>NC_133988.1:16315072-16620905 GCF_047716275.1 Strix uralensis
CGCTACGTGAACACAGCAGCAAGCCTCTTGCAGGCAGCAGCATCCATTTTATAAATTCCTTCAGGCTCATGAGTTAAGAGAGGCTGCAGCAGCGTACTCACAATTAGCAAGGACGTATGGTCATAATTTTCCATCAAAAAAAAAATCTAATAATTATTCACATAGGCTAAAAGCCTCAAAGAGCCCTGATTTTCCAATCAGGGAAAGATCATAAAAGATCAGGGAGCAGGCTGGCACTTTTTCATGGGATTTTTCATTGAAATTTACTTTTTAAAAATAACATGCTAAATTTGGAAAAGGACAATTTAAAGTTTTATGGTATTTCATACCAGAAGGGCATGAACATTCAAACAGAACGGGAGCTGATGTCTTCCTCTGGGAGGCACCGGAGTACACCTGAGCCATGGATGCTGGCAGCAGAAGGGACAACGCCAGGCAGCAAGTTTGTGGCAGCATTTTTGAGAAGGGAGAATCGTATGGTCACCCCTCTGAAAAAATAATAACCGACACAGAGCTCCTACGCAGTGCAATGCCTAACGCAGATGTACATAGCGAGGTGAGAGGCATCCTGCTTCGACTCCTCTCCCACCTGCACCAGTTAAATCCAGACTAAATTCCACTGCCTGCAGCAAGGGGTACAGCTCATTTCTACCTGTTTCTATCTATCTCTATACCGCTAGGTCTCGTTTAAGACTGTCTAAACCAGAACCCAATAAAATCCCTTCTGAAAAAAATCCCCGGAGAAGCACAAGCCCTGTCTCCCAAGTTTCTCAATGAACACAGCGCGGTCCAAACACTGGGTCCCTGCAGGCTCAGGAGCTCAAAGCACACGGACACAGATCTGTGGCAAAACACTCGGCGAAAGGAAGGGATGAGTCACGTCTCCAGCGAGGGCCCTGCAAAGGGAACCCCCACGGCCCCTCGGCGAGGAAAGGAGCCTGTGAGCCTCGCAGCACTGTCCCCCTCCTGCCTCCCCCCTGGGACCAGCTAATCGGGGAAGTCACAGGGACCTGACAGGTGACAAATAGGATTGTTTACCTGACGGGAACGGGGACAGAGCAAAGCCAAGGGCAGTGAGCATCGAAGGAAAGAGATGGGGGGAGAGGGATGCACTGGAAGGATATGCAGAGAAACACTGGGCCTGTCTCAAAAGAGATGGGTTAGGAGGAAAAAAAAAGGATGCATGGGAAAGAAGAAAAATAAATTGGAGGGTGCTGCTGTGTTTGGATGGCACCTGGGAGCTGCGGTGAGGGAAGACAGAAGCCCAAGGCCCAGCAGAGGCAGCAGAAGGTGTTTCTGAGGTACCAGAGCGAAGGGGGTGCGCAGCAGAGCGGGGACACTCAGGGTGCTTGTCCTGGCAGCGCGGGGATGTGTGGAACAGAGCAGGGCTGGGAGGGAAGGAGAGGGCAGCAGCATGGCGTGGGGACATGGTACAGGGATGGGGACACGAACTCACCACAGCTGCCTCGGGGAAGGGCTGATAGCTCTCCGTGGGGCAGAGGCTGCAGCAGGGAGGGGGAAAGGTGGTGCAGAGGGACAGGGGGGTAACGCAGGGGGTAAAGCAGAGCGTCCCCGGGGCAGGAGGTGGTGGCTGTGGGGTGTCAGGGAGGGAGAATGCACAGGGGCCATAGGGCCAGCAAGCACAGCTGCTCCACGAAGACAAGCCTAGCACGCTGCCCAGGGATTTACCTGGCAGAGAAGAGCGAGGCGAGCTGCCCCTGGGTTTAGCTAGCCTGAGGTAATGCCAGGTGAGGGCTGGAGCAGGGGGCAGCTATGGGGGAAACGGGGCTGCGAGGAGGGGACAGCCAGCGCTGCGTGATGGGGCAGAGCGGGGAGACGGCGGGATGGCCCTAGGCCTGGTTCGGCCTGGCAGCACCGAAGGGCTGGGGGCTGAGGAAGGGCTGGGCAGTGTCGGGGGGCTGCGAGGGGATGGGGCTGGGCTACTTGAGGGGCTCTGGGGGGCTCTGAGGGGGGTCAGGAGGGGCTGGGATGGCCGGGGGAGGGCCTCTGAGGGGAGATGGAGGGGCCAGAAGGGGCTGGGATGGCCGGGGGGGCTCTGAGGGGAGCCAGGAGCGGCTGAAGAGGACCAGGACGGGATCGGAGGGGGCTGTGAGAGGAGCCAAGAGGGGCTCTGAGGGGCTGAGCAGGTCCAGGAGGGGCTCTGAGGGGGCTGTGAGGGAAGCGAGGAGGGGCTGGGATGGCCGAGGGGGCTCTGAGGGGGACCAGGAGGGGCTCGGATGGGCTGAGGGGGGCCAGGAGGCTCGGAGGGAGCTGTGAGGGGACCCAGGAGGGGCTCTGAGGGGATTGTCAGGGGACCCAGGAGGGGCTGCGATGGCGGCGGGGCTGCGAGGCGCTGAGGAGAAACCAGGAAGGTCTGAGAGGGGCCGGGGGGTTCTGAGGGGAGGCCGGGGGCTGCGAGGGGCCGTGTGGGGGCCGTGAGGGGCCGTGGCGGGCCTGGCGCTGCGCGGGGCCGACAGGCGCTACGGGCCGTGAGGGCCGAGGCGCTGAGGGGCCGCGTCCCGCCCCGCTTCCCCGTCCCCCCGCCGCCGGGGCCCGCACGGCCCGGCCCGGCCCGGCCCGGCTCACCTCGCTGGTGCTGGCCGAGGAGGCGGCGCTGGGGGTCGGCGAGCGCTGCAGCGTGACCAGCGCCATGGCGGCGGCGGCGGCGGTCGCGGGGCCCGGCTACCAGCGGCGGCTGCGGGGCGCCGGCCGCCTCCACCGCCCCGGCGGCTGCGCAGCCCGCCCGGCCGCCGCTACCGCGGGGAGGAGCGAGGCCGCCGCGGCGGCGGGGGCGGTCCCGGGGCGGTGCTTCCCCCCCCCCAGCTCCCGGGCTGGGCAGCGCTCGGGGCCCGCCGCGCTGGGGCACCCCACGGCCCCCGGGAGAGGGGGGGCTGTCCGGGCCCTCTCCGCAGCCACCGCCCCCCAAAAAGTGTCGGGAGGGTCTGAGCTTCACCCCGAAAGCAGCTGAAGGGCTTCGGGGCGCGGCAGCCGGGAGCATCCTTCAAAGCGGGCGGAAGAAAGTGCAAGGGGTCAGCGGTGCCGAAAGCAAGAGGCAGAGTAATGGGGTAATTAGTGTAAGAGGCTTTGCTGATTGCATGTAAAGCCCTTAATAATTCAGGCGTTGGGGGACTGCCTTCCCCCCTCCGCCCCGCCACGCTGCAAAGGGGAACTGTGGGGTGCGAGGGGCTGGATGCCCGAGGCTTGGCCGCCGTCAGCCCCAGGGGGTTTCTCCTGGCTGCATCCCCAGGAGGATGCGACCGTGGGGCAGCACATGTTGGGGATGAGCCTCCTCCTTCGTGGCACCAGGAGCAGGATCTCCCAAGTTCTGTCTTCGTCAAGAGCCGGCCAGGCTGCCTGGATGGGGTCAGTCACTCACTGGTGTTGCTCGGGGTCAGAAATGTGTGTGAGCAGCGCTCTGCTACCAAAAGCATTACAGGGACCAGGTGTTTAAGCCCTCTGACCCTGCAGACTTGACCCTCCCATGCCATCCCTGTGACCTCTCAGGGTAAAGCATCCTTCTGTGCCTGTCCTCTGCCTTCTGTGGGACCAAATTCCCGTCGCCTGCAGTGGGTTGTGCTGCATGGCTGAAACCCGGGGCCCAGGACTCCAGAGACGTGTCTGCAAGCTGATTCTGCAGGAGATGAGTTCCCAGTTCCTTTATCCTCATGACCTCTTTTATAAAAGTGTGAAGCATGGTAAAATCCCTGATTATAGCAACTCTGCCCAAACACCATGTGTGCTTCCGGGGCTGCCTCCGCTGCTGCTAATGGTATCCGCACCAACGGAAACCTGGTTTTTCAGCCCAGAACCCAAAGCTGTGGGTTTTGCGAAGGGAGAAGCAGCTCAGAAACAAGAAATGAAGCCATCTGACCCCTGAGAGGGGGAAGCTGGGCAGCACAGCTCCTGGGGTCTATCGGGAGGGAGGCAATGCCATTTCTCTCTTACCATGTGAAAATCAAGACCGAGGCATTGGATTTTCCCAGATCCCACAGGAATCCGGCGGCTGGGGAGTCCCATCCCCGTGTCCCCCCTCCACCAGGACCCACAGTCACCATGGTGACAAGTGTCAGTGATGGCATTTTGCCACGGACTGTGGTGACCCCGTTTTCTTTCCAGAAGAGCGACTCAGGGGCCAGCTGCCAGCAGCACATGGGGTCCGGCGCGGGGGACTCCACCTCCTCGGGTCTGGAGCAAAGACTTTGGCCCCGTTGCCCGGGGCCGGGCTGCGATCCTGCTGCCCTTGGCACTTAGACCTTGCACTGCAGGCGGTTTGCTGGGCTGTAAACAAGCCGCCCTGGGAAGGGGGCTCTGTCGAAGTCTCCAAAAACTGCAGCGGCTGCCCAGAGGACCAAGCACTCTGCAGGTAAGCTGGTGAAAACCGTGTGTTTCTGTTATTTATTGACCAGTGAGGCGGGTACCTCCTTGGCTGGGGCTGCAGGGGCAGCCCAGGATGAGTCCCCAGGGCTGCAGGTAGAGGAGGTGGCTCCGGTTCTCGCCGGCCTTGGGTTATAAAACCACAGCAGATGGGAAGCAGCGCGGCTCTCCTGCTGCCGTTGGGATGACTCATCCCTCCATCCCAGCAAATGTCAGTCCCGCTGCGAGCTGCCTTTCACAGCAGAGATGCTACGCTTCACCTTGCCCAAAGGAAACTGGGGGCTAGAATTTATTTGTGCTGCCCAGAGCCAGGTCTGGCTGTGGGTCTCCATCCCTCTCCCCTGACACAGCATCCAGGGATGGGACCCAGGCCGAGGTGACCTGCCCTGTTGTACCCCCAGCCCTTCCTTGAATCAGTCCTTGGTTGCTGTCTGCCCACTCGGTGACTGCAGGACTTTTCCAGGCCATAAGGCAGGAAAGCTCTGTCAAGAGGGAAGAGTGAGGGGACCAAGGGGGGCTGCAGACCCTCTTTGCAGCTGGCATTTACAAACAGCAGTTCTTCCAGCTGGGGAGGGTTTGGGGTGCTGGCACAGCCACCCTCATGTGCCAGCAGCCCTGAGGGCAACCGCAGCGTGAGGAGCCATCCTTGCATTGCTCCCTGGAAAACACCCGCTGTTTCCCATTTCTTTTCTCCGTGCCCACCTCTTGTCTCCAGCCAGTGCCAGGGGTTGGGGAGAATCAGGAGGGCCCTGGAGTGGTGCTGGGTCGCTGGGTGTGGAGGGCTTCCACCTCTCCTCGCCTGCTTGCCCTTGGCATGCTGGCTAGCTGGAGGAGAGAGGAGGATGCCAATGGCTGTGCCGCTCTGTCCCACGCTGCCGCAGGGCACGAAGCAACCGTGGCCTTTTCTGCCAGGCAGAGGAGTGTGGCCGTGGGCAGCTCAGCCACAGCTTTTCTGCTCGTCCGCGGCTACAGCGTGCCCAAGGGTACAGCCAGCGATGTCACCCAGAGCACAAGGGCTGCGAGCAATGGAGATACATTCCCCTGCCACCGTGGCAAACTACATCCCCTCCCCACCTGTGAATTCAGTGCCTGCTCAGCGCAGACAGGTGTTGAAGGGGGCCTGGGAGGCTTGACAAGAAACACAAATGCACCAAGAGCAGCTCAGCCCCTTCCCTGCAGCCCAGCTCTGCTCCCGCAGCAGAGCCGAGGCCAGCTTGGGTCTTGGGTCCCAGGAAGCCCCGATTTGTCCAAGCAGCTCCCCAGCCCCAACGCTGCCCTTCAAGCGTTTCCCCCGCTGCAGAGAGCCGGAGCCATGCGCGTGGCCGTCATCGGGGCCGGGGTGATCGGCCTCTCCACCGCCCTGTGCGTCCACGAGCGGTACCACGGCCTGGTGCCCTCCCTGGAAGTGGAGGTCTACGCAGACCGTTCCACACCCCACACCACCAGCGACGGGGCGGCCGGCTTGTGGCAGCCCTACCTGAGCGACTGCGGCAACCTGCAGGAGACGTAAGTGAGGAGGAGGAGGAGGAGGAGGAAGAGGCTGGTGCCGTGTCCCCCCGGGCGTGCACGAGGTGCTGAGCTGCCCGGGCACAGCTCTGTGGGGCTGGCAGAGCCACCACTCTCCTGTTTTCATCGCAGGCTCTGGAATAAAGAGACCTTTGACTACCTCCTTGGGCACCTGGGCTCACCGGCAGCGAAGGAAATGGGACTTTTCCTCATTTCTGGCTACAACCTGTTTACGCAGCCGGTGCCGGTAAGGAGCAAGTCACAGCCAGGGCTGGGAAGGGCTCCAGCTCGGAGGCTGCCCGGGGGCGGGCAGGGTTGTACTTCTTCCCAGACGATGCTCTGAATGCTCCCGAATCCTTCCAAGTTTGTCTTGTGACAGTTTGCCCGGGACACGGTGTTTCTGTGCCCCCGATGCGAAATTGGTATGAAGTAAGGGCTGAGGGTGGGAGCCAGCCGTGGTGTGCCGCAGCCACCTGCCTGCCTGCGCTCCTTTGGGGTGGGCTGTGTCCCCCCCACGGCTTCTGTCCCACGATGGCACTGCAATTCAGGTTCATTAATGAGCTTGGACCTTTTCCCTACTGCAGGACCCATCTTGGAAGAACATTGTCCTGGGATTCAGGAACTTGACACCGAAAGAGCTTGAACTCTTCCCTGGTTACAGGTATTTTTCAGTCTGTTTTTTGGAGGGTCACTGATGAGCTTTCCCCCCAGGGAGGACAGGTACAGCTGGATGGTCCTGTCGAGGATGAGGAACTGCGGGCGCACAAGTGGCCTTGCTTCATTACAGCTGCTTCCCTTAAAATAAACAGCAAACACCTCAAACAAACCAAAAAAGCAGCAGCCCAGCCTATAAACCATTCCAGCCCCTCTCTTACTTCACCAGATCTTGTCAAACTGAGGGAAGAAAATCAGCAGGAGGTGTTTTATGCTGTAAACAGAGGGGAAAAAAACAGGCACTTGTTGCGCAGAGGGGAAGTGGGGTCTGCAGCGGCTGTTGGGAGCACCAGGGCAGGAGGTGGCTGCTCGTGTAAACTCATCCTTACAGTTTCCTCTCCTCTCCTGGTTTCAGCTACGGGTGGTTCAACACGGCGCTGATGCTGGAGGGCAGGAGCTACCTGCCGTGGCTCACCCAGAGGTGAGTGCGGAGCTGCCGCGGTGCTGGGGCCAGGGCTGTGCTGGTGCGGGAGGGCTGCTGCTCCCCCTGATTTCACCAGCAAGACATGGGAGGCAGGTGTGGATTTTCCTCCTGCAACTCAGGTGTTGCCCCAGATCTTTCTCTCCTGCCAAGCTGGTGGCTGAGTTTAGGCAGCGCTGATTTTAGGCGGCCGTCCTGTGTCCTGCTGCACTTCTGACCTGCTCAGCTTGAAGGTGCTGGTGGCTTCCATGTGACAGCACCCACGGGGCACCTGAGCGTCCTCCCCTGCTCTCAGCAACCTGTGCCCCACAGCACAGGGATGAGTCAAAGGAGAGGGGAAGCAGGGATGCATCCCTGGGAAGCGGGGAAAAGGGTCTGGAATTCCAGCTCATTGCCCCAGTGGGGCATGTGACTCCCCACTTTCACAGTTAACCCAGGAGTGTGTTTTTCTGTGACAAAAATGAAAGTGATGGGATACTTGGAGCCGCATCTGAGAGCTTTGAGCTATGGGAGTGTTTGGGACTTGGTTTTGTTCTTGTCATTTCTAACGTGGAGCGGGTGCCCTATCCACAGCAGAAAGGCTCTGACACAGGGCTTAGCTGCTCACCCTCGCTAGCTCAGGGCCGTTAGGGAAATGAGCTAATGACTGGAGACCGTTAGGAACTGCCGAGAAGAGCATGGCTGTTTATTACACGGAGCAACACGCCGTTCCTACTCTGGGTATCAATTACAGGCGCTAATTTGAACGGTACATTTGCTTTTAATTTGCCAGTAACAAATGAACTTGTTCTTCCCAGGTTAACGCAGAGAGGAGTGAAGTTTTTCCAGAAGAAGGTTGAATCCTTCCAGGAGGTGAGTGGTGATGTCAAGCCAGGGCAGGGGGCAACAGCATCCAGCAGGCACGTGCTGCTCTGGGATGTCCCTCAGCATGAGTTAACGGTCAGTGTGAGGTTAATGGTTGGACTAGATGATCTTCAAGGTCTTTTCCAGCCTCGATGATTCTGTGATTCTATGAGCGATAGGCCACGGGACAGCGACAAGACTACGCCAAGATCTAGGAAACAAATTCTACCAGGACAGATAAAGGCTCTTGGGCGTCAAGAGATGGCTGAGAGGGGACGGGGTAGAGCCTTTGGCTGACAATGCAGCCAAGCATCAGCAGCACAGCTTTCCCTTAAACTACAAACATTCTCCTTGCCTGCACACACGGGGTCCCTGCGGGAGCTGTGCCAGGGGAGCTGGGCCCTGGATCCGGCCTTATGGTTTATTCATGACCAGAGCGTTGGACCAAGGCCTTGGCTTGGCTTTGATGCAGGAATCTTGTGTCCGCCGCGGGTAGCGGCCTCAGAAGCGTCGCTGCGTGTGCACTGCTCACACCGTCTGTCTCTCGTTAGATGTTTGCCCAGGGCGTGGATGTTGTAATAAACTGCACCGGGGTACGTGCAGGGGAGCTGCAGCCTGACCCGGAGCTACAGCCCGGCCGTGGACAGGTCATAAAGGTGAGGTGGGTGCAGAGCTTGTGTCCCCCCTCTTTTTTTCCGAGGAGCCATCCGTTAGCCACCTTATGAGATGTGCCCTCTGGGGCAAATCGTGGGCTTGTGGGCTGCACCCACGCTGGGGTCGGGTCCTGATTCCCAGCAAACAATAGTCAGGTGAAACCCTCATGTGGGGGGGACCCAGAGCAGAAAACCTGGACCCTGGTTCAGCCATGGGGGAGCCCCAAGTCCCCAGCCCGTTTCTTTGGGTGAAGGTGCAGGGAGCCAGAGGCATAATGCTAATAATAAAACAACATAAAATCCTTGGGGGAAGAGGGTGATTATTTGGGGAAACACAGACTCACGCCAGGTAGGAAGCTCCTCCGCCTGACTGCCTGCCCTCCCGCTGCCTCCCCGAGCTGGGGACCCCACTCTCCAGCTCTCCCTGACCCTCTCCCCTTCATCTCCCAGGTCCTGGCACCGTGGGTGAAGCATTTCATCATCACTCACGACATCGGCTCTGGTATCTACAACTCGCCATACGTCATACCGGGGTAGGTGCCGGCGGGCGAGGCAGGCTCTGGCTGCCGTTAGCCACGTTCTGCTCCCAAAGCACCAGCTCAGAGGCAGCTCCCCGCTGACGTCTGCCTGCCGCAGCCCAGGCCTGGGTTCACACCTGGTTGATTTTCTGCGTGGGAGGGGAGCGGGAGGACGTGGCAAAGTGAGGGAGCTCCCCAGCTGGCTCAGAAAGCGCCAGCTCCCTGCAACGGGCCCCGGCTCGGCTCTCAGATGTGAGCAGGGTCGGGCTGGTCCTGGGCTCTCGGATCAGGCAGCACCACAGGGCTTCAAAAAAGCATGGATACAAACGTAAAAACAAAAGATTTCCCCAAAAATATTTGCCCTGCTGTCAGCGTTTGGGTCTTCTGAGGACCTGGCCAGGATTGGCGTTTTGCTTTGGTGGGATTTGCCCCTCGGAAAAGGACAGGACCAGGGACCTTGAAGCCCTGTGGTTTTTTATCAATAGCGTTGGCAAAACTGCAGCTCACAGTGGGGAAAGGCACTTCCAGTTCATCCTCCCATTGAAACCAGTGCCAGGAACCCTTTTTACTTTAATAAAAACCTACCCTAAAAACCTCAGCCTTCCCCTCCCTATTACCCTGAGCAGTGCCTGTGGCTGTTGGTGAGGCATCTCCTGAGGGCATCCCAACCGGTTTAGCACCTCCCTGCCACCTCCCTGAAGGAACTGAGGAGAAATCCCAGGGGAAAACCTTATTTCGGTATCCCCACAGGGGTGAGAAGGGCTGAAACAAGATCCCAGCCCCAAAAGCACTGTCTCCCAAGCTCAGCAAGTGGCGGTGGCTGTGCCCAGGCAGAGCCCAGCTTCCAGCATTTATTTTGCACTTTCCACCTGCTTCCCACCGGCAGCTTCCTTAGGGGAGTTGGGATCTATTTGAGATGGCAGCGTATGCGTGTACCCAGGGAGCTCAATTGCAGGATAAATAAATACATGTTTGCTGTTCATCCCGCCTCTGTTTCCTCCTGAGAGCAGCCATCTACCCCGCTTTGGCAATGGCAAGGGGTTTTTTAAGCTGTAACTTGAATGCTGCATTTCTGGCACTTCCTATTGTGCTAGTATTTCAGGATTAGGCAATAAGCCATTATGTAAATGGGAACTTTGAATGCTCACAGCCCCCAAGCAAAGTATTCCAAGCGATTTCTGATCACGGTCCCAGCTACATATGAATTCCTCTCCCAGTGTTTATTTTAGCTTGAGCTGTCATAGCTGGGCACCAGCCTCCCAGAGGAAGCAGCCGGCTCCAGCACTTGCACATGGATTTCACCTCTTCCACGCTGGAGAGCCCAGCCCCGGGGCTCCCCTCCTGCGTGCCCCAGCCTTCATCCCTTTTGTCTTTGTGATTCCCAGGGCTCAAGCAAGGTTTTAGAAGGGCCCAGCAGGTCCAGCCACCCCCAGCTCCCCCCAGCCTTAACCTGTCTCTCATCCTCTGTTGATCTGCAGGAGTTTTGAAGTGGTGGCCGCCGCGATCTGTTTCCTTGTGTTCCCCACCGCAGCATCCCCTCCCCTCCCGCTCTCTTCCCCAGCCAGGCAGGAGCAGACCTGTTTGATAGACGATGAAATCAGCTTTTTGGTTTGCCCAAACAAGGACCTTTTGGGGGCTGATAGTATTTAATGCCTGACTTGTGAGCAGACACGCAGGCAGGACTTTCCCCGGCAGGAATATGTTGCAGGCTCAGGGCATAGCAGGATCCAGACACGACACACACACTGGAGGGGGGCTGGGGACACTCACCACCATTTATCTCCTCTGGCTTTCGGTGCAGGAGTGAGTTCACCATCTTGGGAGGGATCAATCAACATGGCAACTGGAACGAAGAAAACAACGCCCAGGATCACAAAACCATCTGGGAGAACTGCTGCAGGCTGCTCCCCACTCTGCAGGTGGGTGACCCCAATCCGGCGCCCACCACCAGGAGGTGGGGAGGGGGCTCAGAGAGCCCGGGTGCAGACAGGCACTGAGGACAAACCACAAAATGTCTTTACATGAGGAACAGTTGGCGTCTGAGCGGGCCAGGAGAGCCGAGGGGTTTCTGCAAAGTGGCTGCTGCTTATGCAACATCAGCCGCCGCACCGAGAAACGCCAGTGGCAGATGAACTGTGCACACAGAGTAACCCCAGATTTTTGTGTGCACCCCACGGCAGCACGTAGCACTCAGCGAGGGTAAATCACGGGGGTGGCACGGCTCGGTGCTTGTGCGGGCCTGGCTGTGTTTGTCATGGCACATCTCGGGCTCTACACGTGGCTGATCAACAGTCGGGGTCTGTGGCTTTTGAGACAAGGTCTGGAGGAAAAAGTAATTACTCATATAGCTGGTAAAAAATGAGAACAAAAGCTTTGGGAGGTCTCAGCCCTTTGGTCGTGGTGTGTCTCTGCATCAAGAGACAGGCTGGGGTGGGGTGAGGTGGGTTTGTGTCCGCTCCTGATGCTGCCGTTGCGCCCTGGGTTAGCGGGAAGGGCGGCGCGGGGCTTTGGCACAGCGGGTGCCTCGCTGGCTCTGCCGCGGGCTGGCCGTGTGCGGGCTGCGACCTGGAATTCTTCTGCCCAGTCGCCCCTTGCAGCATCACAGGAGCCGGTGTAGCAGCGGGGAGGGGGGAGCCTCAGTCCCTGCTCATCCCAAGCCCCCATCTCACAGATCACTCAGTGCCGCGACGTTTGGCTGCGTAATTTGGAGAAATGTTGTGCAGGTGCTGACGTGCTTTTGCTTTCAGAAAGCAAAGATCGTAGAGGAGTGGAGCGGCTTGAGACCAGCACGTCCCCGGGTTCGCTTGGAGCGGGAGACCGTCCGCCACGGGCAGTTCCAGGCAGAGGTACCGTGCACAGCCCCTGGCCGCCGAGTGTCATTAACCGCCGCGCTAATTGTGCATCGGTTGCTAATTGTGTGTCGGTCACTGGGACCTTGGCAGTGCAGCGCCAACACCCAGCTCACGCTCGTGCTGTTCGGCCCCGCGTTCAGCAGTCCTCACTCTGTCTCTCCTCTAATAACGGGTGAAGCTTTGAGACAGTTTCAGCCCAGTGTCAGAGATAAGTGTTGAAGATACTTAGTTTTGATGGATTTTATGGGGAGAGTAGGCAGGGAGTGCTCCTGCCAAAGGAAAACCTGCAGCTGGAGCTTAGTCCTTAATAGACACCAAGAAACCTGTATGGGAGAAAAACCTTGGCAGAGGCTCTGCTGCTCCCAGAACCACCCGAGGCACACGTGAAGCGTGTTTTGGTGTCAGCATTTAAAGTAGCGTGGTTTTCTGCTGGCAGCACGTAAGTCTACAGCCCTTGTGCACGTGAGCTTCATGTCTCTGTTTAATAAAACCCAATACACAGTTTTTAATGAAATGCTCAGAGCCTCCAGCACTGACACCAGGTTGTCAGTGCAAAAGTTTGGACTTCTCGAGGTTTCTTCCAGTTTGAAGCTCAGCAGCAGCACGAAAGGAAACGTGGTGAAGGCTCAGGGGGACGCTGGTGGGGCTGTAGCTGCCGTGGGGCGCTGAAAACTTCAGGTGCCTCTGCGTAGGTAAAGCTGGGTGTCTGGTGTGGAACTTCCCCAGGGCAATGGCTCTTTAAATTGCCTTGCTCTGCTAATATATCTTTTAAGAGAAAGGAGACTGGGGATGGCACAAATTTAGGAAAATATATTCCATTTTCAGCTGGAGAGTCTCAGAGAGAAAACGGTGTATTTAGGCAAAGCCCAGAGCGTGGTTTGAAGCGACGCTGTGTGTGAATTAGCTTGTGGGTCGCTCTGTTCCTTTACCAGCACACGGTACCTGCGCTGCCCTGGCAGGCAGAGGTGGAGCTGTCGAGGGCAGTGATGAGCTGAAGTGCAGTAATTTACCTGAAGTGCAGTAATTTTCCTTGGCAGGAACAAACACTTGGTAGGATGGAACAGGTTGTGCTCAAGGAACGCGGCTGCGAGCCCTGCGGCTGCCTTTGGGGGTGGCTGGAGCAGCGGGTGTGGAGGATGCTCCGGGGCCCCACTGAACCGTGCAGAGTTTCTCCTGCCTCCCCCAGCGGCTTTTGTAGGGAGGGAAAGAGCAGCGGGTCGCTGAGCTGAGCACCAGCAGCTCCCAGAACGAAGGGCCAATCGTGTGCTCCAGACCATTCACCAGCTTTGTTAAAGTTTTTTTTTATTTTTCTGGAGCACAGGTCTGATGGGGAGCAGCTGAGGGAACTGGGGGAGTTTAGTCTGGAGAAGAGGAGGCTGAGGGGAGACCTCATGGCCCTCTCCAACTCCCTGAAAGGAGGGTGCAGAGAGGGGGGATGAGTCTCTTGAGCCAAGGAACCAGCGCCGGGACAAGAGGGAATGGCCTCAAGCTGCGCCAGGGCAGGGTCAGACTGGCTCTTAGGAAGGATTTCTTTGCAGAAGGGGTTGTTGGGCGTTGGAATGGGCTGCCCAGGGCAGGGGGGGAGTCCCCATCCCTGGAGGGGTTGAAGAGTCGGGTTGACCCAGCGCTGAGGGATCTGGTGGAGTTGGGAACGGTCAGGGTGAGGTTCATGGTTGGACTGGAGGAGCTTCAAGGGCTTTTCCAACCCAGATGATTCTGTGATTCTGTAAAGACATCAAGGATATTCCCTGTCCCTGAGCTCCAAAGGTCTCCAGCGCAGCTTTCCCAGCACTGATCCCTTCTCTGCTCCCCCAGGTGATACACAACTACGGCCACGGCGGGTTTGGGATCACCATCCACTGGGGCTGTGCCATGGCAGCAGCCAGGCTCCTTGGGACCATCCTCCAGGAGCAGCCGCTGGCCAAGCCGCCACAGCCCCGCCTCTGAGTTGCCTCCTCACCCTGGGATTATCGTGACAGCAGTAGCTCAGAAATCACAGTGGAAAGACGTCAATAACACAGCAATACACCTGGGCCATCCGAGCCTCCCGCCAGCTCCAGCACTGCTCCTAGTGTCCCATTTTCAGGTCGCTGCCATTTGCCAGATGGTTTTGTTCCCTCCAGCCCAGCCTCGCGCAGCCCCCCTAAAGGAAGTGCTTTAAAATACAGACTAATTATCTGTGGCAAAGTGCAACTTCTGTCCCGAGGATCAGCCTGCAAAGGGCAGGCAGGGTTCAGCTGAAATCTTGGCAGTCCCACAGTTCATCTGCACGGTGGGACAGGGCCCAAAACTGAGCCGGTGCCACCTGAGGTCCTCACGGGCTGCTCTGACACCCAGCATGAAATTAGATTTGCAAGCTTCCCCCAGGAGGCAAAAGTTCCTTAGTAGGAAGAAGCTCTGAAGCTCCCAGGGAAGTAACAACAGCTCCAAAAGCACGTGCTTCAGTTACAATAGCTTTTCTTACGCTCGTGCCAGGACAAAGCACGGGTCTGCAGCACCTGGTTAGTGTATCGAGCAATAGACAGCAGCCGTTGCCTAAAATGGGCTTTCCAAATGATGTTTTTAGCAACAAAAGCAACATGTTCCAGCCCTGTGTACTTGCCAGGCTCTATATATAGCAAAGAGCATACGCAAAATAGCTGTTCTGGTCCCTAAAACTCCCACGGGCCCTTCAGTTTCTTCTTTCCTCCAGCCGTGAGACACGGCTGGAGCGGCAGCTCTGAGAGGAGCCAGCTCGGGGGAGGTTGTGCCTCCTGAAGGCCCTGGGGGCAGCTCCCAGGAGGGGGTGACTTTTCAGGGCTGTTCAGCGACGCTGCTGAGGACCCAAAGCTCTGTTCTGAAGATTTTTGGCTGATTTTTCCATGCCATGTGTCCTTCCTGCTCTAAAAAACCATCACAGACAAGATACTGAATGGTCAAGAAGCATCAGCCTCAAATCCGAAGGCTGGCGGTTGTCCCGAGCCCAGCACACGGTGCCTGGCTCACTCTCCTCCGCGCATAAGCCAACTGTTTCTTACTCATCTGTGATGCAGCTTCTCTCTCCCTCCAACTCCGTGTGCCAGAAGTAGCTCATCAGCCTGGTTTGTGATGTGAATGAGAGATGCTGCGGTGCAGCTGGGCTTGTTTTACCTCCTGGGCATCTGGATTTAAAACAGTCCCGTGAAAAAGGCACGTTTCCCGGCCGCAGCCTGGCACCAGAGTCGCTCTGCCCCATCTCGTGACATTCTGCTTCAGTTTTGCCGAGGAAAAGAGAAACTCGTGAAGGTTTTGTAGGAAGCGATGAGCACTCGGTGCTGCTGGAGACAGTCCGTGCACAGGAGAGCTGCTGCCTCATGGGCGCGTACGAGACTGGTCTGGCTTTCAGCAGCGCCGAGGTTACCGTGCCAGTGCAGCCCCTGCGAGACCTTCCAGCGACCTCATTTCCCACTGAGCACTGAGAGACTGTTGTGTACTTCTCCAGTTTACACCCTCCCGAGTTTTGCTGAGTGCATCTGCTCCTCGTCTGCCTGTTTACAAAAGCAGCAATGGTTAGTCTCGCCCTAAGGGCCAGAATTTCTCAGCGGCTGCCGCCCCATCCCCTTCCCTTCCTCTCTTCCTTTTGTAAAGGTGCGGGAGGGTCGTGTTTGCCTCTGCTACGACACCCACAGCGCTGGCAGAGTGACGCTGCGGGGGAATTCTCACGCCTGTAGCACTTGAGTCCAAGGCAACAACTTGCTGTAGAAGGCACCGACGAGAGCAGGTGCTGAAGTGCCTCTGGCTGTGATTTTGGGCCTAATACCGGTGGCTCCTCACATCCTCCCAAAGCACAAAGCGCCTTGTGATAGCTGCGGTCGTTCGCGCTTTCTGGTTGTCGCTGGACTGCAGGGCACAGTCACTTAGGCCAGGCCTGGCCAGCTGTCAGAGGTGACAGGAGACTCCATGAGCTGCTGCAGTGTTGTGGCCCAGGTTCAGGCAGAGCCCTGCCCATCCTCAGCAGGCAGCAGAGCAGGGGGGTCCGTTCAGGAGCCTGCGGTTGTGTGGTAGCTGATGCACCTCTGCAGCATGCTTAAAAACACAGAAATTTAAAATTAGAAATTTGAAATTTAAAACTAGGCAGTTAGAAGCCCCTGTCACGTCTAGTCTGTCTGTCAAAAGGGTTTCCCACTTTATCTGGCAGCTCACCTGATATACTGCAGCCACATTCAAAGGGGTATAATCATGAAGAGGATGGAAAAAAGAAAACAATAGCTGGAGAAAAATTACCATTAATTAATGCTAAACCTAACGGTCTGTGATTCCGCTTCCGTAGAAGCCATTCAGTGAAACAGCACCCGCTCCATTTCACTTACTCCAGATCTGAGCTATTAAGGACCGTGTTCTCCTCCCCTTGGCAGAGCTGTCGATCCAAAAGCCAAAGCGGTTTCAGAGGAGCTCCGCTGGATTCGCAGGGGTGCAGCAAATCACTGCCCAGCTTCTGATAAGCCGTTGATTCTTCTGGTCTGAGAGCCTGCAGGAGCAGCTGTCCTGTGATCTGGCACAGCCTCTTGGAGAAACAAACGGAAATTATGAGATGTGTGATTTTATTTGCAGGCTAATTTGGCTTTTTTTCTAA
Source organism: Strix uralensis (assembly GCF_047716275.1). Lineage (NCBI taxonomy): Eukaryota > Metazoa > Chordata > Aves > Strigiformes > Strigidae > Strix > Strix uralensis. The sequence goes on from NC_133988.1 coordinate 16,331,545, forward strand.
AAGACCACAATTTAACATGCGTGCGCAATAAATATAATATTCAAATATCTTGTGTGTGATGCTTTCTCTTCTAAATGATGGCACGGATAGGGCCTCGAGTGCTAATTCCATAGAAACATCCCAGTAGATGGATCATTCCACGTCTCTGCACACGTTTTTCCTGCAGGAGGAAGAGCCGTCACTTCAGCTTCTGAGCAGACAAACGAACCTGAAATACCATCGTGTGAAGTTACGCGGTTGCCCGCGTGCTGTTGTCAGTAGCCCCCATCCCTGGAGGGGTTGAAGAGTTGGATTGACCCAGCATTGAGGGATCTGGTGGAGTTGAGAACGGTCAGTGTGAGGTTCATGGTTGGGCTGGAGGAGCTTCAAGGGCTTTTCCAACCCAGATGGTTCTGGGATTCTGTGAACTCGCACTCCCGGACAGAAATATTTGGGACTTTCTCAAGTTTTTTTTGTCTTGCTGATGACTCTGGTTAGAGACTAGAGCAGCAGGAAAGGTGTTTTACACCGCTGGCAGCCACGGATGAAACACCACGGGACAGAAGAGTCACTTTTGCAGCAAGGGGAAGGCAGGAGAGAGGCAGTGGGATGCCTGGACAGCTGCTGCACGTGTTTTCTTGACAAGCACAACCCGCCATCTCCAGCGGCCGGCATCAGCACATTTTACGAACTCGCAGTTCCCAACAACGATTGCCTGTGACACAGAACAAAGCTGGAAATACATCAAGTATCAGTAAAGTTATCCTCTGTAAGCAAACAGCAGCTCTGGCATTTTGGAAAACAGAACAAGCTTTAGAAATGCTTGAGGATGCCAAAAAGTTCACAGAAAACACAGAAGAATGAATATTCTCCCTAAGTACCACGATGCAAACCCTTCTGTACTTACCAACTGTTCCCAGAAATAAGACTCTTCATCCCAGCGGACTGTCAGCGGCTGCAGAAGCTGTGAGAGGGAAGATGAATGCACGCCGGGATGAGAACACACTGTATTGGCACGCAGAGTATTTGCAGATCGTTAGTCACTTTGACTCAGACATGAACAACCTTATGTTTGTAAATTACTGGATGTCAAAATAAGAATATCATTTAAAGGGTAGAGGAATACCGTCAGGGTTCTGCACTTAATTCTATTTTATAAAAACAAGATAGGTAAAAGAAAAGTTTACATTAAAAAGTAAATAAATAGAAGGAACCCTCCCTGCCCTGAAGTCCAGCCACCTCCTCCCAACACGCCTTTGTGATCTACCCTCACATATTGATAGAAATTACCCACAGGCAAGAAGCAAAACTGGTTTTCGTTGTCCAGACCGAATGAAATGCTAAAAGCAACTAAAGATCTTAAAAGAGAATTTAAAAAATCTTCAGCTGTAGTTATCTGTGAGGTTAGTTATAATGCGAACGTGAAGCCTGTGACGACTTATGACCAGATGCCCGAAGCACACACAGAAAATGAGCCAGATCTGCAAAGTGCTGAGCCCTTGCGTATCCAGCTGAGTCCACAGAGCAGCATATACCTCAAATCTCTAAACACCAAGACAAAAAAGTTACTGACCCTTCAGAAAAGTTCCATGAAACAGCCAAAAGCATTTTTACTGAAAAAACTATTTATTTGTTTAACATAAAATATCTAGTGTGGAATTAAACTATCCAATGTTGCATCAGTAACATAGGAACAAAGGGAGTATTTTACAACAAGCTTGATATACACAAAGTTTTTAAACATTAAAATGTAACAAGCTTAGAAACTGTACATTCAAACACAGGAACACATTCAATGTTCTTTCGGCAAGCATTTAGGAATAATAAATCATTCCATCAAAGCACACCTGGAGAATTATTTTTCCCACAACAGCTTTGCACATTAATATATTGGACAGTGAGCAAATCTCTCGATCCCACAATTCTGTTTCCTCTCGATTTTAATTCAAAATTATCTCACTTTATTGTTTTAAATGAACGAGCTATATTAATTCCTTCATCAGTGAAAAATACTTGCCAGTGTGTAAAACAATCTTTGGAAGCTTATTATATACATCAATGGTGTTGCCATATAACAAAATATGACTTGTGATTATTTATAGGCTATTGTGTATCAACCCAAACGTTCTTCCGATTTCCAGTGAACAATCTAAAATGTCCTTCCATTATCAATAACACGCAAGGACCTGCAAAACCTGAACTTCAGTTTCTTCGGTGCCCAAGAGGCTCCTGCTGCTTTCAGCGCGGTGGGATCAGCTGTGGCGGGCTCCTGCCTGGCCTCCTCTATTCAGCTGATCCAAAGCCCACAGATATCCACGGGAGATTCTCCCGGACTTCAGTGAGCTTTGGATGGTGCCTTAGGCATCGCTGCCTCTAAATCAAAGACCCAGAGTATGAAGATGCCTCAGCAGGACCCATTTATATCATTAAATACATTTTCAATGAAGAATTCAGAAAAAGTGAAAAGCAAAAATGCCTTCAATTTTTTTTTTTTTTTAATACTGTAAATGTCACAGGTTAAAACTGAACTACTCAACAGCATCAAAAGGTTTTGCATTACCTATAGATCTTTACCTGGGAAGTATTTTATCTGAAGTATACATATGTGCAAATTTATTATGAGATATATATACTTCACCTAAAACCCTCTGAACACACCCTTTGAAGGCCATCGCAACGCAGTCCTTTAAACCTGTTGAATATTGACTCAAAACAAAAAAATGAAGTGATATGTGAACATTAGCACTGGAAAAGCAGAATTTTAGCTAAAGGCGCTCAATAACAGACACACAAACCTCACAGCTAAGCTGCAAGGGGCGTTCCGTCAGGCCAGAGACGTCACATGCTTTATATTCCTTCTCACCTCTAACACAGGCTCCCAGCCAGCGGGATTGTCCTCAAGGCCATCCCGTTTTGGGGTGCACAAACAAACACGGCCGACGGCAAGCCCCCACGGCAAGAGGTGTGGGCTGGCTTCCTCTCAAGTGCCTTCACCAGCAGGAGGAAGAAGATGGTAGTCAGAACTGTCACTAAAGGGTGAACAGGCCACGCCATGCAAAGGCAAAGCAGGTTTTCTAGCTCGCCGGTCACACGTGTGGTCCAAGAGCTGATCTAAACCCACCCAGGAGCTGATGTCCTGGGCACCTCTCGCCCATCGGAGGGACGGCCCAAGGGAAACAAGCTCATCCACCTCTATTTTGAGGCAGCCCACAGCGCACTCGGGAGGATTATCCAGCTACAGCCTGACAGAAGGAGGTGAAAACAAATTCTTTACACCGGTTGTCAGCGCCAGAGAGCCCTGTCTGTCTACTGGGGATCGACTGGAACTGAGCACAGGGGATACAGAGACAGCAGAGACAGAGACAACCAAACCAGCACACGGCAACGGCCACCAGAACGGACTGGGAGTCTCTGGGTCACCAGCCACAGGCACGGTGGGATCCCCTGCCAGCTGAACTGCATTTCCCTATTCCTGTGAAAAGGAAAGTTTCCCTGTCTAGACCAAACCGCCTTGGAGTGTTTCAGTGCAGTCACCACCACCGAGTGGTAAACGAATGGACAGACATTTTGGTGCCTTGTCAAACTTGAACCTTTCTCAGCAGAAGATTCCCACACACAGAATATCAATAACCTCTTTGGCCTTTTCTTTATTACTCTGAGTTTCCTTTGTTTCTTTAAGGAATTATCCACTTCTAATTTTCCTTCAGTGCTATAAACAAACAGCTGAACATGCCTTGGAGCATTATACTGCTCGACAGTGCTGTAAAACCCTCCATGAAAGCTGAACGCTGTGTCCATTTGTATTGCACCCAAACATGGACTCGGTGACCTATTCTGGCCCCACAGAAAAGGGGCCTGGCTCCCAGAATTCTTAAAATATTCTATTGTGCAAAAATTGGTTGCACGCTTACCTATGTTTATGTGAGACAACTGACCACACATACTATAAAAATGTATTGCTTCCCACAGCCTCGTGATTAGCATTTAGTCCATCTCACCTACATTTGGTTGTGTGTTCCATCGTCTGGAATCCTGAAAATAAACTGAGACGTGGATGAGACACGTCTCAGCTTCCTGATGCGTTTCCTCGCTGCACATCCACAGGCTCTGAAATCCGACTTCCTGCGTAGTGACAGGCTTTGGATAAACAAGACAAACTTCTCCTCACCTGAACTCTGCTACATTCTCCAACAAGAGTGGGATCATCCACCTCGAGGAGCGACGTCTGAAGGAGCAAAGTTCCTCATCGAAGGATGATTGTGGTTCGGCTCTTCCCATGATTTACGTTGCTTTACGACACGATGCCAGCTACATCCCTTTGTCACAAGCTCAACGTCGCAGTCACTGTACAGTCAGAAGCTACCAAAAAGTTCTGCCCAGCTGTCAGGAGGCCAAGTTCTGTTGGGAGAGCCCTGAAAGCAGCTCCATCCACACCGCTGCACCCAGCTGTTCAGACTGAGGCATTTTTATCAAAGGTTTCAGTTACAACACCGTGAGAACATACTGAGGCAAACCAAGCAGAAACATACCTGGACCCAGGCACAAAACCCCAGCGTGCATCTCCCCACACAAAGAGACATCGGTACGGCTGCAGCAATCTTCACCGAGCCACAGACAGAGCGTCCAATGATTCTGGCAAAGTTAGAGAAGTCAAATTCTGCTCCAAACTATCAGGATTTACTTTTCTTAGATAAGGTTCCATCTCTGCAACAAACACCACTCCTCGCTGACTCAAACTACCTGCCTCGGATGGGAGAAACATTCAGAAAACCATTTCCAAGCAATCAGTGCCTGTTAATTCTCAAAGAACAGAACCCATAAGCAAGGGAACAAGAAAGCATTGGTTGGTTTGCCATTATCACATTTTGTTGTTGTTGATGGCTAAAAAGTGCAAGGCAGGCATCTAATTCAAAAAACCTATTCTGTAGTGTATGGAATCCACCGTGTGCTATGCCAGGTACACAATAAATATTAATCTTTTGTTTTTAGGCATCAAGAGTACATTATTTTAATTACAGCTTATACTGAGTTGCATTCAGTTAGCTATTTGCTTGACACGGGACATTTTAAGCTGAAGAGCTGACCATGCAAGCACAACAGACTTAAGAAAAACCCTTCCTGCTAAACTTCAAATGATATCCGCATCAAATGCCTCTCAATACAAAGTAAAGTTTTTATGAGTGTGAGCAAAGAGCAGCAGAGACACAATTTGCTTAGGATCAACCCAAAAGTTCCTGCGGTTTGACACATGACATTGGCAGTGACAGTATGGTCAGCTTTCTATGCTCAGGGTTGGATTGTTTGTGAAAGATCTTGCTCGTATCATTCATTCTTTCAGCAGGTTTTCATGTCCCATCATTCCTGTGATCCCGAGTTTGACCTGGTGACCCCTGGGGAATGCGATCCTCTCCCCACCATCTCCTGTCCCCATTCTCTGTGGCTGGACTCCTGTAAGCCACGACCTTTTGTCTCGATGGGCAGGAAGCAGGAAGCCACGGCGGCCAGCAGGCAACATCCACTGTAAACCACCAGAGTTAAATAGACTGAAGATTCCAACATCACCTGCAGAAAAAAGGCAGAAGATACAAAATAGTACCCCTGGGCCTTAGCACATTAAAAATACTAATGCAGTAGCAGAAATTTTAATTACAGTATTGGAAAAAATGTTGAACAGGCACTGCTGTGTGCTTTCTTTCCTCGGTGATTATGCACAGCTGTTAAACACTGACAAAACAGTCTGGATTACAGGTGCCACAAGGTGCTGCTGCCCTTACGTATTAGACAGGACTTAAGCAAATCACAAGTTTTCTACCCAGCCCTCTGCAGAGCCACTGCTGCTAAGAGTCTTCCAAGTCCTGTCCTCACACAGCCTGGCTCCCTGCAGAGCCTGGCTCTTTCCACATACCCTGAAGGTTTGTAGCCCCCAGCACCCCAGCCTGGGATCTCAAGAGAAAGGTGGCATCGGACCACGTGCAGAAACCCCCCGCCTCTCACAAATCCCATCTCTGGGTGGTGGCTTCCAAGGTGTCCTCACATCCACCCAGCAGCCTGCTTCTTGGTTATTTATCCCCCAGCGTGTGGAGCTCTGGAGCAAGAGGTAAATTCAGCGACGAGCCTGAATTCTCCTCAAGGAACAGGCAACAACAACCCTCCTTCAACACATCGTCCCCAGATCACCCTTGGTTTGGCCCTTCCAGAGGAAAAGCAGGTTCTGCATCACCTTCCTGCGCCTTCAGTCTCCAAAAAAGGGGCTTTACCTGCGCAATGAAGGGGGTTATGAGGGCTCCCACTCTAGCCATTCCACTGCACGTTCCCAGGCCCAAAGCACGCGTGGCTGTCGGATAAACCTGTGAACAAAGCATCAGCCCATTAACCCCAGTGGGAAGTTCTCTTCCCTCCAGTCTCCTAAATCAATGGAAATTAATAAGTGGTACTACAGCAAGTTCTGTTAGACAATGACAATGAGATCATCAACTCATATCTGGGGTAAGGTCCATTGTGAAGAGGTCATAAAAATGACTTTCCCACCATGTTCTCACTCCCCTTAAATATTCTCATTACAAAAACAACCTCCTTACCTCAGGAGTGTAAACATAAGCAGCCTGAAATCCTCCTGAAATAAAAGCTCTTGCAATGAAGAGCAGCACAGTAAGAACATTTCTGTGAGAATAAAAAGGAGAGCAGTGTTTGGGATTGTTCTGTACAATCTGTTTGTTTAACTTGGAGGCAAGTGCAATAAAAATGCTAAATTTGTTAGAACGATTTCTTTTGTTTTTTAATGAACCCTTTGTATTTTTTCTGGACCTTTAGTATAACAATGATGCCAAACAATCTGCATTCCCACAATCACATCAGTTTTCTAAGTGTATTCATTCTAACTGACAGCTGTGGCCTGTTGAAATAAGCAGCAAATGCCTAAGCTTATCTAAATAAGAAAAATATATTCCACATTATGAATGGTGCTAACAAAAACCTGGCACACATGAGAAGGAAAAGAGAGTGCAGCTTTCCTCTTTAAAAAACATGAACCTACGTACCACCTGGATAGTTGCAACTTTGTAAGGTTTCTTATCGCAAGGTTTCTGTACTGTAAGGTTTTGTACAACGCCTGAAGAGGTTTAAATTCAGAGAGCTCTCCTCTGGCTATTAGGTCTTTTCCTTCTCTGGCAGCCCCAAGGTACAGACATCGTCGCACCCATGTGGCATGAAGGCCAGAGGCAGTCAGAGGCAGACTCTCAGAGCTCAGCTGGAAATTTGGTACCATCAAGATTCAGGGCAGAGCTGCCAGCTGAGCCGTTCTTTGGAAAATCTGCATGAAGGACAGATACTGAACAATACAAAAATGCGAACCCAAGTTCTTCTGAAAGTCGGGCCCCGTGTATCTGCAATGCCAGCATCAAGCTCCCCCAGCTGTGCTGTATCCAACTGCGAGCTGGTGCCAGTCTGTGCCTATAGTTTCTCAGGGAATTGTGCCGTAGCACCCAGCCCACCGAGAGCCCACGACAAGTGGAGCACTCAGAGCAGCTGCCTGGGAGGCAGAGGCTGGGCTTGGTTGAGAAGAGCTGCCCTGGTACAGTCAGCCTGGGGAAACAGAGGTAACAAATGCCAGAGAGCAGTACAGGAACCAGCTACTGAGGATCACGACATCAGATCTGACTTTAAAATTGTCCAACGGTTACCTCCTACTCAGACACAAGCTCTTATTTTCCCCTTGGGATTGTTCTGTCTGCAAGATTATAGTGAAGGATTTCTCCTCTCCTCCTTCTTTTAGTTTCTTTCCAAACTCTGATGACAAAACCTAACACCATCCTTAATTCTCCAGTTGAGCACGACCATCTCATGGCTTTTCAAACCATTACTTCCAGTTCTCCTGCCACAATCAAGAGAGAACATGGATGAATCAGATATACCAGTTGTTCACCGTGTTTTACTTACCTTCCAACGCAGAGAAACAGCAGAAGACTGCAAAACGAGAAGACAAAAAAGGACAGGGCCATGGTTTTCTTGCGGCCTATCCGATCAATAATCCATAGTGTCACTAACACACCTGCAGAAGGAGACAAGTCGACTGTTGGGAATTGTGCAAAGGTGGAGGCTGCAGCAGCTTTTAACGTAGGCTGGGTTGTTTAGATTTGACATTTTGTTCTCTCTTTCTCTCAAAGACTCTGCTGGCAGAGGCATCAGGCTGGGGTGTAGAATGGATTGCCCAGCCAATGGTGCCACATGAGAACAGAAGCTCCGGGTCCTGGCTGGCGAGTCTGGCTCCCCTGTTCGCAGCCCCCCTGGCCCACACAGCCACAGGCCGCAAACTCAGGGGCCACGCGCTGACGCAGCAGTGAGCAATCCTGACATCTGCTAACCACTGATTCCTGCAGCGGTTACCAACGGGAATGCTAACAATGCCTGCCTTATGGCTCATCCGAACAACCTGTGTTCAACGAAGCTGGTGCAGGGTCTGGAGCACAGGTCTGATGGGGAGCGGCTGAGGGAACTGGGGGAGTTTAGTCTGGAGGAGGCTGAGGGGAGACCTCATGGCCCTCTACAACTCCCTGAAAGGAGGGTGCAGAGAGGGGGGATGAGTCTCTTGAGCCAAGGAACCAGCGACAAGACAAGAGGGAATGGCCTCAAGCTGCGCCAGGGCAGGGTCAGACTGGCTCTTAGGAAGGATTTCTTTGCAGAAGGGGTTGTTGGGCGTTGGAATGGGCTGCCCAGGGCAGGGGGGGAGTCCCCATCCCTGGAGGGTTGAAGAGTCGGGTTGACCCAGCGCTGAGGGATCTGGTGGAGTTGGGAACGGTCAGGGTGAGGTTCATGGTTGGACTGGAGGAGCTTCAAGGGCTTTTCCAACCCAGATGATTCTGGGATTCCGTGAAATTCTGACCATTGTTCCCCGCTAATCGTCCTACTGCTAGATTTAAGGGCTCTTTAGAACTTTGTGTTTTCTTTCCATTGTGTTATTTATACGCTGCCATCAAATTATTTCTCACCTGCTCTTTGAGAAAGGAAATAGATCAAGCTCTGTACATCTCACAACGTTAACTATTCCCTGCACTTTTCCAGATCCTTTTAAAAGCTGACATACTGTAAGTGTGAGGATTATTCAAGGATCAGAGTTGCCAGTGACATACTCGGAGGTATCCCTGTTAATATTTCTTACTCCTACCTTGGCATATGTCAGGATCAAATCAGCCCTTTCACCAGTCCAAGAGTACATGCTCTTTTCTGTCCCTGTCCACTGACATCCTTCCCAGAACGACTGTTATGCAGGACAGTCCTCCTATTAGGCAGCGATGAGGCATATTTATCAGTCATAGACTTATAACTTTTCATCAATTAAACAGCTTCTCTTTGAGCATTTTTCCCTGAAACTGTAATCTAGAACAGTGAAAATAACCTGACCACTGCCTCGCAGTATTATTTCAGATTACTACTGAGAGATCATCTTCTACATCTGAAGAAACACTGGCTATTACACACTATCTTGCTTGTCCTTTGACTGTTCATTGAAATTCACTGAAAATTGGCTGAAAATCATGACTGAGGCTGGACCCAGAGCTTCAGGGAGCACGTTCTCCACTGATCCACTACACCCATGATCCTTTTTAAATAGTTCTGGGAAGTCATTTATGGATAAAAGTTCAAGTGATTCTGCCCCTTTAATTGTTACTCTTCCTCTGAATGTCTAATTAAATTGCTTGGATAGAATCCATAGTCAGATGGGCCATTATAGCTTCACAAAGCAATTACTAGCGATTTTATCCGTTGTGATCACATGGGCAGAGAGGAGAGCTACAGCTCCTGTGTGTACATCAAGTAGGCCAAGCAAGGAGCACCAGTGCCATGGGAAATACATCGGCGTGAGGTCAGAGAGAAGAGCCCACTCCCTCGCTTCTACCAGAGCCTGTTCCAATCGCACTGAGCCACCGGCCATGAAGATCTGGTGCTTCTTGTTGCCACTTACCAGGGAATTCTGACAGGGTTGTCCAGAGCAGATCAGTGTAGTCTTCTTCTGTCAGATACTCACAGGTCAGGCTGCACTTTGCTTTAACTTCTTTCCGTCTACTGGATACTGTGGGAGCAAAAAGAAAAAACCGAACATTTAGTACATTCAAGTAATCTCTTCTCACCTTCCTTTACTCCTGCCATGTCTTTATCACTCTCACTGCTGAAAATGATAGCAGGGATGTACTGAGAAGACCCTGCTGCACAGCAGGTCTGTTCTACCTGGAAGGTACAGCTGAAACTGAACAGTTTATAATGTTATTTGTGGCAGGATATCTTACCTCGGCAACCATGACTGTCGGAATGAAAGCTTACACTTCCTTATCAGCTGTGATTTTTCAGTCCAGGGCTCATGACAGCGAACAGAATTAACATCAAGAATTCAGTTTCTCCCTACATAAATTGGGATACTAACACTTCATCTATACTTTGAGAAGACTGAATAATACCGTGTCTTGGTAAAAACAGTATTTTTAAAGGCTGCATGCTCCTTTGTGGAGGCTAACCAGAGTCAGACCTCTCAAATAGCTAATACACTGTTGTACAAGCTTGGGATGTCTTCTCCCAATACTACCCATCCTCTTCCTATAATATTCCAACTATCAGACAATTTTCACTAATTGCAAGTGTTCTGAATACAATCATGCCTCCCCTGGGAAATCAAACTTTTCAAGGCTCTTCTTAATGCAGTCAAAGCACTTTTTAAAAAAAAAAAAAAAAAAAAAAAAAAAAAAAAAAAACACAAAAATCTGCCACAAAAAGGGCGATGGTTTCCCACCATTATCTTTTTTCTCAGCAGGTCTTCACATCTTGAGAACCTGGGAGCTCCACAGCAGGAGCAGTTATCTCTATCTCAGAACTAATTAGGCCTGTCAAATCTGGAAACTTACATTTATTCCATCACTTTTCTCTCAAGAAGAACAGATATGTTTTCTAACAGGTCTCCCTTGAAGGTTGCCTTGCTGTTTTATATTTTGGGCTCAGAAACACTGCAGGACCTCTCTGCATTGTGCAGGAGATGAGGAACAGTCTAACAAAAATGTTTAAAATAAGTAACCCTTTAAGTGGATGCCTTAAAATTCAGTCTGGCAGCCACGGTCCTTTCCAAACTATCAGCAGAAGGTGATCTAATAAAAGATATTCCACCACTTAACAGGGTATATTTGAAAAGAAAAGATGGACTAGTACTCACTGCTGCAGACGTCTCCTGCTTGGAAGAACTCTGTAGTTAATAAAACTAATCCATAATATGAAAAAGCATTGGAAAACCTGCAAGGAAGAAAATGAGAGAGGAAGTCTCAGCTGGTCAAACCTACAGTAAACAACATGAATCAAAATTGAACCCACTGTGTGAGGACTTGCACTAAGTGCTACCTCACAGCTATTTCCTACTAGCATTTAGAAAATGAAAGGGCAATTAGATTGAGAATGCTAGTGATTGGGTGGTTTAATAAATTACAAATCAATACAGGTTGGGGGTTTTTTTGAGGAGGAAGTTGCTGTATTTTAGTGATACTGTAAAATACATCCATTAAAAACCATTTAGAATTGTGCTGGCACTGAGCCATTTATATTTCCTCTTACCATATAAACCAGAGTAACAATGTGGTCCATCTAAAATGGGGTGTAAAAAGGTCCCTCATTTTTCCTCGGTCTTCCTGTTGAAAACAAGCAGAAGTCAGAGGAGCAGGGCACTCACTGGTCCTGGACTGGGGGATGCAGTGGCAAGGACTGGGCACTGTGTCTCAGGGTGTTTGGTTTCAGCTGAGGGCTCTCTCTGAGGAGCTGGGATCCAAGTAAAGAATTCCTCTGCCAAGGGGAATTCTCTAGGAGCATAATGATATCAAAAGCAGTTCATGCACAGGGCACGCACACTACTCCTCCACAAGGAAGGTGAGGATCTGTCAGAACAAAGGTGGGGTTGGAAGGAGGGAGAGCAGAACTTTGCCAATCCACGGGTGGCATATGACTCACGGGGCTCACGGGGCTCACAGCCAGCTCCCGTAAATCAGAGCAGCCCCTCGGGGCTTCTGGTCTGGGGTAAGGTACTGAGGAACTACAGGCAGCCCTCCTACAAGCAGACCCCTTTTAATCTGCGTGGTTCTTGGAGAGAGAGAGTGGAGGGCTCAGCTCATAAACTTGTGGTTAAGGAAAAGCACTTTCCCACCCCACCCTGAAAACAAAACCATCCCAAACTTGGAGGGCGTTCCTGCACAGCCCATCAAAATTAGCGGGACTGAACCGAGCATTTGTGAAACGCACAGGAGCTCAAAACCTCACTGATCCAGACCTTAGAAAATCAAACCTCCCTCTCTGATTAGTAAGACGCTGTAATTATCAACAGGCTCCTGCCTAGCTTTACAATTTTGCTCTCGTTCAAATCTACAGGTCTCCCTCTGCTGTCCTTTCTTGCTGGCTAACTTTGTAACTTTCTTTTAAAAGTCTGCTCTTTGTTCTGTGGCTGCAGAGCTGCTTTAGGTGTCAACAGGGGTGCTGAAAAGTTGGCGTATAAAGCTGAAATGAAGAAAAATCCAGTGCAATTCATATAGTAACATGCAGCTCAGAAGTAACAGCCTGAATTACTCCATCCATCAGACTGAATAGGAGCTTGCAGCTTTGCCACTCCAGAAAATCAGAATTAGATTAAAACTGAGGGACAGCTAAAGAGTCTCAAATTCCATCTTGTCTCATGACTTCAGATCTGGGAATTCTGATCTGAGTTCTTTGGTAGCCTCAAGGTTTGATTTTCTTTAATAATAGGGTCTTAGTGAGGTTAAATAACATTAATGCCCCCTTTTCATTTTCAGGATTTTCATGTAAATAAACATGAGAAACTAACTCTTCCTCACTGTGAAAGAGGCATCTATGATCACCTCTCATTTCTTTTATTACTGGTTGAGACACTGAAATTAAACTTAACATTGATTATTTGCTTATAAAAATACATATGAATGTGGCACAGTTTCATTGTATCCCACGTTATTAATGTGCCTGTTACCTGTACATACCTGTCTGGAAATAATTAATTTTCCCAAAGGCATTGGAGCTCCATTTTCAGTTGCTATCCGCTTTAAAGTGGCAATTGCTTTTTCTTGATTTCCAGATAATACATCATACCTGGCACTTTCTGGCAGCCACTAAGAGAGCAAAGCAGATCACATGCACAAAGGTGTCAAAAACACAGCAGTAAACAAACTGGGGATTTCTTTGTGGGCTTACAGTGGGAAATCTCCGTGACTCCAGCAGACTACTCACACAAGAAAGGATTACAGAACTAATCTTGAGCCATTCAGAGAACCATCTTTCTGACAAATGTCTAACGCCTCCCTAGGCTTAAAGAAACTGTGAAACCCCACCTTCACCATAAAGTCAGAACTCCTGTCTAAAATCTTTCCCTTCTGTTACTTCGGGTTTATTCTTGAGAAATGTTAAGCATTTGTGCAGGTGTTTTGCATTACACCTTCCCAGTAGGGAAGGCAAAGCATCCAGGGCAGATAACAAGATGCTCTAGGCATTCAAAAATTTGCATTTTAAGCTCCTTTTAAAAACAAGCATGTTAGCACCTGCATAACTGGAGGTATTTCTGAAAAACAATGTCAGTGACTAAGGAATAATAAGAGCTGCTAAACAACCTGACAAGGACATCTATCTTTGAGAAGAGGGAGTGATTGGCAAATACATTACCTAATAGTGCACTGAAGCTCATGTCTAACTCATATACATCTTCATTTTAGAATCTGACCTGCACTATGCAAATTTTACCCCTGGTTTAGGTGGATTTTTTGCATGGACAGTAATTATAAAAGTTATGATTTTGACAAAATTTAAAAATCTAAAGAGCAATCGGGGAAATAGCAACAGCTTTTAATAAAATGTTGATTCCACTGAGCTTAGCTGAAACAAAGTCATGAAACTGGAGAGGTTTCCAGGCCTGATTTGGTTTCACAAAATTCCAGCCCACCATTGTCCTCCAGCAATTACAGTCATATAAACACAGCTCTCACTGGAATGTTTTTACTAGCATCCTGTTGAAACAACAGCATTTTTGTCATTATTTCAGATGTTTCAAAGAAGACACCAACAGAGAGCTCAAAACTGCCACATTTCCTTCAATCAGGTTATGGAATAGGGTTGAGAGGTGGTGGATTGATGGAACGTACATTCATCTTTGAGAGAATACCTACAAAACATAGGACAGCGAAGAGCAGAAGTGGGAGGGCAGAAAGAATGAGAAGCCACCGCCAGCCAAGAGTGGGCATCACCAACACTGCTAGAAGGACTTCAAACACAGTCCCAATGGCCCAAAAGACCTGCCAAAGGGAAAAGAAACAGTCACAAATGAGAATAAGAGTGCTCTTAAGGCCTCCTTCTTTGTAACATTCCAAGACGTGCTCTCTAGGGACAGCTGGAGAGAGAAATGCCAGAGACATTTCAAATATGCACCACTGTATGGAAATAGAGTCCAGACATTTTATGGGGATTTGTTTAAATGTTGCAGAAGCTAAAATGTTAATTTCTGAAAACCTGGCATCAACTTTCTGTAGACACTCATGTCTAACTGCAGGTTATTCTCGTAAGGAATAGACTTATCACATGGTGTTTCTTAAGCAGAATGATTATTAATCCATCTGTCTATGAGTATTATTCCCAGCTACCACCATGAGATTTGTGGTATTTGTTTTCCTTACCAAAACCAAGCTACCAAAGCCACAGAGTTGGGCCTGTAGATGAAAGAAGGAATTGATACCTTCTCAGCAAACACTGGAGCTGGCATCCTCTTGCATACCCTACCCATGCAGGATTATTCTCCTTTACATTATGAATCCGCTCAGCTCATTTTTTTAATGCTCAGAATATATTTCTAACCTGGGGTTGCTCAGAGACGGCCAAACTGTGGCAGAATAGAAGTGACACAGAAAGGAGTAATTCATCTACCAAACTCTATTTATGAAAGATTAACCAGCTGAATGTAGGAGTAGCCAGCAGATATCTTAGAAGACTGGTTTTACATTGAGGAGCTGTTTCAGTTTGGTGAGGTTTTCCACAAGGACGCTCCTTCCAAACTGACTGATGCAGACAAGCAAGAGTAGTGTTCGCTGACCCTTCAACCATCCATTAAAGGGCTGTGAATTTTGCCTTAAATAGGGCAAAATTCTGCTCTCTGTGGCTTAGCTACATTTGGATTGAATATGGGGAGCTGAATTTAGCCCTGCATTTACTGAACTGTCAGTTATCCACTATCCATTACTGAGTTGTAGATTAATTTCACCATGAGATTAGGTGACACCCAAATGGTCCCCTGGTGCTAACAGCAGTAACTTCTGCAGCACTGGATGCGGGTGAATTTGCAAAAAGGCAGATTCTACAAGAAGAGTGGTGTGTTACATGAATGCTTTATGCTGCTTTCAGACCTGAGCTAGTACTAGTGTATGGGGGTAACCCCAGCTCCACACTAACTTGGACAATCAAGATTTGACTGCAGCTATGTGTCAGTAGGATTGAATGGATGTAACCAACAGCAGAATTTGTCCCTCCAGGGACCAGTATGCACAGCTACACTGCTCACCTCTATTAATAAAATGCATTTTGCTCTGGCTTTCATTGGAAGGAATTCAGCATATAAGGTTACCCTGTAAAGAGTGAACATTGAGAAAAATGTCATGTTAGCACATTGAGAAAAATGCCACATTAGCACAATGAGAGAGGTTCAAAGAATTCGTTTGCCTTTCATTGAAATTGCCAAACCCACAGCAGTAACACAACACCCTTCCTAGCCCTCCGAGTCCGCAAGACTGTGGACACTGGTTCAGACTCCCCTTTCTACCTCAGAACAAACCCCCTTTAGTTCATCTTTTCAGTGTGGGACAGAATATGCTCTGTGTGATTTATAACCCTATAGCTGTTCGCTAAATGTAGCAGTTCTTGATGTATATGTTTTCACAACCCTGCTCTGGTCTGGGACAGGCATTACGCCTGTTATTTTCAGTGTGGTCCACCAGTATTTAACACAAACTCTTGCTGGGTAAAATATTTCTTTAGGGCTTTACAACTGGCTCAGAGAATTTCACATCAGTCTGCTCTGTCAGGCTGCAGTTCTCCAAGAGGTAAATACTTTCAAGGTTTGATCCTGTACTGGTATAAAATAATTTGCATTCTTTTACTGTGGAAATTCAAAAAGAAGTCATCTAACTCTGCAGAGTCTTTGCTTCATGACTGTGCCAAAGAGTAATGGTACAGCTTCTCTGTGAGTATTTCCTGAGGATGAACACAAGGCCCAGCAGCCACTCAAAGTGCTCTCCTCTTCTTCAAACTGTCTTATGAGAGTTGTCGTTCTTTGCTCCTATTCTATTTGCATTCCACTGACTCACCCTGTTTCTGCCTCTAAACTCCTCAGGCTTTCTTTGATGCTTGTGACAAAACTTCTACTAACTTGACAAATGGTGGATTGATCTCTAAGTAGTTTTCCAGAACTCAGTTCATAGAATGACAGAATGGTTTGGGTGGGAAGGGACCTTAAAGATCATCCAGTCTCACCCCCTGCCCCGGGCAGGGACACCTTTCACTAGCCCAGGTTGCCCAAAGCCCCGGCCAACCTGGCCTTGAACCCTTCCAGGGAGGGGGCAGCCACAGCTTCTCTGGGCAACCTGTGCCAGGGCCTCACCACCCTCACAGGGAAGAAAGTCTTCCTTAGATCTCATCTAAATCCACCCTCTGTAAGATTAAAGCCATTGCCCTTTGTCCTATCCCTACATGCCCTTGCAAGTTCATCGAAGTACAAAGTTGCATGCAATATTCTATTAAATCAGTGATTAAGAGGAGAAGGAAGTAAAATCACGTCATGAAATGTAGAGCAGTCCCCTATATATCGCAGCAGAAAACAGGAGCTGATTAATGCTGTACAGAACTATTTTCTTAAGAGAATACTCCACTTCTCTGCAAGTCTGGATGTTGGCACTGTGAATGAATAGTCATACTCAGTGCTAGATAATATCTCGCAGAAAATTCCCAGAGGAGGCTGCAGCTTCTCAGGTGCAGCTCCTACATACGTGTAGAGGGCTATCTGCTATAGTCAGTTAATTTGTTACTGCTGGGTGCTTTCTTTTTAATAGCACCTTTCATAAAACTCTCTCTCATACCCATTATGGAATATACAATTATAAAGACACCCATGCCACTCCACTGAAAATCAGCCACTCATCTCCAAAGCTCTATAGCCTACTTAAGGATCTTAGAAAGGAGCTGCTTTTCCTGCTTCATACATATTTACTCCTCTGTCAAAGGAATCACTGTTATAGTTAGAACAAGAAACAGACTCAGCAGCAATGGAATCCACTCCGAGTTCTGTAACCAGCCCTTCTTTGCCTCTCGTTAAATCACGTAGCCTTTGTGGATTACCCACCCCTCTGTAAAAGGGCACTAGCTGTGCTGTAGCTGTTCCGCCGGGCTCTGTGGAACACCATTAGTATCTGTTTGCAGTACAAGGCATTAACAACTCTGATGCTTTGTCTTTGTTGCTCTCCCGCCTCATTCCAGTTGGGCTCAGTTGGAACTGCATGGCAGAAACTGCCTCACTGTTGGTCAAATACAAGGACTCTCCTATTTTACATACACGTTACGCTTCTGCGCAGCTTCTAAAGGTGGGCAGGAGAGCAGTAAAAGAAAATTAATAATACTGTGATGTTCCATCTCAGCTCTGAATCTTTTATCTGGGAACAGTGATAGAAAAGACAGGATATCGACTTGCCTTGTGAAGAAGCCTATGAGCCATCAATCAAAGTTAGACTCTGACTACTCCGAAATAGCACCTCCATGGGGCAAAGTATCATTTATTAATAAGGATAAAAGACTGCACAGAGAGAGAATGGCTATACTCTTCCCTTTACATTTATAATTAAAAGCCTAGAGCAGAGTTATTTATTCCAGGTGGAAAATTTAGAGATTCTCCTCTTCAGTAAATGGAATGATACAGTAATAGAGAAATACTCTGATGCCACCTTCTTATTAGAAATGTGTCAGAGCCATCGAGGTATCTTCAGTGTTTGGGCTGGGTGGTTTTGGAATTCCAGCTCAGGTTCAGACAGGGAAGTTCAGGCTCTGACCGAACAATAACCTGCAGTGTTACAATCAGGAGCCAGGGCTCAGCTCTACCATTAAATGCTGGTGTTTAGGTTGTGACCTGTCTTGCAACAAGACCACGTCGTCCCTCATGGACTCCGCCCAGACAATCCAGCAATGCTGTGCTTAGGCACAGCTACAAACCGCTGTCTGTTGTGTTTTATCCACTTCTAGGTGGGCTCCTTGGGCCTCTCATTTTCACCCTAGTTTACCTGAGGGAATGAGAGAAGCTTAAAAGCACTTGAGGTATATAACATATTACATTTAGGAAGCCAGCTTGTTCACATAGAAGCCACTGTAAATCTGATTCACCTCAGTGATGTATTAGGTTTCTGCAAAGCCTTCTCAGAGTTTAATATGTTAGTTCCAAAATGCTTAGAAAAAAATGGGACAACTGAACAGAGGCATGTCTTCAATTTGACATAAGCATTTTCAAAAAAATAAATAGAAAAGAGAAAGTTTGGACTTGTGAATATTTACTTACGACTGAGGCACTCCTCCAATCCCAAAGCCCACCAGGCCCCGCAGCACCAAGATCCAGCTGTACACCGGTGCAAAACCACTGAGGATCCCATAATAGAGCGTCCACAACACGCTGATCTTGAGGCCCTGTGTTTAACAAGCACGAGGAAAAGAAAGTCTCTGCTGTAACATATATTAACAAAATGTAAAGTAGAGCTTCAAACTTCTTTTATTTCATAGGAGATCAATTCTGGCTCTGCTTAATTCTGCTTCATAGATGTGGACCATGGCATTTGTGAACATCATGCACTGAAACATCCACACTGTAGAAATATTAGAATATGTTCTAGTAGGAGCTGAAGACTTACTGTTTTTCTCCCATACTGGTCTGAAATGTTTCCCCAGAGGGTGGAGCTGGACATCATTCCCACAAACACCACCTGTGAAACACCAGAAAAAAATCCTCCCCTTAACAACAAGACAAGTGAGAATTTCCATATGACAACAAACTAGAAAATTTCAGCTCTAACAATAGAGCAAAATGTCCAAGTGTTCTGGGTACAGTTCCTTTGCAGCAGAGACTATTAAAGGTAATTATTCATATAGTGGGATCTTTCAAAAGTCACTCAGCATTAGCCTAACTTCACTTTCATTGGCCTGAAAGCGAATTTGTTGTTGCCCAGGAATGGGGATGGGTCTCAGCAGACTGTTCAAGCCAAGGTCTCTCTGCTTCTGCCAGTGGTGGGTCCATTTTCAGTAGTCGCCTTGTTTTTGTTGAGGTCAGGAATCTAAACACAACATCCACAAACTGAACCTCTGCCAGGCTACTTGTCATCACCTCACCCTTATCTTACCAGATAATTTGTGAACTACTGAATTAGACCAGGGCTGAATATTTTTGAGCTTTTGATAAACGGAAGAAAATGAATTATGAGAAGTGACTGGAGAGCACAATTTGCCACTAAATGGAAATCATAGTCTGGTTTCTGGGTTGGGTTTTTTTGCTGAAGGGTTTTCATAACCCACAAAAAAAATCTTTCATCTGCTTCACAGCAAGGCCCCACGGAGAGTTTCATTAACATTACTGAGGGGACAGGCAAGTGGAGACAGGAGCAAGGGTCTGCTTTGGAGCAGGGAAGCAACTAGGCACCCCTCAAGTCAGCTTTGCAATTAAAAGCTCCATCCAGTGACAAACCAGTCTGACACCAGAATGTGCACTCTGGTATTATACACATTGTGAGTCCAGCCCTGGAAGATGCTGAGTTGTCCAGTGCCTATGAACATATTCATGAATAAAACCTGACCGGTGTTGCTTGAGCGCTGCAAGGCAGAGCTGTTCTAGGAGCCCAGGGCTGATGCAGTACTTCTCAGCCAGCTCTCCTCCAGTCTCCCATTGCCATTCTCAGTGGGTTGTCTCAGATTTGAATGGAGATAAAATTAGATCTTACAACTTTAGAAAAGTCTGAAAAAAGACCGAGGTGTCAAGGAAAATATATTGTACCCTTTTCAGAGGTGACACCAAAAAGCATAATTTATTCTGTAGATGGAGAGAGAAATTCAATCCTGCTCAATGAAGATAATGGCAAAACCCAACACCTTTCCCCCATCAGTGCACTAAAACCACAGGAATTTTGTCTGAGAAAGAAGTGCATACTCAAGCACTAAGTGGGGTAAGAAGCAGTTGTGTTTGTCAAAGCTTTTGTCTCATGTCCACCGATCCCTTCTCCTCCGGATTTTTCCCACCAAGAATAAAATTGTGCTGAGCTGAAAGAAGGAACAAGACCCTCCTTCAGATGGGCTGGCTGCATTCGGGTAGGGGAAAGGACATGATCTTAACTTAATTAAACCTACTGAGCATTTTGACCAATTTACACAACACCACAAATGGCATCAAAAGCTGAAGGAAAAAGAAAAGTAGGAGTTAAAGTGCATGCTACACAACAGTGGTGTATGCTGAGAGAAGGGTCCCAAAACTAGTTTTCTTATCCCTAAAGGCATTGCATGTTTCTAACATCACAGCACCATACTCAGAGGTGGTATCATAAGAGCTCCACTTGCAAAGATCACTGGATGATCCACCTCAAAAAGCGATTGCTTGCTCTCTCTCACAGCTCCCCGTCTGTCTCTGTACAAGCAAGATTAAATGTGGTGAGAGTGAAAGATTTTCAAGAAATATAGCAAAAATTCACCAATCCTTTCTTTTTCAATTAATGACATAAAGATTTGAATTTTAGGATGAGTCTGAGTCAATTCTTATATAGTTTCCTGAAACTTTGAACCTGAAACTTGCAGAATTTCCTCAGTTCTCACTGAGTTTCATTTCCTGAAGCTCTGGCTTTTAAAAAAGACTCCTATATTCTTCCGAGCCAACGGCAATCTGCAAGGGCCATGAACAGAT
Organism: Strix uralensis; assembly: GCF_047716275.1. Lineage (NCBI taxonomy): Eukaryota > Metazoa > Chordata > Aves > Strigiformes > Strigidae > Strix > Strix uralensis. The sequence continues at coordinate 16,352,498 of NC_133988.1, forward strand.
TTAACTCTGGGATATAAAGCAAAATGTCTGAATAACAATGAGCAGAAAAACCTTACAGAATACAGGAGCTGTCAGTTATTTTTCCTACCGATGTGAGCAATGCAACCTGCCAGCTTGGTAATCGCCACTCACAATGAAGCTGAGGAGCTAGGATACTTAAAATCATCATTTCCATAGCATCTGCCATCTAGAAGGGTAAAAAAGAAACAAAAATAAGTAACTGCCTGAAAATTAGTTTGACATAGCAGTCAATAATATACCTTCTTGAAATTAACCTTGTTTCTGCTGGTGCCATTCCCATTCTGCAGGTGAAACAAAACAACTATGTTCACAAGGGACAGTGGGTGTACACGGTGTAGAGAAAAAGGCAACAGGTGCACTTTTAAACTAATTTCTGACGGTCATAATGTTTAGTAACACAGCAGAGATGATTCAAAGAGCCAAACTGAAAGTTGTTGGTGGGTGATTTCGAGGAGGCTTGTCTGGTCAGACAGCCAGGTTCATTCACTTCCACATTGGATGTTACAGGGTTGAGCTTTCAACTCCTTTACACACAGATTCAGTCAGAACTCTTAATTACCTTATAACTTCCTTCCTTTCTCCCTTATACACTACTTCTGAATTTGTATCATATAAACCGTTAGATCATCCATAGTCCAAATTCCACTACTGATTTAGGATCTAAACCATGGCAGATTGTAACCTTATACCTAGATGATAGCTGGTAAATACAGGCTCCAGATATCATTACCCTCAAATATACCAAGTAGATGTAAAATATAGTGCTTCAGAAATAGCAGAACAGTGAAAACAAAGCCTGTCTTTCTGTTCCTGATATCAGGGTTAAAACTAGAAGTACTGGGTTGCTGTTCACCTGAAACTGAGATTACAGTAATACTGACCAATACAGAAAACAGAGATTGGGATGAATGTGGTAAAATCACTGCATGAAAACTGACATCTGCTTCTGTAGGAACAGCCTAGTACCCTTTCTGTTTGAAACAAGCATTTGAAGTAGAGAATCAAAATGATTTATAAGAACTTCGGGGACAGAGAAATCAATCAGTTACTCATTACCCCCACATAACCAGTTTGAGTCCAGCTGTCATTTCAGAATTTCAAGTAAAATTCCTTCTTTATTATACAATTGTTTGTTTGGAGACTTTTTGTCAACAGAGAATGGCTACATTATTCGAAATCACTGAGATTCTCTAACTGACGATCATGCAGTTGACCTTGATAACAACTACTTGCCCATGCTAATCCAGTAATAACAGACAGCTTCCACTGGAACTTTCCAAATCCAATGGCTTCCACCGCATCTTCCACCATGAAAGTATCTAGAAAGAAAACAATTCTAGTGCAGAAGTGTATTCCTCTCCTAGTAAGAGCCATCCCTTGAGACAGCATTTTCTGTGAATTCAATTACTTGTTAACTGAGAAGCCTACTGAGATTACTTATTACTTAGTAACCTACTGAGATCTAAAATATATAACTGAGAGCTACTTAGATTTTATACAGTTCCTACTCAGGAAAATCTCTATGTTCTTCAGGAGTTGTGCTAAAGCCAAAATAATTCTAAACACTCCTAGAATATTTTATTCCCATAGAAGTAAACCAGCGTAGCACCAATGACTCCAGCACATGTTCAGCGTTGTTACTCCTGGGAGTGACTCCACTGGCCACTGGATTGCAGCTTCCTCTGGTGAGAAGTATATGAGCTGCTCAACAGCACACAGAAACACTATGCAAGTGATGGAAATGGCAGAAGAATATTTTACTGCATGAAGAGTCAAACTGTAATTATTTTAATCAAGAATTTGTCCAAGATGCATACATCTTAAAACATACTTTTGTTAAAAATGCTGATGGTTCTTGTTTCCCACACATGGTCATGACCTCGTTATCTTGTTCTATCTGAAGAAGCTGAGATATCTCAAATTCCTTTGCTCAAGTGCAAAATGAAATATACAACAAAAAAACATTTTGATATTCGAGTTGTTTAAATCGATTTAAGTCTCAAAGTTTTAACACTTCCAGCAGTTTAAAAAGTACGTTCACCGCAGAAAAGCTTTATCTAGCTAGGAGTTGGACATCCCCACAAAGCAAAAGACAAAAACACAAACCAAGAGGAAATCAAACAAAATCTAACTGATAAAATGAAGCAGAGATGTCACAAGACCTCAGTTTGTGACTTCAGCTCAGGCATTTGATGTGATGGTACTGAAACTCGGCATATTGGGCTGTGGCATCACTTGCTCTTTTTGGGGCGACGTGCCAACTGAAATTCCACGTGTATCTGCAGACTTGCACTGATGCACTGAGTCTTCTGAGAAACTCACTGAGCTCACTCCGTGGTATTCTGGCTTCCCAGAGCATCAATATATTAATAAATAAGTCCCTGGGTAAATAGTCATCCTACAGAAGTTTAGCATGCCTTGTGCTAAGGCAAAAACACTTCTCATATCTCCTAAACTGGTGTTACCTTCAGGGCAGCCAGCACTTCTCTGCTGGGCAGCAAGCGGAGGCGGGGATGTACGTTCGCTCTGTCCCTCTTGTCCTCTAGGCAAGGAGGAGACAGAACACTGCAGAGGCTTCATGCTCAGCCTTGAAGGTGAGCCACGTCTGGCTGCTCCAGTAAAGCTGGCGATGGTTTAGGAGCACTGATCAGTTCTAAAGGAAACTAAGTCAAACCTCCTGTACGAAATAGGTGGTGACAACTGGATACACAACTCCCTAAAAGGGTCTGTTACTGGTAATATAAAACCAAACACACAAAGCATCCCTCAGAGAACAAGGTAGCTAAAACATGATTTTCAGGTGTAACATAATTTGCCTGTGTTATTGTTTCCCTCTTTTATCTGGGGATCTTTAACTTCTCTAACCCAAATGTATTCAGCCTGGCTGCAACATCACTGAAATGAAGAGGCCACACCTTTCTCCTTACAGGAAAACAAGAAACCTACTCACCATCAGTTGGGTTGGCAAATTCTTTTGGCACTGCAGCTCCATCCTCTAGCTCAACAGGCTCTAGCTCTGTCCGAACACCTTCAATCTGAACTTCGTGTTCTCCTGAAATGACATCCTCATCTGACCTTGAACTTTCCCCAGTGCGGCGAAACTTGACCACCCTAGGAACACAGAAACAAGGATTAATACTTTGGTGGGTCTTTTCCAGGTCGAAGCTGTGTCTAGTGAGTCCTGAAGCCCTATTTGGTCAAACAGCAGCCAGGTTTTTCCTCACCCTCCTGTCTCCATTTCACATTCACAGGGAATGCTGTGACTTTTTTCTGTATCTGCTTTTAGGTAGGGTATCCTGTTGGTGCTGCTGCCTTTGGAAAAACTGCAGAGTACATTGCTATGTGAGATAGTCATCATTTTTGTACAAAGAGGACGTTATTGTGCTAACTATAGAGTAATAAAAACATACAGGTTATAAAAATATCATGAAATTATACATATTTAATGACAAACATGTTTTGTGTGCCTAGACTTTTTATTGTAAATTAGACACAGCTGTGTCATTGAATTTCAGGTGCTTTGTCCTTGTAGGAAGAACCCAAATTCAATTTCCCACATTGTTTTCATAAGAGTGATTTGTGTCTTAAGAGAAACAGAACTCCTGACATTTGTCAGATTTTTAAACATCACTTAATGAAGTACGATTCATAAAATAATTCAGCGAATTGAATGACTTTTCTCCATCATGATGATGATCATTTTGTGACTGTAAGTATGACTGCTTTCATCTCATCTTAAACTGAAGTCTTTAATATTATGTAATTAATTAAATACCTGTATTTTAAGAAACTATTTGATTTCCAATACTTGGTTCATCTGTGCATTTTTTGACTCTTAGGTAATGAGGTGGGACAGAATAGAAAGTGAATCAAAGGATACATCTTTTTTCATTAAATCCAAGTCAAGACTGAAGAGTGTACCTGCCTGCCAGTTACAGCCCTGGCATATCAGGTGATGGTTGTCACATGAGTGTCTTGCTCGCAACTGTCTATTTTACATCATTTCTGGCACAAGCCGAGAGATAATCGTCTAATCTCTGCAGCAAGGCCACGGAGAGGATAAGACGTGAAAACAGAACTTTGCTAAATGGACACAACTTTCACGTTTTGCTTAGAGTGATTTTGTGCAATGCTTTGTGTATATAGAGAAGGTTCATTTTCCATCAGTTCAGTTTCCTGTGACCAAACAAATATTTTGGAACAGATCTACCGTATTTAATGTAACAGATTCCTCAAGCTTCCTTCACTCCATCTGCAACATCAGTGTAACTTTTTCACCTTGACAACTGGCAATTTCTTGGACTTCAGGGAAAAAGTTTTTTGGAAATAGATTAAATTAGTCTTGCTACTACTTCTTCTGATTTTCAATACCTGAGCATTTTAATTCTGCAATAAAGATTAGGAGAGAGCCTCTTGAACTTCAGTTTAATCCTTTGGTTTAAGGGTCAGCAAAACTAAACTATCAGCATCCTGGCCAACTGCAGCTGCAGCAAACTGACATGTATGACATTTCTAAAGGTGACCTGAAAGACTTTTCATATTTGGCAAGACCCCAACTCTTATTTTCTCTTACAAGTGCTGATGACACAATCAGTACTTAACATAAGGGCAAAGTGATGGGCAAGCTACAAAACTCCTGTTAATGGATTTTGGACCAGTGGTGGACAAGAGGATGGAGGAACAACCACCTCTGTCACCCATGGGGGTTTTCACAAAGAGAGGAGGAGTCCTGGCCACAACCAGCCATTCAGTCCAGCTTAGGATTTCACTGTGGTAGAAACATAAAGCAGACGGATACAAAACTTTTTTTTTTTTTCCCCACCTCTCACAATTCTGGCACATATATTATTTCCCTGACCACATCCCATCTGGCAGTAACTGGAGAGAGAGTACAGTGACCATTTTGTGAGGTTATCACTCATCCCTAGGACTGCCTGATTTACAGGCTGTTGAGATGTTTTGGGATGATTTTTTCAGATAAACAGGGAATTCCAAGATTTCTATGGGGCAAATATTCCTTGCACTACTTCAGGAATGCTCTCATCTGCAGCAGGAAGCTGAAAGCTTTTCTCTGGCCTTTATGTCTTGGCAGACAAGTAACAGAGTTGCAAATTTTGTTTTCTAACATTTGAAGATCTTAAAGATAAGAACACAGAACAAAACCCCAGGTCTCTTCGAAATGAACAAGAAAACTACCCTGACCACAGCGAAACTAGGGGTTTATCTCACATTGATTTGGGGTATGCAGGAGATCCTTCACTCAGTTATAAGAAAAGACAAACAAAACAATAAAACTCGTCTGAATTCAGGTTCATATTTCGTTTCATCAAGAAACTGAACTTTAAATTTTCTTAATCTGATTTTTTTTTTTTAACCTCAATACATCTTGTTTTGAATTTTCTTTTGCTGACCCTATAGGACAAACACAAATGATTATTACTCTCATGTTAAAATTGTCACTGAAGATAAAACGCTCATATGACCTAAGAAACACGTTCAGCAAACAAACACTGAAATTTGTATGCCCATGAGATGACTTTTTTATTGCAAAGGGCAATTAATATCAAAGTACCATTCACAGCTTATTTGCAAAAGCTCTACAAGCACCTGGTTTAACTCTACAGGAAGTAAACTTATATTTGTATTTTTTTAAAGGACGACTATTACCATAACTTCAGCACTCTCAAAGCCTGGTGTAAAATTCATTGAAATATAAGGACACTCCTTCCTTGGATTTCAGGAGGTCTAAAATGCCATTACTCCATGGGATTATGACTGAAAATCATTCATACAAACTATGCTGGTAACTGTTCAGTGTTTCTGCTAAGCAAAATAAACATGCCAGTAAAATCCTTCCTGTCTTTAAAGTACCTGATCACAAAACCTCTATATTACTGTTTCTTATTTTGTAATATTTGTTGAAGTAGACCTTCAGAACTGACCATTTTGGAGATGATGATTCCTGACACTATACAAAGGCAGCAACTGATCTGAAAATTGTAAATACTTGAACAGCAATCTGAGTAGAGAGCTATCTGGCCACATTCCTCATCACAGGAAATAAAAAAATATGTTTATCACTTAGGAACCTGTGAAACAAATTGACACAAATGAAGAAAAAAACCACACAGTGATATTTACTGTTCCATACTTGCAAAATTCTTCACAGCTGAGACATCTCAGCTGCATTTGCAAGATCTCACAGCACCAAATACGTCTAATTTCACCTACATTGAAAGGTATTTTAGAACATTTTTCTGTGTTTTGTTTTTTTTTAAATATTAGGAAAAATGGCCCAATGAAATCATGTATTATTCTTTATAATGACAAGCTGACTGCATCCGAACTAAGTATTTAAAAATAACTGGAGTTCATGTCCATTTTCCCAACTTATTAGAAATGTTATGGGACAGTTTGCTCTGTCATTGACATAAGCTCATTAATATTTAAAATCAACTTTAAGCATTTATTCCCTGCCTTGCAGAGTCAATGATTTATAAATAGGATTATGTTTCAAAGCACCTGATAATGGAGCATTAGGAGAAATGCACTTGTTTTTAAAGGAAACATTTTGCATTCATGAAAAGGAGAGGAAATACTGGCGTTAAAAAGCAGCAATGCTTTTATCACCTTTTTGCACAGATCCAGCAACCACATCCCAGCAGCAAAGAGTTCCTCACAAATAACAGCATTTTCCTTGTGCAGCAATGTTTGCTTCTCCAAAACATGCAGCTAGCAAATATCAGCGATGCTCACTGCAAACACACCTTTGCAAAAAAGGTTGTGATCTGCAATCGTTTGGCAGAATGAAGGAGGAAGCCGAGGAAGATGCCTTCCCTAGCACAACGTTATTTACAGATGCAACCCACCTTGCAAATGCAATAGTAATGTTTCCTCTCAAAAAATCTTTTGGCACTTCCACGGGTTTATTCCACCCCTCCTTATTCCTACCACCACCAAGTTCATGCACAAAATAAAAAAATGAGTGAATTTATATAACAAATGGATCCCTGCATGCCCCCAGGATGCTGAACCCAGGCAGCTCTACAAGGAAAATGGCCTGCTTCTCGGGGCCTAAGACACTTCCTAGAAATAATTCCCTTAAAAATCGCCGGGATTCCCAATATCCCTGCAGCTCGTTGCGAAGGAGCCCTGCGCATCCCCGCTCCCCTGTAACGCTGCTACTCACGGCAGCTGTCTCAGCTGGAATAAATCATCCTCCATTGCCGGGCTGCGTCTGCAGAAGCTGCTCTCATCGCTCTCGCACGCCGGGGATGGTGGAGCTGCGGGCAGGCAGGCGCGGGCGGCTGGACAACTCCGGCGCCGGCCAGCAGCCCGCACCGAGCGGCACGGGAATGGCTAGGCTCAGCTTGGCTAGGCTCGGCTCAGCTCGGCTCGGCACAACGGGGCGGGCAAAGGGGGTCGTGGCCCCGCGGCCAGCGGCTCCCTCCCCTTCCCGTCGCCGTTCCTGGGGTGCTACCTGCCAGCCTGGCCAGGGCCGGGGCTGGGCTGCCGTGTCACCGCCGGTCCTCGTCCCCGCGGGGATCAGCGTCTGACGGCCGGTGCGTCGGCAGGGAGCAGGCTCGGGGGCTATCACTGCCTAGGAGAGAAGAGGAGGGGATGGAGACATCCGCAAGGAAAGCCAAGCCGAGCTGGTGGAGATGCCTCCGCTCCCAGGAGGCCAGCGAGGGGAGAACACGGCACCAGCTGAGTGGCAGAACCGCTGAATTTTGGCGAGGGGCTTCACAGAAAATTACATTATTACAGGGAACGCTTCAGGAACCCAAGGACAGCTCCTGTAGCGACCTGGTAGGGCTTCCGAGCGTGCGCTCCTCGGAAGCTGAATGGGATTCATTTGTAAAAATCTCAGTTACTTACCTGAAAAGATATCCTGCCACCCTGGCACGCTCATCCCTGCAGGCCTTCTCCTTCAATTGGAAGAGCCAGTTTATTTGTGCATACACCTGCATTTACAGAAGAATCCTTTGCAGAGAAAGGCCTGCAGGAGAGAATGAAGAGGAAATATATGCTAGGAAAATGACTAGGAGACATCTGACGTGATTAAAATTTAAAATACATTTGATAAATTGGCAAAATGGCATCAAATCAACAAGACAACATCAAATGAAGACAGGTGAAAAGTGCTACAGTGAGGAAGAAGAATTAAGTTGTACAAATTCAGGTCAGGGAACAACAGATGATGCGAGAGGCTTGGGTTTAGCTATGACAAACCAAACATGCTTCAGTCTGTGAATGGGGGTTGTTCAATTATCACACAGATTTAGTTTGTGATGCTAAATGTTGAAAATGTTAGCAGGTTTTAGTATTTATAAGAAAGAACTTGCAGCTGACCTAGCTAGGGCTTCAGCTTCCTTAAAAAGACCGAGAATAATAGTTTAAGGAAGTATTTGTGGCTAGGAGTGGTATTTGATGCCTACGCTGTAGGTAACTGTGCAGCTCCTGTGGCCTCCAGCTGTAGATCTGCACAGGACTGGCCGGTGGATCACACAGGACCATGTGGATATCTCGGGCACCTCAGGGCTCTCTCACACGGATCAAGACGCCTCTGCTTAGGCAACTGAATATGACCCTAAAAGTGTGATTAGAAACAACGTTAACTGCATGAAATGCATGCATATTCTGTAATACAGTCTCAAAAACATCAAAAAAAGGCTTTTTCAGAGAACAAATTTTGAGAACATGTTCAGGATGTGTTTGCTATCTCCTTCTGCTCTTCCCTTCTTTGTCACCTCTCTTGCCATTTTCTGCTTATCCTTCACAGACACACAGATTTCCATAACCAACACGACTCTTCAGTCACACACCCTTTTACTGGTCTTTGAATTGGGTGGTGACACGTTCGGGCTGAAGAGTGGCAGAGTTTCAGCTATTTGTTACCATAAAGGAGCTCAGCGGTTTATTTGGAATGAAAGGCAGCCTGGCCCATCGCAATTAAAAAATGAAAGGCTTCAGTAGATAAAGCTGGTCTACGAACACCTTCCTGATCTGCAAGATTTATCTTTCCTCTTCAGAAAATGTGGGTTAAAGAAACCATAGTTCAGTGCTTTATATGATCCAACAAGTCTGTTCTGTTTCATTGGGTAAAATACCGTAGAAAAAGTCAGTACGACAGGAGGAGTCACTGGACTGAAAGTCCCAGAGCAGAGCAGTCCTTGCGGGCCTTTATCAGAGCGGTGTCAGCAGAGCAGCCCGACGGAGTTCCAGAATGAGATTTATCTGCAAAACACGAGTTCACAGAGGCTCTGGGCTGTTTCTCCTCAAAACTTGCTAGAAAATGGCATTTTTCAAGCAGAGTTTTAGCTTATACATTCATTGCATGAGCAACAACTTTCTTTGTAGAATACAGCAGCCGTATTACTTTTTTACTGAATAAGGTCCAATTTTCCAGTAAGGGTGTGAGATTGGGTCCTCTAAGCACGCTGGTTCCTTTGTCTCACATATTTCCCGTGCATGACACAGCCATGAGAAGGGCACGTTGCACACTCACACTGCAGCTGTCAGGATGATTTTCTTTCTTCACATTCTTCTTGTCTTCTGCCTGTGGCTCCCCTGTTTCCCTCGGCCTCTTGCAGTACTCTCGTACTCTCCAGGCTGCTCTCCTCTTACAAACAGCCTCCTGCACACGTGGAGCAATGTCAGGCGAAGGAGGACTCAGCCAGCCAGACACACAGGGTGTACCTGACACTTTGCTAACAAAGGTTGTTAGAATTAGTGTGGGGAGGTGTGTGAAGAAGGAGCCTGTTACCTGCCAGGCCCCCAGACACGATCAGCAGCTGCCATCTCGAGGTGCTCTCAAAACCTGCATGTGTCAGTCATTCTGTCCGGATGCCTCCTCTCCTGGCAGGGGCGTGAAATCCTTCTTTCTCTAAACAGTCCCCACAGTGCATCAATAAAAACCAAAAACTAACAGCATGAAGTGGAAGGCAAACAGAGCTGGGCCCTCAAATACCCGGCGCAGAGGGAGAGGGGTGTCAAGGTACTATGGCGGAGCCTCGGCGCTGGCGCGTGCTACGCGGCCATAAGAGCTGTTCTCTCTCCACGGGGCTTGGATGGTTTCACAGAATCGATGAGGTTGGAAAAATCGCCGAGTCCAACCATAAACCCCAGACTGCCAAGGCCACCGCTAAACCGCGTCCCTCAGCGCCACATCTACACGGCTTTTAAATACCTGCAGGGATGGTGACTGAGCCCCTTCCCCGGGCAGCCTGTCCCAGTGCTTGACAACCTTTTGGTGCAGAAATTTCTCCTAATAGTCAACTTAACCCTCCCCTGGCGCCATTTGAGCTTGTGGGATTTGTGTCCCACCTTCTCCCCACGGCTCTAAGCCAACACCCGCCCCCCAAAGCCGCCGTCCCCTCAGGAGGCTGCCAGGGGCCGGGCAGCGCAGGGCTCGGTGTCCGTTACACCCGCCCTTCCCCGGGCCCGGGGCGGGCCGGTAATCCCCGTGTCCCCCCCTTCCCGCCCCGCCTCGGCCTTAACGACCGGCCGCCGCCCGTTGCTAGGGGCGGAGTCCGCCCGCCGCCGCCCGTTGCTAGGGGCGGTCCGCCCGCTAACCGGCCCCCCCCGCTCCACTTCCGGTGTTCCCCCTCTCCGCCCCGTCCGCCTCCGCCTGCCCGCGGGGCCCGGTTCCGGCGGCGGGACGGGGATGCTGCCCCGCGGGGCCCCGCAGGCGGAGGGGGCGGTGCGGCGGCTGCTGCGGACCGGGACGGCGGGCAGGTCAGCGCGGGGGGAGCCGGGCCGGACGGGGGGGAGGCGCGGGCGGTGTGGCGGGGCCGGCCCTGCCCCTCTCTTCCCTTCCCCGAGGCGGGCACCGAGCACCGGGAGCCTCCTGGGCGTCCGCCGCCTGCCCCCGCGCGTCTGATACGCGTCTCCGCAGGCAGCGGGAGCGACTCCCCGCTTGTTTTTTTTATTTTTTTTCTCTTTTTTTTTTTTTTTTTCCAGTTTCAGGTATAAAGTGATGAAGAACTGGGGGGTTATCGGGGGGGTGGCCGCCGCCTTGGCGGCGGGGCTGTACGTGCTGTGGGGTCCCATCGCCGAGAGGAAGAGGCGGAGGAAAGGTAAGAAGGGCCGGGAGGGACGGGGACAGCCCCGGGACCTCACGCCGGCGCTTCCCGGTTTCTCCTGGGCGTTAGAAACGCACCTATTGCTGGTTTGGATTATTAGCGCCTATAAATTGTTTTCTCTTGCTAAGATTTTGGTCACTGTCCTGCTTAGAAATGTAACAAATTTAAAAGGACGTATTGAACAAAGGACTTTTGTCACTTACATAATTATTAATTATATCGATTGACATCCTTCTGAAATTGTGACTCAGACATATTTTCGTGCCCTGTGGCAAGTTCATTACTGAACTGCTGCAGATAACACGCTTTATTTTACTTTATGGTTTGGAATGCAAAATAAACGTGTTCTTACTGACCCTTAGTACAAGAGGAGCGAAAGTCTCTTGCTAAGCAGAGTTGTGCAGAAATACTTATTAATCCTTGGCGAGGGGATTAAAAACTGGGGGTTTTCATAACAATGTACTCACCTGAGCAAAAGAGCTTCACTAAAGCAAGTTGAGGCGTCAGCGGTGACCCCGCAGGCTGCTGCAAACCTGCCAATAAGGGGCTCCCACGCTATATATGGTAACCAAGAGTTTTACAGTTTGTACGGTAACCTGCAGATAATCCTGAACCTTAGTGTTGTTGGTAGAGATTTACTCCTATCAGGAAAAAAAAAAAAGAAAATTTAAAAAGATTTTAGTGGTGCAAGTCTCAGAGACCACCACGTGTATAAACATTTCACAGCACGGTGTTGTACGTACCAGGATCTTCTCGTTTTGGGTGCAAGTACCAAATAAACTGAAATAATTTAATGCCTAACACAACACTTGCTACTGAAAAACAGTAAGGTTTTCCTAGACTTTATAGTATAAATTCTCACACTTCTATTTGCAGGGCTTGTACCTGGCCTTCTGAACTTAGGAAACACTTGTTTCATGAACTCTTTGCTGCAAGGCTTATCTTCCTGCCCGTCTTTCATCAAGTGGCTGGAGGAATTTACAGCACAGTACAAGACAGACCAGAACCAGTCCACGGAGCGTCGATACCTGTCAGTCACTTTGCTGCATCTCCTAAGAGGTATTTTAACATTTTCATGTTGCGATAAAGTAAGAAGAAAATACTTAGCATCAACATTATTGCTTCTAGCCTGCTTCCCTCAAGAAAGGAAGCTCATGTGGTCTTGTATTCTTCTCTTTTTAATTTTCCTCTACTCACTTTGAACTCATTGGCCAAGTTCAACCAACTTTCGCAGAGGGGCAGCGATCCCAGAGGTATTAAGTTACTGTACTGAGCCTGAACAGCGCAAGGCCCGGCTGCGCGTGTCCCCAAAGCTGTTTGTTTCTTGGCCAAGAACTGAAGGGTTTCAGGTTTTGTTTGACTCGCCTGGCAATCGAGAAGCAGCCGAGCCAGCATCGTGCGTGTTGCTCTGAAGAAGCTGTTTGCCAACAGGGTGAACAGATTGAGGTAGAGGGCAACAGGGGTGCTGAAAATGTGGTTACGGCATCTGCTGCCACAGGCTGTAATGCATTTGCTGTTCACAGAGTATTAATGGTTAAAACAGCATAAAAATGGACTCAGTAAAATTGAAGAAATAGGAAAATATTATCACAATTAGATGGGCACTCAGAATTCTATATAAAAGAAAATTAATGCATTATAAAATAAGCATTTTTTTCTAAGCTTGCTCTTTTACCAAAAAGATGGACTATTTTTGGTAATACACACTTGTACTTTGTATGATGTGGGATACAGATGTTAAAGCCTCTAAGCCCAGTTTGGTACTCTGTCTCAGACTTGCCCCCGTGTTAAATTCAGGTATCAGTTAAATCCTCTTTAAGCACTTGAAATGTTTAAGCGATCTGCTGGCTCTCCCTGCCTTCCCTCGCAGGGCTTTGTTTTAAAGGAAATCCATCGGAAGTTTTCCCATCTCAGGATGTTGTTCAAACTAAAACTGTGCCACTTAAGCGAGTACATTTACTGATGTAACGATGATGGGGCATTAATACTGGGGTTTCTGTGACATGTAAAGTACCAATTTTTACCCAATCCACCAGTAAAAATTTGTCTTTCCAGACGGTGTTTATATTGTTTCTTCTCTCTGTATGAGCTGAGAAACCTTTCACTGTGCATATGTATTAGGAGAATGTATGCAGTCAGTTAGCCTGAGTCAGATGAGTGGTAATTAATAAATACTAGTGTGATTGTCATTGCCTACCTGTCCTAATCAAGAGTAACTTTGCTGTAATCAATTATACGATGCATAAGTAACATACAGTCTAAAAGAAACAGATTTGTGTTTCTAACTGTTTTTTGTGGCTCCTTCTAACATTTTTAAATGCAATGTCTCTAGCTTTATCCTGCCAAGAGGTAACAGAAGATGATGTCCTGGATGCAAGCTGCCTGTTAGAAGTTTTAAGAATGTACAGGTGGCAGATCTCATCATTTGAAGAGCAGGTGATTACAGAATTGAAGTTAGACTGCCTGCCACACACCTCAGTGCTTAGAGATGGAATGACAGAAAATTGAAGCTATGGTACTAACAGCCCTGAGTGTCACATCGGAATCTTTGCTGTAGCAAAAAGTTTGCTTTAAAAAATGAAAACAACCGCGTGATTATTGAATGGTGTTTTCAGTTTGCTTAGATACGCATCATGGAAACTCTGGCTGCTTCAAAACCTCATACTTAATTACCTTCAGGTTTGGTAGAATGGAGCCAGTAATATTCAAACAGAACAGCTACAGCCCTGGCTTGGCTGTAAGTAATGGGTCTGGGCTAAGGTGCCACGCTGCGTCGAGGGATGGACTCCTCTGACATTTCCAAATTTAGTTACACGTAACATACCAGATGTCCAATTCTTGTTTTCAGTATTTTCAGCCCCTAAGTGTGTGCAGCTGGCTGAGGTACTTGACCAAATACCTCACTCATAAAACATGGTTCTATCTTTTATATTTCAGAGCCAAAGCAAACAGCTGAGATGTCAATTATGCTTTTATTGAAATCAAGGAAAGCAGGCATTTGTGCATTCCTTTTCTTTTTTCCTCCAAGCCTTTTAGTATCTTTTGAGTTTATATGGCCCAGAATATTTTTAATGATGTGTGCTGTTACGAAGTTCAGCTTTATAGAAAAAGCTTTTTGGCAAAACTGCAGCAGATGCACATATTATTACTATTAATACATAAGGTGAGCCCTAAGCAGTAATTTTTCCTTTAATTTCCTACTACAATAATGTAGTCATGTGTGTATCAGTACTCCTGGCATGTTCTGATGTCTTGGTTTTGCTTCCTCTAAGTCTTATGCCTCTATTTAATAGGATGCTCATGAATTATTTCATGTCCTTACCTCTTCGTTAGAAGATGAACGGGATCGTCAGCCACGTGTGACGCATTTGTTCGATGTGCATTCACTGGAGGTGACTTCTTTACCAATATTACTTCATTATTGGGAGAAGTTTCCATAGCCTGCCTAGATTCCTAAATGTGTCAAGTATAAAGTGTCTGTTTAGAAACTGAAGATGTTTTCATTATGTTTTCAAAGCTGTTCTTTAGGACTCTGATAGAAAAGAATCAATAGGCCAGGCAATCTAAAGAATAAAAAATGTATTTAAATTTGTAGTGATCCCACTTTCATGAGGGCTTTTGCATTCCTAAATCCCTGGAATATAGGGACTGAAATACTAGCACAGAACAGTAGTCCGTCTAAGAAGTTACTCTTATCTGTAAGAGTCAACACATGAAAGAGGTTTGAAAACTGCAAAATGGACATTTATGGAATAGGCCATTTGGAGGTGAAATTTATCCTCCAGTTTGGTGGTAAACTTCATGCAGACAGAAAGTTTGTATCTATTTTTGTCTAAAATACATACAAAAGGTTTATAAAATCTGTTACGCTTTTATTTTTGTACTTTGAGGCAAAGAATTCTGCAGATTAATTATTCATTTTATTAGAAGTGTTCTTTGTGCTGATTATAAATTTGTTGCGAACCAGGGTTTTTGGCCTTCCTCAAATATAAAGAGACACTAAAACTCCCACAATTGTTCTAATGTCAGAAAAGCTTATTAGGGATGAAATATGAACATATTTAATACTTAATGGTTTCTAAGGTAGGGTTAATGAAATCTTTTATCTTCCTCTGTAGCAGCCAGAAATAACCCAAAAGCAAATAAGCTGCAGAACAAGAGGTATGCTTTTTTTCCATTCTGAAATATGAATATTCATAATGTAGTCACTTTGTTTATTAAGGGGATAATATTAATTGATCTTTGTTTGTATTGGACTGAAATATATCTCTTCAGCTGTAAAAAAAAAAAAAAATTGTCAGCAGGACAGAACATGTTTTAGAGCAGTTACTTTTGTTACTGCGAGCCAAAAATATGGAATTGTAATGATGAACACAGATGTATTGAAAATAAAAGGACAATTTCAACTTTGTGTTTCAGGGTCTCTTCCCCCTGTGTCAAATCACTGGAAATCTCAGCATCCTTTTCACGGAAGGCTGACCAGCAACATGGTTTGCAAACACTGTGAACACCAGGTACAAGAATGTGTGTCTGGTAATATGTGTATGTGAAAAAGGATGTCCGACACTCGGAGCCTGTGCTGAAACAGTCATCCCTTGTTTCTGACATAGTCCAAAGGTTTGCAGGACTGACAGCTTAGACTGTTACTTTTTCAGGTACCTATTATGGTGTTGGTAATGAATAAGAATGTATCACTAAATATACTGAAGAAAATTAAATGTGATCCACTTTGTGGGGATAATAGCTGTCTTATATTTAGAATTCAGTACCACAGCTGACATACACTGCAAATCCACTCACGTGGGTAGTGTTTTAGGACGAGCTGTTCATTCAGCACACAGTACTGAGATTGCACATGCAAAGCCAAGTTAAGTTGCAGTCCAGTTATCCAGAGGAAGGAGGTGAAGGTAACCTGGATAAAGAAAAAACACGGAAAATAAATCTCATTTGTAGATCAAACTGTAAGAGCATGTTTAGTACTTTTAGTTTTCAAAACCTTGTGAACAAATTTAAGTGAGCAGGGGCAGCTTCAGCAGAAACAGGCACTGTGCTTGGGAAAGCGGGTGGTTTTGACCCTGTTCCACCAGATAACTGTGGACAGCAGAGGGCATGTGTTCAGTTTGGGTGAGGCTGGTTGGGGGGTTTGTTTTTTTTTTTTTTTTTGGACTGTCATAAATTCCAGCTCACTGGGTATGTGAAATACTTCTTTGCAGAGTCCCGTGAGGTACGATACCTTCGACAGCCTCTCGCTGAGCATTCCTGCTGCCGTGTGGGTACGTATCCCTTGCTGACGGACGATCCAGCCGCCCTGCCCGTTGCCTTGTCGTCACAGCTTTATCTTCACCGGTGCCTTTTTAAGATGCTACAGCCTAAGTGTAAATGAGTAGCTACAGTTTATTTTCTTGCCTTTTTATAAATGATCCTGTTGTGCTAATACAGTACCTTATCACTAATATGTTGGTGCAAACTACCAATTAGTACAACAAGCGTGACTTTGTTGACACCCATAGTTTTCTCTTTCTCCTGGAGGAGGATTTGGTCCTTTCTGTGTAATCTGAACAGACCAGATCGTATCCTGAGGGCTGTTTCTGGCAGTCTTGGAAGGTGACCTTTGGGTGCACTGTCTCTGTGGTGATAGTAATACAGGCTTTTGGATCAAGTGATTTCAACCAGAAATTGTTTCCGTTTCTTTTTGGCTCTCAAAAACTTCAAGTGACAAAACACTGTGGATTTTGGGGGCAAAACGTGCAGGACGTTTCTGAACTAGAACAGTTTGTTACTTAATGTCTGCTAGCAATTTGTCTCTCCAGACAAGCAGCAACTACTTGCACTCAAGAAAACTTGTGGATACACTCCTGGACAGCCAGGATTGGGATTTGGACACATTATTTTATTTTATACCATCATTGAGGATTATGCCCTTCGTACTCGGTAGTGTGCAGTATGGTTTACAAGGAAGGAGTGCCTAAATTCCATTAAATGCTGTATTTCTCCTACGTAGAGGGTCAGAGTGCATGAAGTGACCCATGAAGTGCTGGAACTTTAGAGAAAAATAGTAACAGGGCCAGGACTCTGTAGTTTAAAACCCCACTAAAGGAGTCACACAGGGAGTCAGAGCTATTGTTCTTATCTGCAGGCTGCAGTGTTTTCCACATTTAATCAAGGCTGAGGAAGAATCCCCATAGTTAGTTACATTACCACTGTTCTATATTGCAAAGTCACTTAGTCAGTTTCCCCAAGAAATAAGTCTGCGATCCTGTAGTTTTTATGCAAGAAATTAGGAAAAATCCTTTCACAAAATTAAGTGGTACACACCCTAAAATTACTGCAAATAATTTTGGTTTTTTCATACTAAGGGTCGTCCTATGACGCTGGACCACTGCCTCCATCATTTCATCTCCTCTGAATCTGTAAAGGATGTTGTGTGTGACAACTGCACTAAAGTATGTCATTTTAATTTATATATCCTTCTAGCTCGGTTTTAAGCCTGCTGACAGAATCATGGCTTCAGTTTTCTAGTCCTTTCGTGGTGACTTCAGGAAAGCCTCTAGCCTGCCTGGGATTTTTTTATATTTAAAATGGAGTGAAGCTTTATTTATAATATTACAAATAATTTATTCTGTAACTACCAGGTATTATTTAGATAATATCTAGGATAATTTTTTTGTTCTGGTATTTTAAACAGTATTTTACAGTTGCTTGTCATTTGATGATAGCACAGAGCCAAAGCAGCTTGATTGAAGACGAACAGAAATGGCTTATGACTACGCATAAACCTGGAGGCTGGGCTTGTTCTGTAAATGCCCATTTCTGCTTGATTTTGGTTTAGAATTCTGATGCATTAGGACAGGCCAACAATTCTTGAGAAAATTCCTAGAAAACTGTAGATATAATTAATGCACTGAGCATAGTTCTAGACAGACAATTGCTTTTGTCTGCAGTGTGCAGACCTGCACTTTTATGCGTAGTCTGATACAGCAGCTAATCAAATGACTTTATTTTTTTCCCTTTGGATTTCAGATTCAGGCAGAAGGGACTCTGAATGGACAGAGCATAGAAAACCAGAGAACAACATTTGTTAAGCAATTAAAGTTAGGAAAGGTGAGGCAAGCTAACCCTCCAAATCTGTTTTTAAATCCTGTTATACAGTAATTTTGTTCTTTGATCTCTTTGCTTGATGCCCAGTTCTTGGTATTAGACTACTTTAATGTTTTACTTAAAAAAGTAAGCTCATACTTCAAATACTTGTAGGCACTGAGGCCTCAATTCAGCAAAACCTCATATAGCTTAAAGAATGTTGAGTATTCTACTGTTATTCAGCAAGTGAGTTTGGCTCAGTGGCAGTTCATGTGTCTTGCATTAATTCTTGATTTCCTCAGTAAGTGAAGTGATTCATATTTACAATATATATATTAAATATACAATATATATAACTACAATAATAAATAATTACAATAAATACATATAATTACAGTATATAATATATATTAAATAGCATCTTTAGCAATTGCACACTTCAAAGAAATGAAGATGTTCTTAATACAAATAAATAAATAATATTAATAAAAAGCAGGTTTAAACAGGTGAATATGGTGCTAAATACCAGGTGTAATTATATGGGAAGCTCTTACCATTTTTTGCTCTGTAATCATATAATGCAGAGGACAGCAGGGCACTGGTCTGTAATTAAGAGCCTCAGGTGCTATTAATATGTACTTACTGCTAGAGATGAACCCTGGCATGACTTTGAATGTCTGATATTTGTAACTACTTGACCTTTTTTCCCCTGGTACTCTCACTGGGCGAAGCCATTACTTAGTGAGTATTAGCAAATGTCTTACAACAACTCACTCCAACAGATTGCAGTCCTCATTTCTACCTCACAAATCAATAAACTAGATGAGATTGACAGGTGAGCTTTTTAGGAATATGCCTGTGTTTTTATTGATTTTTCTTCCATTTGAAGAAAACGATTCACATCAGCTATCCTGCTGCCTAGGGAGCCAGCAGTAGCAGCGTTATCAGAAATCTCAAGAGAGCTGTGAGTTGTGTCGTGTCCGAGGGACACTACTGCCCATAACCTTACACGCAGATATAGCAGCACGCAGTTCAGGGGTGCATTTCCTTAGCTACTAGACTTACCAGTTCCCTCAGTATGCTTTTAACTTGAACAGCTGCTTCTCTTCACTTAATATGTATTTTGACTCTCCTTTTCTACGGAATGTTGCTGAAGCTTCCTCAGTGTTTGTGCATCCATCTGCAAAGACTGAGCTGGTCAAACCAAGGCGCTCCTCTGAAACGTCACGAACACGTACAGTTCAATGAGTTCCTGATCATGGACATCTACAAATATCGCATTCCTGTTCATAAATCAAGCCAGAATGAGCTGAATCAGAAAAACTCTGAAGAGACAACACCCGGAACAAAGGATGGGACAGCAGTAAAACCTTCAGGTACTATTGAAAATAAAATATATCAGGTATTTCTACATGTCAGTGATAAAACATTCTAATCTGCAGAATGAACGTAAAGCAGTATCGTTATATAATCTGTGCAGAGAGGACAGGTGGAAATTCCTTTCCCAGCAAGCATTAGGATACCCCGTCCCACATTTACAGTTCTGTTTTGATAATTTAATTTGATTCTACTAAATATTTAAAAAAAACTTACAAACAAACAAAAAAGTCCCAGATAGCATAGAACTCATATGTTTTACGTCCAAAGGGTAAAGGAATGTTGAACTCGGGAAGTCCTAGGGATTATCTTGTTAGTGATCTCTTCTAAGGCTTCAGGACAAGTACAGCAAGAATGGGAATGGTGACTTCTTAAACTATTAGAAAAATCTACCTGTAGTAGGTCTGCCGTTTAGGCAGCTCAATATTCTGTTTAGTTTGGGGATTCTGTAAATATGGTCATTTTCATATTTGTCATGTAAAAACAGTTAGCAGTCTTTGGATATATTCCTCTGCATCTCTTAAGGGACTGTAGAATGTAATGAATTAAAATAAGTAAAACACCTTCATATTCTGTGATGAAAGGTATGGCAGGAACAGAAGCACTGTTATTAGCATTACTA
This sequence comes from Strix uralensis, assembly GCF_047716275.1. NCBI lineage: Eukaryota > Metazoa > Chordata > Aves > Strigiformes > Strigidae > Strix > Strix uralensis. The sequence goes on from NC_133988.1 coordinate 16,372,679, forward strand.
ATAGTAGCAGTTCAGTTAAATTACTGAATGTCTACTTCCTCTTGCAGATGCAGAACAGCCATCCGGTCCTAAACCGCTCTTCATGAACGGTGCCTGCTCCTCTTCGTTTTTAATGTCCTCGGGAACTTTTCCACTTGCTGCATTCCCTGAGTGCAGGTAAGTTAGAGATTTGTATCCCATCTTCTAATTTCTGTCCCTTCAAATTATGTCTTCCTTTATTCTGTCTTTATTTTGAGGCTGCATAGTCACAAAATTTAACATCTATCCTAGGTCCTGTGCAGAAATTTTTTGCTTTTCTCTTGGCTGATTTTTAGGGGTTGTCTTTGGCAGGAGTGGAGCGTATTACAAGCAAAACTCAAAGTGTCCTTTCTCTGGTGCATGGTGCAGTAGATCATCCTTCTGAATAGCCACATTCTTGCTGTTTTCTTCTACCCCTTCATTTTTTTCTCTTACTCTGATTTTAAAACTATTGCATAGATCTCTTGCAGATTTTTTTCAAACGCTTAACAAGCTTGATTTAAGTTGCAGCTGCCGTGATTCTACTTAGTAAATCAGCCTCGATGCTTCTCCTGATAATCTGTTCTCTTGGCCTTTGAAAACACTTATTTTCATGCTGGTGGCCAATGTATAGTTAGTTCTATACCCTTTCTTCTATCGGCTGTGGCATATTTTCCCTGTGGGGAAGACAGTTCCCACAATCACTGAGTGAAATGAGAAGCCTGGAAGCATTTTGTGCCAAATGTTTGTTATGAAGACAGTTGTAGAGCAAGTCCTTCAAAGTGTGTCTGTTGTTATCTGTGGGTTACCCGCTGCAATTTTACCTCTTTTCAGTTAAAAGCACATTCTTCTGGAATAGTTTTTCTGTCCAATAACAGTGCTTTAAGAACTAAACACTGGCACACTGGGAGGTTGGATGGAGAATGCTGTTGCAAGATTTAATCAGTTATGCTGTACAAAACATAGTACCCCTCTGCAGCATAAACTTTTAAAATAAATAGTTTGGTTTTCTTTATAATAGAATAAGGCATCACTGGAGCGAAGACTTGGTGTACTGAAATTGCAAGGCAGCGTGTCTCTTGCGGAGCCATTATTTGCTCTAAAAAGAAACTGCAACTGAAGACAAAGCAAGCGGGGCTGCTTCTGGTATGTTTCGCCCACGAGGGCCGCTGACCCTTTTTCTCATTTCTCCTTCAGCTCCCCCGTCTACCTTTACCGCCTGATGGCAGTCGTAGTGCATCACGGGGACATGCATTCTGGACACTTTGTGACTTACCGCCGCTCTCCCCCTTCTCCCAAGAGCCCCCTCTCTGTCAGCACTCAGTGGCTCTGGATTTCGGATGACACCGTTCGCAAAGCAAGTCTGCAGGAAGTCCTTTCTTCCAGTGCTTACTTGCTTTTTTACGAGCGCGTTCACTCGAGGGTACAGCACCACAGCTTGGAGTTGAAGGCTGAAGACTGATGAAGAGAGCAGAAGGACAAAAACTGATAAAATTCCTCTAAGGAGAGCTACGTTGCACCTCTTGTCTGTTATGCAAATAACCCACCACAGGCCCTTTAACTTTCCCCTCCCTCTATGGCAACGGCTGGCTCCTGCTGGGAGTTGTGTTTTGTACCAAAATTACGCTACCCAAAGTTGGTCTGCTAACGTTGTGCAGTCCAAAGTATATCTGTGTTAGAGAAGCATTTATTCTGTTAGGTAGTAATTTTGTCAACATCACAGCTCTGAAACAGACATTTCAAACAGACTTCCCAAGGCTCTTTTCCATATTCTGACGTGTATGTAAATTTTCAAAGAGAGATGCTTAATCCCATACATTTCACTGCAGACATTTCGGAACAGGGGAGCCCCAGAAGCGGTTGACGGGAAGCTGCTGTTATCAAAGGCAATGATTTAAGAAACAAAGTGCCTTGAGCTTATTTGAATAGCTACAATACTATTGTCCACTGCATGTCGGTTGCGTTCTGATAAATGTCTCAAGATGACGGGATGAACTACTGACAGAATCAGATTTGATATCCCAGCTAATTAATAAAGTAAGGCATCTCTACATAACATGCGTGATCCAAAAAACAACTTCCCTGTTCACGTCATTTTCCTGGTATTTTAGTTCTTTATACATCATAGAAGTACTTCTGCTGATTCAAAGCGCAGTTTCCCTTTTCCAGGAGAAAAGACAAATTTTTTAAGAGCCAAGACCCTGATTTATTGCTCAGTATCTTCAGAATATAGCTGAAATCAAGAGACAGAAGCGTGTGCTAGCAATCAGTATTGTAATTTCCTTGTTGAATACAGTTGCTTGTAGTACTAACTACAACTTTTAATGCTGTGATTTCAAGGCTACTGTAATTGGTGTTCCTTCCTATTTTAATGCTGAAAACTGCCATTTCTCATCAACCCTTCCAACACACACTTGCCTGGCTTGTGGTTGAGCCTTAGACCTTGTACCAGCTGTGACTGAGCAGAGGTGTAGAGCAACCCCAGCCCCCATGTTAAGTTAGAGCATACTCAATGGAATCAGGACTGTCCTGTGAAGTAGTACAGCAGCCTGAAAAGACCAGTGGCACTGCATTAGATACAGCTTCCCATCGGAGTAGAAGTGTCCCTTGTGGCTCTAGATTGTTTGACATGTCAAAAAAATAAATCCCAAACAAAGCGTGGGAGGGAGAAGCAGCAACAATTATCCTTTTGACTGCTTTTAATCACCAGGAATAAAGTATGTAGGCTATTTTTAGCTCTTTTCTGTCCTCGTAAGCTTGGAGGAAAAAAAGACTTAATTCATCAGACCAGCTTTTTCAGTGTAAAACAGCAACTAATTATCAAATGGTAACAACTGTCATTTTTTAGGGCAACTTTGTACCTCAGATATTCATATTGCTGCCCAAAGCTCACAGGCGTTCAGAGTTCCTTCACGGGAGGCTCAAAACCAGCCAAAATAGGAGCAGTAATGGATGTATATGCAAAACTATTTACACAACTCATCATTCCAGAGTACGCATCATAATTCCTGCTCCAAGCGATGCTCATAAGACATAAGAGTCTTTATAAATCCACCAATGTGCTAGTCCCTGAGAAGTCTCTCTGTGTTAGGCTAGCAGTAGCATGGTTTTAACCTTTCTATTTTAAGTTATGGAAGAACAAGAAGAAAAAAAAAAATCCCTAGAAGGATGCAAAATGCCAGAAATGCCCTGGCCACTGAACTAAGCCCTAAGGGACTCTCAGAAGGTAGAAGCTCTCTGTTCTGGGCAGCATGGGCATGCAGGAGAGCTCTATAAAGCAGTGCTAAGAAAAAACATCATGTAAAGCATCTGGGTCTAGCAGCTCTACCATTTGTGCCTCAGAACTTCAAGACATTTCCACTGCTAGCAGTGTATATTCTGCAATACGTATTGTCAACAGGGTCTGTTTAAAGCTTTTAATGCTGAATTTTTGTGAAGTTCATCTGCAGAGGTCACTGTTTCAAAAGCAGTAATGCTGGAGGTGGGTCAGAACATACGCACATGACAAACTAAGTCTTAAACTCATCAGCTTGCAGCAGGGACATAAAGCCACATATTACTGCGAGCTTGCATGTTCAATATATTTTTCTTTTACATAGAGCTGCTTTCCAACAGGCCAGTTTGATGAGGATGAAAGCACAGTCGTTGTACGACACTGATAAGCTGCTCAGTTCCACTCAGCTGCGCATTTACTCTGACAGCTTCCTCAAGGGCGATAAAGATGAGGGTTGAGTAGTCAGCATTTGTTCTAGCTTTCCCTGTTAGGAAGGAGTAGATGGTCTTGGCTTAGCCCTCGGTGTGAGGAAGGGAGCAAGTATCAGCACTGCAGTCCTGGTCCAGAGCTGCGCCAGATACCCCTGTGAGCACCGAAGACCTCTGGAGATGTTTGCCACCAACCCTCCCCTTTGGAAGTCTCTGGGCTCTCTGCAGGCACATAACGCTCATCAAACGCTGTCACTTGTTACTCACAAGCTTCCATGGTGGAGAAGGTTTAAAAGGTTAAAAAACATCAGATAAGACCTGCAAGATGACATCTCTGTGTTTGGGTTATCCTTGTCTTATTTTGTGCATTATTTAAAAAATGTATGATATTCTAGTCAAACCACTGCACTGCTGTTTGTGTTTTCACTTCAGGGTATTTTTGTAACTGTACAGTAGCAATAAAAGAATAAACTTATTAGAAAAAGTAGCTGTTCATGTGTGGTAGTGTCTTGAAACAAAGACCCAGCTATAAGCCAAACTGCGTTCGGTATATGCGAACTTCACATTCTCTGGATAAGCAGCATTCATGAGGAGCTCTTCACGCTAAATACAGCATTTTCTGGTAGTGGGGAAGTACCAGCTCAAATTTGTCTAAACAGACATTAATTCCTACTGGACCTACTGCTGAAGGATAGAGCCCGTCACTATTCCAGGTGCCTGTAGCCTGGTTCCACACAGGGATCAGTTCACATTCTCGCTCAGTACTCACCATTGTTTGGTTCTGCAAGACCTGTTGGTGACTTTGGATGATCTCTCCTCATTCCAGTGGGATTCACTGTCAGCATGGAAGGTGATGGCTGTCAGGTAGCCACAACGGAATCCCTAGGGATAATTATTTAGAAAAACAGACACTCTCAGAAGTTGCAGCCTTTCACACTGCATTGTCCATATAAATGATACCACCCAGTCCTTCCCCAGGTCACCTTATGCTCCCTGGCTTCTGTTCAGACAAAGGACATGAGGAAGAAGAGGCCCTCCCCCTTCCTCCCGCCCCACCACGCTACCAAGCGAAGGAACCCAGTCTCCCATGTTGGCAGAGGAATGTAAGCAGAGAAAAGGCACAGTGACTGTAAAAGATGCAGCCAGCCATGTTGCACTCACTGTATTCATATTTTAGTGCTCCTCTTTTTCATGTCAGTCTCATTTGTATTTTATTTTTTAAAAAACAAGCAAACCATAGCTCATTGACAGAGCATTCAAGAAAAGTGTCACCTGTTGAACAGTATCAGCTTCCAGGCTCACTCTAAATTATCACATCTTGTACTTTATGGTATTTATAAGCTATTTCACCACCATCTCAAGGATATAGAGTATTTTGATCTTTTTGGAAAACTGGCTGGATTAAGATCAGTTGAGAACAAACTTCTTCCTGAGTAAAACTAGGGTATTATTCATGAAAAACATGTATCAGCAGGACTACAGCAACATTTCATGGAGAAAAAGGATTCTTGGCATTTAAGATCAGTAGTCGCAGTCTTTATTAGCAAGTTACCAAGTACACTATCATCGCTATCATCTCCTCTCCTGGTTTAATTTGTTCATCTTGTACCTTGGATCATCAAAGACAATGTTTGAACGAGAAATGTCAGGGAAGAAAGCTTCTATTTTCAGAATCAAAAGTCCTGGTGCTTGATTGCTGAATATTTCACTTCTTGACTGCAGTCATCACTTTCCGAAACGTGAGGTTGATTCTTGGGGCAAGTACTCTCTTACGGGTGGGCAGGCTGTGGTACCAGTACACGTTGGTGGGGTACTTCATCAGCAGCAGGCTACCGTGGGCTAGCTGCAGCTTGATGGGCTCAATGTGGCGTGTTGCGTTTTTCCCTCTGGAATCACAGTGCCTGAAAACAAAGTCCCTGCAAGCTCCGAAGGACACGGACGCGATAGGACTGCGTGGAACCAGTTCTCTCTCATCATCTCGATGCTCACCTATGTGGTCCTCACCATCTTTATATCTGTACACAGAACAGCTTAATTAGTTCTTCTACCAATCCAATTAAATGAGTGTAAAACAACTTGTCAGTGACCCATCAATAGTGTTGCACAAGCAATTTTTCATTTGAACAAGTTGCTTGATGCAATTGGAAAACGGACATACCTGTTAATAAGAACAAAATTAAAAGTATGTCCTGTGTCCAAAGTGACGCGGTCTCTGATACGGTTGAGAACTGGGATCCACGGCTTAGGAGAGAAGGTAACGCCTGAGTAAGTGTATGTTAACTCAGGGTCTCCATAGGTTACCTGCCTCCTTGGAATGTCGTGCCATTTGCCAAACACGTGCAATTTTGTCATTTCGCCTGTTTAAACAAGAGATGAGAAGGATCAAAACCAACTCTGTATTACCTCTGCAGTTCACAGTTTCAACAGTCTCCTTGACTTGGAGCTTCTGTGAACAGAAATGAGGATGCTGATGACAACCCAAAAGCTGTCAGCTGTGTTCAAGTGTTTCTGTCCTGACTAAGCACGTAACTCTCAAGCCTGACATTGCTTTACTATCCCCCTTGAATGTGATGAATGGGACAAGCACCCCCATCATATTCTGTTCAATCAATGCAACCAGGGACATCTCATATACTACATCTACTAACAAACTCCTGTCACCCTTCCAGGCCTACCCCTGTTCTTTGGAAACATTAAAACATGAATGAAACCACTTGACACACGTTTCAAGCTAAGCAGAATTAACCCAGTGGGATCAGCCCTGTGCTTGCACTTCACTTCTCAGGGCCAGATTTTACAAACACCAGGCGCCTGCAGAAACCTCTCCACCACCTGGCAGCTCTGCCCAGGCCCTGGGAATCAATCTAGGCCTGGGCAGAGCCTGGACGGGCCGGGCAGGGGAACACTTCACCAGGTAGGGGCACGGGGGGCTGGAAGCCGGATCCCCCAGGGCCGTTACCTTCGAAATACTCCACCTCCTCCTCCAGCTGCTGGAAGATCTCGTCAGCCTCGGCCTTGCTGAAGAGGAGCCGGTAGTCGCAGCTCAGGCCCTCCGCGCGGATCTCCTGCCAGAGGGGCTGCCCTGAGGCGGGCGCCTCCGGCCGCTGCCTCTTCCCGCCGCCCCCCGTCTCCCCAGAGGGGCGTTTAACCACGTATCTGTCCATCAGCACTCGCTCGGAGGCACTGGCGGGGCTGCGGGGACGCCCGTCTCAGCGCGGACACCTCCGCCCGGTAAACAGGAGCGGGCGGTAACGGGAGCGACCGCCTGAGGGAGCGCAGCGACGGCGGGAAATCCCGGCCGCGGAGGGGGAAGGCGGGGAAGCGGCGGACGCGCATGCGCCTGGGAGGACCGTGCTCTGCCCCTCACCGGCAGGCCCCGCCCCCCGGCGCGCGCGCGCTTTGGCGCCAAATCCCCGCCCCGCCCACCCGCCCCACTGGCTCGCGCGGTGCTGCTGCCGCCCGCTCCGCTGCCATGATCGGGCAGAAGACGCTGCACTCCTTCTTCAGCGCCGCGCCCGCCAAGAAGCGCGGCCGCTCCCCGCAGCCGGGCGGCGATGCTGAGGTAACGAGGGGGGAGCGGGGGGTGCCGGCGGCCCTGGAGGAGGGACGGGGCGGGGGGCGGGCGGCCGGGGGATGGCGGCGTCTCGCAGCGCTGAGGCCGGGTAGGGGGGTCACGCACCGTGCGGCCGCTTTCAAAACCCCCCGCGCTACCGGCGCTGCCTGACTGCCCTGCCAATCGAAGCCAACTGCCCAATCGGCGCTGAGCGCTGGCGGTCCGTCACGGTTGCTAGGCAGAGCTGCTCTTCGCCGGCTGTGGCCAGCCAATAGGAAGGAGCGGGGCGCTTTCCCGCTGGCCAATGGGAAGCGGGAGCTTGCGCTTGTGGGCGGGACCCGCTTGGCGCAGCGCTCGCTGGGGGCGGGCCCTTTGCTGTTTTGCCGCGAAATTCCCGCGTGCGGCGGCGCTGCCCCGCGCAGGGCGGTGCGGGGCTGGGAAATGGCGGCCGCTCGGCTCCCGCTGCTCGGGCTGCGGCTGGGCCGCGCCGCCGCCCCCCGCTCGCTCTGCAGCCGCTTCTTCGCCCAGGTCAGCGCCGCGAAGAAGGCGAAGGCGGCGGGGAATGAGGCGGGCGAGGCCTCGCCGCTGAACCCGGAGCAGCTGGAGCGGATCCGGAAGAACAAGGAGGCGGCGTTGCAGCGGCTGGCTGAGCGGAGCGCGCCCCCGGGCTTCGGGGAGAGCTGGCGGCGGCAGCTGGGCGAGGAGTTTTCGAAGCCTTATTTCATGGAGGTGAGCGGGGCCGGCCGGCCCCGGGCGCTCCCCTTCCTCCCGCGTACTTCCCGTTTGCTGGTAGCCGTGGCTAGTGGTCGTACCAGTAATTATAGTTACTACCGGTACGGGGACAGTTTCGAGCTCTCGAAGCTTGGTCAAGTGAGACGTTGAAGAGCGAGGAGAAATTCATAAAGAATAGGCTTTGGTCTCCAAACCCTAGAAAATAAGTAAAAAGTTATGAACCATAAAGAGAATGTCTGGAATTGTGCTGAGGATGACACAACCTGGCAAAGTGACTATTTGGTTCATTAACTCGGCAATGAAACTAACTTTCAAATGTTCTGCAAGTGAATTACCTTTGTTATAATACTAAAAAACACACCCCCAGGTCAAAAAGACCCCCCCTGCCCAGGTTAAGACCCTTCCCCTGAGCCTGCATAGTAGTAAAAGCATTATGTAAGCCATATTCTAATTACATGTTAATCACTAACCAATCAGTATCTAATAGGTGTGTTTGGAAAAGTACTAACCTCTGATTTTTTGTGTATAAAAGGAGCATGAAAACCTGCTGTTGAGGTGCTTGATATGTGGGAAAGTCCACTGAGTGCCCAGGCCTGAATCAATACAATAAGTCTCCTGAGTGTGTTAAAATTGGGTTATCACACACCAGGCACAAATCTGCTTTTTGGGTAACACCCTCATCTTCCCCCCCTTTTTTCCCGCAGCTGATGGCATTTGTAGCAGAAGAGAGGAAGTGCTACACGGTCTATCCACCCCCCGACAAAGTCTTCACCTGGACACAGATGTGTGACATCAGGGATGTGAGTAGGGGTTGGGGAGGTCTTACCAGCTGCTGGTGCGTTTAAAACGATGAAAACACGGGGTTGGACGCACAAACACCTTCACTTGACCTTTGGTCTCTTAAGGATCAATCCCACCCACGTGATGTGGATACTGTTGTTTCTCTTGAGTAACTTGGAAATCCTGGCTTCTCTTTCATCTCTGATACCGAGATGCGGTTTTATTGTTTTATTACCCTCCTGGCCACAGAATTTCCTTTAAAACTTCAGTTGGACTTTTGACCTTATTTCCGGGTCAAAATTTCCATAGCACTTGATTTCTGGATTTCATACATCTCTTGGTTTTTAACTGATCTGTAATGAACTATAATTTTAAAAAAAAGACAGTGTTTAAGCTAATCCCATTGTCAATAAGTTGTGTCAAAAATATCACAGCAGGTGTGGCATAAAAGTAAAAAGTGAGGAAACTTGCTTGGAAAATATCTTCACAAGGTGTTTTATTGTGGCTCTTTGAAAGTGTTGGTTTTCTGCACTGAAAATATCTTCATAATCTTAGCAGCAGAGCTGTGGTGACATTAATTCTTAGTGTCAGGTGGGAACTGTGTTCTTTAACTCATTTATAATGAGATGTCAGTGATTTAGCTTCAGTTACTGGGGTTTGGTCTTTTGTGGTTTTCTTTGTGTGTTTGTTCTAGAATAAAGCTCACTTATAAGTTGTTTTTCTTTTTTTCTTCCCTCTTTTGGGAATAATACTGATCATAACTCGTGCTAACAAAGGCTTGCTTTCAGGTAAAGGTTGTCATTTTGGGACAAGATCCATATCATGGACCTAATCAAGCTCACGGGCTCTGCTTCAGTGTCCAGAAGCCTGTTCCGCCTCCCCCCAGGTATGACAGTGCTCAGTTTGCAAAATCCCTTTTGTTTACAAATTATTTGCAGTTGTGTGTTACTTACAGCTGCCAGTTAGGGAAGTGGTAGGAAGTGTGTTGCAGCTACTGAAGTTTGAGTTGTGCGTTGCCTAGAAAAAAACATCACTGCAAAATTATGGATAATTCTATATAGTTTGATACTCTGAAGAGCATGCTGGACATAAATTTGCATTTTCAGTTGTGCTGAGACCTCATTAAGCTTCTATCCAGGCACACAAAGGGGCAGGTCCTTGTTACCCTGCTTCTACAAATGGCTTTGTTATCTTAAATGGTTGAAACCAATACTCTTCTTGCCTAGTGTAAGAGCAGTAAGTGGTGCTGTTTGCTCTTATCTTTAAACATGCACATTTAAAATCTTCTGATGTTTTTGTCTGCAGTTTAGAAAATATTTACAAAGAACTGTCTACAGATATTGAGGACTTTGCTCATCCTGGTCATGGTGATCTAACTGGCTGGGCCAAACAAGGTGAGTTCATAGACACTGTGGTAACGTGTCCACTACAGGGCATGAAGAAACCTAGCTAGAAAAAAGATCCATGGTTGGAAACAGTCCATGTGTAAAAAAAATTTTAAAAAATAATTCAATTTTGAGTGCCTGTTGCTTAGCAGGTACCTTCGGCTGAAAATTTAGGGTTAGAGAAGCAGGAGAAAGCAGCTAATGCTTGATTATATATTTTTTTTGTTTGTTTCATCCTCTGCGCGTCTGCTTGGGTTGCTAGGAGTGCTCCTACTCAACGCTGTCCTCACGGTGCGAGCTCACCAGGCCACTTCCCACAAGGAGAGAGGCTGGGAGCAGTTCACGGACGTGGTGGTGTCCTGGCTCAACAAGAACTTGCACGGGGTTGTCTTCATGCTGTGGGGAGCCTACGCCCAGAAGAAAGGCAGCTCCATTGACAGGGTACAGGTTCCTCCTCATCTCTTCCCTCTCGCTAATTTTTTTTTCTTCAGTTGGGTGGACACTAGAGGGCACTTCCCTTACAGAATTGGGGTTTTCTCCCTGCTTGAACTCTGCTGTCAAATTCAGTTGCCTTTCTGTTCCAGCTTAGCCTTTGCCTGAATTAAGCAACAAAAGTGGAGCAAGTGTAACCTTCTGTTGTCAGAAAAGCGTCCAGTTGGGGACAGAACTGTTTTTTCTAGGAAAAGGCTCATGAATAAATATAAAACTTGCTGTTAGGATTACAGCACTTGAAAAATGGCCAGGTCATTACTGCTGCTTTCTGTAGTCCATCCTCCTCTGCTTAGTGGGATAAAAGTCTCAGTCCTCATGGCCAGTTCTTCGTGTCCTCAGGCTGGTGGCTGAGGAGGTGCTGAGGGGAAATCACACCTGCTTGGTGGGGCAGAAGCAGCCAGCCTTGCCCAGGGAGCTGAAAACATGCAAATCTAACCAGCCATTTCCTCTAACGCTTCACAGAAACGCCACCACGTCCTGCAGACGGTTCATCCCTCGCCTTTCTCTGTCAACAGAGGGTTTTTTGGCTGTCGGCATTTCTCGAAGACAAATGAGTTGCTCAAGAAATCCGGCAAGAAGCCCATCGACTGGCGAGCGCTCTGAGCTGCGCGCAGGAGCTGGTGGGGTCTAATAGTTGGAAACAGCCCCTGTTTCAGGGGTTGTCTCGTTTCTGAAAAACTTTTGCTGACCTGAGAGTTCGTCTTTGGATGTTGATCAAGGAACAAATGACCAAACTTTCAGAGATGTTACATTTTTTTAAGAATGCTTTTTAAAGAGCATATTGGAGTGTTAGATGGACAATTTCTCTGCTGTTTGAACAGGTCTCAGCCTAGTTTGAAGCAAAGGAAAAAACCACCAGAGTTCTCTACTAATTTGTGTTTGTTGTTATAATGGGAATATATTTTCAGGCTCTTGTGAAGGGATGTCAGTTCTTACAGGTGAAGCTGTTTAGCTTTTGTAAATACCCTGCTGTGCCTCCTCCCACTTTGCCTCCTGCTGTGCAAATCCAGATTTCCTGTCGGGGGGTGTAGAGCTGACTCGGTGGTAGAAAGGCAGATGCTTTTGGTTTTAGCTTTTTGCTACAGATTACAAGATTTGTTAGAAATGTGGCCCCTTGGGACTGCAAAGACCATACGCTGTCAGAAGTGTTACTTGGTGTACCTGTACTCTCAAGATTTCAGGGTAAATCCCCCCAGCAGCTGAGGGGAGACTGCGACCAAGGCTCTGATCATGCTCTTGAGGTTTTTTGTTGGCATTTAGAGAGGAAAACCTTAAATTTTTAGATTCTTACTGGGTGTGTTAATCACTTAGGTGAGCTGTGATGACTGAACTTTGTGGTACCTGCCGATGGCAGCAGCAAAGGTTTGTTCATCGAGATCTGCCAATTGATGGGCCAACGGTTGCAAATTAAAGATCTTTTAAGATCTTAAACCAGGGGGTTCTGTGCTTTGCGTTCATAGGAGCAAATCGAGGTTTCTAGCCGCTGTTGAAAATAACTGTTGGGACTTCCAGGATGAAGGCAAGCTTGGACTTTGCACTTCTGGGTTTTCAGTCCATCTTGACTTTGTAATTTAATGGAAGTGCCTTGTTTGTTTGGAAACGTCATTGGTTTTTATACATGTAAAGGTTTATAAAGGTAAAGGTTTACCCCTGTAAACCTTTCCTTGGTATTTGTTCCAATAGGTAACACTAGTACAAGTGAAATTTACTTTCTGTGGCTGTGCTGTATCTTTTGTTTGGTTGGGTGTTTTTTCTTCCACCAATTTGTGTTTTAAATAAAAATTGCTTTGTTTATATTGTGGTGTGATCTTACACTGGGAGGAACAATGCAGAGAGGGAGGGGTGCCTGAGGTGAGGCCCTGATTCTGCCAGGGGTGCTGGTTTTGGGGGTTTCCCTCTGGAGGAGGCAAAGCCGTGGGTGCGGGACCTTGTCCTTGTCCCCATGACCAGGCATGGGGCCAGGGCACCTTTGTCCCCCAAGGATCGGGTGTCCTGGCCAGCCATGCCCAGGCCCCCCCCGCTGCCGCTTTACACCCTCCCCTCCAGCAGAAGTTTTCCAGGCGCGTTAACAGGGAAATATTTCTGCTTGACGTTACCGTCACGTGCGAGAGCGCAACTGTACTGCGGCCGCCAGCGTCAGGGGACGCTGAGGGGGGCCGGGGCTCCCCCTGCTGTGCCCCTCACCCTGGGGACTGGCCCTGTGGTGGCTTGTGGACGGAGTGGCCAGCTGAGATCAGCGTGACCGGGAGCCGTGGTGCCGGCACGGAGGGGCTCGGCCCCCACGGTGAGTGATCCCTTTCCCCGGGGAAGGGGCTGGGGCTGAGGGGAAGATGGCGGACCTGAGGCGGTTTTCCCTCACGACTACCCCCAGCTTTAACCACTTGTAGAGATTTAGGGGTTTGGTTTAAAGGCTCCCCCTCTGTGTGGGGCCAGGGCTGGGGTTGGTGGGGCGGCCTTGCCGCCATCCTTAGGATGCTGCGAGCAGCTGGGGAGGCAGGGAGTAATTTCAGCCCCTTCAGTGCCATGGGAATGCGGAGCGGTGTCATGCCCCCCGTTATTCCCCCGCCCAGAGCTGCTCCTGGTTTGGGGAGTAAAAATAGTTCTGGCTGAGTCTTCAGTCGCCCCAGCTGAAGGGGGTGGGGGTGGCTGGCTTGGGGTTGGCAGGGCTGTGGGGTGGGGAGCAATGGGGAAGGGCCTCGGTGTTTTGGGGGGGCTGCTCCTGTGACCTTGTCTGAGGGGGGCAGCCCTTGGTCCTCCCTGACAGAGTGTCTCCCCCTGCCCAGGTGAATGCTACTGGTCGCCTTGTTCCTGCTGGTATCGGTGCTGCTCATCTGGGCCAAAATGTCCAACCCTCAGCCCGGGGAGGAGGAGAAGCCGGAGCAGACCCCGGCGGAGCAGCCGGTGGCTCCCACCATCGCCAAGCCCCCGGCCCCCAACCCGCCGCCGCGGGCCAGCAAGTCTGCGGTGGGGGAGCAGGAGCAGATCGCCGTGTACAACCCTGCCGCTCTCCGCCGGCCAACCCTGGCCAAATTCGTGCTGGGCTCTTTTGATGACAACTCCTCCGACGATGAGCTGGTGGCCACGGCCTTCAGGGTGGGCAGCCGGCGCAGCAGCCTGGCTGGGGCAGGGGGCACTGGCGCCGAGCCCCCCAGCGCGACCGCCGTGCTGGAGCCTGCTCCTGGCATGAGGTACGACACGTGGGGTCGGGAGCAGCGGTGGTGCAAAGATGCCCTGTTTGGGGCGGGCAGATGCTTTTCCTGGGTGCATTTCTCAGGGACCCTGTTGCTAAAATTGGGGTGCGTGTGTGGGTGCTTCTCGGCGCTCCAAATTGATGCCCCCATCCTGCCTCTTTTGACTTGGTGCCACATGAAAAACCCTGATAATAAGATTAACAGCAGCACCCCGGGAAGAGCAGACGTGCCCGAGCGCTCTGTGTGACAGCGGTGCCACGTGCACGAGCACAGCAAGGACTGGGGCAGGGGTTGCTCCGTTACAGGGATTTTGGAGTCAAAGAACGGGGTAGAAAGCGCTTTTAGTTCCTTCAAACGCAATTCCCAGTGCTGCAGCCAAATTGCCCAATTGCTCCTGTTTTCTCACAGCTTCCTCTCTCATTTTGCTGATTCTCTCTGTCCCCGCACTGTCTCCCGGTGCTGGGAAAGGCCGTGCTGATGCGCTGGCCGGAGCTGTGGTTGGCACAGGATGGGGGTGCATCTGGAAGCGGGGATTTTCTTGCGTGACAAGATGAGATTGGGGTCAGTTGAGGTGGTGAGCGTGTGGACGGGCAGCAGCGGGCGCTGCTGGTGTTTTCCCTGTGCTCACCATCCTTCCAGGTGCCTGTTTTGTGCCTGAGCATTGCTGGGGGCATTTCATGGGGTGTATGTAAACCCATAAGCTGAGCTGAGCCTTTTCACAGGGCACTTGCACTGTTTTTCCACGCAAATGTTGCTTGGTGCCCTCAGGGCTGGATCTCACAAGGACTTAGTCCTGCTGCCACGTTCAATTTGCTTCTGCTACAGCGGGAGGGATGCTAACACCCCCCTGGTATTGTGTGTGGGGAGGAGTGGGGTACGTGGGGTGCTGCTCCTGCCTTCCCTCTGCCCTTGCAACTAATGCAGATAAATTATCCAAGGCAGAAAAGTAGCTCTTTGGTGGTTTTGCCATAAGTTGAGGAAAAATAGATGAGTTTGCTCCGTGGGCGGCTTCGCAGCGACTTCTGCCCAACACTGGCAGGGCCGCGGGGCAGCTCGCCGCTGTCTGCTCCTTATGCAGGGCAGCTTCCCCCGCCAGCGCAGCGGACGGCCATTACAAATAACTGAAAACAAAGCGCCGCTGCCCAGTTCCTCCTGGCTGCTCTGCTCCGGGTTAAAAATAAAAGACCTTTGGCTGCAGGGACGTGTTATGAAACTTGACAGCCTGACGGTGTCTTCTTGCCCAGCTGGGGTTGTGGGCGGTTTCACGCACTGCGCTGCCGGCGGGGTATCGCTGCCGCTCATCTGCGCTTTAAGACGGGGAGGAATTTCCTTGCGTCGGTGCAGTGTGCGGGATGGGACGGGGGGTGCTGGCACAGGCTTTGTGTTGGGGTTCAGGGCAGCGGGAGGGAAGCGGGCAGCGGGGCTGGCCCCGGCAGAGCAGAGCGATGTGGGGGATACGCCGGAGTGTGATAAACCTGATGCAGTGCTCCAGCTGCTCGGAAAATACTCTGAGTGCATGGAGAGATTGGGACATTTCCCAACCTCCCAGGGGGGTTTGATACATTTCCCCTTAAAATAAATGTGTCAAGTGCTACTCGTGCAAAATCTGTTTATTTGGAGGGGGGTTGCACCTTCCTCCTTTGCTTATCTATCCATGCTTATTTATCCTTTGCTTATTTATTCCATTCATCCATGGAATAACAGTCAACAGTTCAAAGTCTGGCTGAATTATGAGTGGGGGGAAATGTGAACCTGCTAATTAAAATAGTTGCTTAAAACTCTGGGAAGGCACATGCCTGGCTGCCGGGGAGGTCCCTGCCTGCCTTCAATGGGCTGCTGGTGTTGCCAGACCCTCCCGTGCCGGCCGCTGCCGTGCCAGGAGGTGGGAGGCGTGGGGGCTGCCTTATAGTGCTGCTGGGGCCACAGCCCTGCCGAGGGGCTCGTCCCACTGCCAGCGGAGCCCGCTCTGACCTCTGGGAATGTGCGATGGGCTCTGAAGCAAGGAATAGACTCCGGAGGGCATGGAAATGCCTTCAGTGGAAAACCATGGGAAGGGTGAGTCTGGCCGGCAGCGTGGTGAGCTTGGGGAGGTGTTTTGGGGTTGTGGATGCTGGGGAAGGGGTGCTCTGTGCCATCCTGTGTACCTGTTGCCCTTCCTGCCACCCACCCAGGCGTCCTTTGGGGACGTTGGGGGTAGATGCAGCTCTGCAATGGGGTTTGGTGCGAACCAGGAGCTGCATGGGGGCTTTGCAGCAGCTCGCCCGCTGCAAAGGGGTGTTTGTGCGTGTAACGATCCCGGCAGTGGGGGGGGGGGCGCGGGGGGTCTGTGCTCGGTGCTGCGTTTTGGCCCTGTGGGAGCCTCCCCGTTCCTGCCCCTTGGAGCAGAGCGTGGTGCGTTCCCAGCTGTAACAGGCACGGCCGTGCTGCGGCGGTAGCACTGCTCGGGGCACACGTGTGCTCCCACGCGCTGGCCAAAACCCCCCAGCAGCTCTTTGCTCCCTAAAATGCAAACCCTGGGGCTTCTGGCTGGTACAGCGGGGCCTCGGGCCACTCCCTGCGGCTGCAGATCTGCTTGTTGCGGTGTTTGAATGAATGTGGGTGCTGGGGGGGGTGATGGTGTTTTAATTGCAAAACACGCTCTGTTCACCCCAAATTGCTTGCCCCGTATAACTCAACCAAAAGTTTTCCTCTGCAGTGTTGCAGTGGGTGTTAAATGTCGCTGGAGAGATCCCGGCGTGCGACAGGGAGCTGGTAGCAAGGGAGGTGAATCCCGATGTTCCCTGCGTGTGTCAGCAGGGTGAAGGGTTTTATTGCTCACCTGAGAAGAAACTGTAGAGGGGGCACAGCCCCCCTGGTGCAGGCTGCCGGGCAATCTGTGGCTCCAGGAGCCAGCAGCAGCACACGTCGTCGTGCCGGGTGAGGGTTTGCTCACGCAGACGTGGGCTCGCTGACGGCCATCGTGTCCCGACGCAGGCCTAGTATGTCCGGGCTGCACCTGGCGAAGAGGGGCCGTGAGCACAGGAAGATGGATCTGCAACGGGATTTCACCGTCGCTTCGCCAGCAGAGTTCGTCACCCGCTTCGGGGGCAACCGTGTCATCGAAAAGGTCTTTCCCCGCGCGCCCCTGCCTTCGCCCGGGTGGTGGGTTGTTGCTTTTCATGGCGGAATCCCTGAGCGTTGCCCCAGTCTCCCATGCCCGCCAGGCGCGGAACGATGGCGGTCTGGGGCAGCTCAGAGCTCTTTGTCCCCCGGCTTCACCTGCTCTCATGGGCTGGGAGAGGGAAACCCTCCCAACGCCACCCTTGCGCGGAGGCTGCTTGCAGTGGCTTTGCGTGGCAGGCACGAACGCAGGCCAAAGTCCCATCCTTCGTTAGCCCCAGTGCTGGGCATCAAAGCTGCTGTTAAGGAGCCTCCTGCTCTGCGGCACGTACAACCGGCTGTTACAAAGCGCCCGTGCTAGCACGGCTGCCCTGCTTTGTGCCCAGCCCTCGCCTCCGTGTTGCCATCCCTCGGGGCGTGCATCCAGCCCTGCACCCCAGCGGCAAGGAGAGGTTTCAGCCTGACACCCCCCATCCCCCCAGGTCCTCATCGCCAACAACGGCATCGCCGCCGTGAAGTGCATGCGCTCCATCCGCCGCTGGGCCTACGAGATGTTCCGAAACGAGCGTGCCATTCGGTTCGTGGTCATGGTGACCCCCGAAGACCTCAAGGCTAATGCAGGTAATTCCTAAAAACATCCCAGCAAGGGAAGTTCCCTGCCCCGGGGCTGAGCTGGGACAGCTCTTTCTTTCTCTCTGTGCTGCTGCCTGGGATGTGGGGGGCTCTGCACAGCCTGGAGTCACATGCTTTCCTCCTGTGCGTGCAGATCCAGGAGTAAATAATTTTTCCCCCTTCCAGCCTCCCTGGGATGGAGGATTTAGGGAGGGGGGTGCACAGGGCAGCATGTGAGTGGGTCACAGCTTGGGGGACTGGCTCTCACCGCCACCATGCACTGTCTTGCAGAGTACATCAAAATGGCAGATCACTACGTGCCTGTCCCCGGGGGGGCCAACAACAACAACTATGCCAACGTGGAGCTGATCGTGGACATTTCCAAACGGATCCCAGTCCAGGTAGCAGCCGCTCACAGGCCTCCCGCCTCTTTGCTGAGGGAAGCTACTAGGACAGACGGGGCACTCAGAAATGGGGGGACGTCCCTCCGTGTGGAGGAGCTGGGCACAATGCCGCGGCCGGCGGGAGGATGCCAGCATGGGGGGGTAACGGCTCACGCTGCTCCTTCTCTTGTGCCAGGCGGTGTGGGCTGGCTGGGGACATGCCTCAGAAAACCCCAAGCTGCCAGAGCTGCTGCAGAAAAACGGGATAGCTTTCCTAGGTAAGGTCTTGCCGCCTTCCCTTGCCAGAGGGAGCAGCCAGCATTGGGCTAGCGTGTGCCTTCGTGCAGCTGGCGTGTCTGCCCTGCAGCGTGGCAGTCCTCAGGCCCGTTTTCTGGAGCTGTCCCAGGAATCCTGCTGGTTTTGGGGTTTTCTCTGTAGTTCTCATGCTAATGCAGCATTCCCAGAGGAGCGCTGGGTGGGAGCGGACCTTGTGGGCTTCCCAGCCAGGGGACAGCCAGGGCTGCCCTTTGGAGAAGGGTTGATCTCTGTCCTGAACCAGGCAGTGGGTTTTGGGGGGTTTTCCACACCCCCACTCTTTGCAGAAGGGCTGATGGGGCCAGCTCAGTGGGGAGCAGCTTTCTGCAGTGTCTGTGCAATGGGGACGGGCCCGCTGGCCCAGCTCACCCCTTTCCTCCCTCTTCAAAGGTCCTCCCAGCGATGCCATGTGGGCACTGGGGGACAAAATCTGCTCCACCATCGTGGCTCAGACAGTCCAGATCCCCACGCTGCCGTGGAGTGGGAGTGGTAAGTGCCTCCCCTCCAGCCCCACACGCCCTCCTCACTCCCCCATTTCTCTCCTCCCTGCCTCTCCTTCTCCCCAAAAACAAGCACCAGGGTTGGGGTCCCCGGCTCAGCTGGCTGCAGTGTGGCTGCAGATATTGGGGACCCCACTGCAGCTGAGCAGCTCCTGGTTTGGGCAGAAGGGGGGTTTTGAGATGGGGTGCATGGAAATGGGAAATGGCATGTGCCAACACAGGGTCCCCAGCTCCCTGGGCACAGCCAGCATGCCACCCCAGCCACGCAACCCCGGTGCAACCCCGGTAGCCCTGGCTGTGCCCACAGGTCTTGTGGCCAAGTGGTCCGAGGAGGACCAGAAATATCAGCAGATGATCAGCATCCCCCTGGAGACGTACACGCAGGGCTGTGTGAAGAATGTGGAGGAAGGCCTGGAGGTAAAGCTGAGCCCATGGGCACCTGGTTGTGTCTTTGCCCATCATTATTTCTCCTTGGAGCCTGCGTGCCCTGGCCCTTTTGGCCTCCCAGCGCACGTGACCGGGAGGCAAGGCTGTTCCAGTGGCAGTTTGTGTCTCTGCATGGACACACCCGGGGCAATCGGGGGGTGCATGGTGCTGGGGCAGGGTGGACTGTTGGGGTCCAGAGCACTTCAGTCACCCCAGTCCTCGCCCTCCCTCAGGTGGCCAAGAGGATCGGCTACCCACTGATGATCAAGGCAGCAGAAGGCGGTGGGGGCAAAGGCATCCGAAAAGTGGAGGCAGCGGAGGAATTTGGCACCTGCTTCCGGCAGGTGAGAGGTGCCCGGAGTCCCCATCCCTGTCCCATCCTGGGCACGCAGCAGGGGCCTGCTCCTGCCCAAGGCATCTCGCGCTTCCCGCCTGCGCTTGCCACAGGACCCGCCTCTATCCTGGGATGAATTTTGGGGGATGATGCCAGAGCACGACCTTCTCCCCCACTGCAGGTGCAGGCGGAGGCGCCCGGGTCCCCCATCTTCCTGATGAAGCTGGCGCAGAATGCGCGGCACCTGGAGGTGCAGGTGCTGGCTGATGAGGACGGCAACGCCATCTCCCTCTTCGGCCGTGACTGCTCCATCCAGCGCCGGCACCAGAAGATCATTGAGGAGGCACCCATCACCATTGCGGCACCCTCTGTCATCGAGGTGATGGAGCAGGTGGGTGGCCCTGGTCTTAAGGCAGCACGAGGTTTTGGTGAGAAACTGGTCTGATCCTTGCTGGGTTTATTGTGGGTTTTGGCACCTGAGGCTCCGAAGGAAGGGAGGGACCCCTGGAGCCCAGCGGGGAGCCCCAGCACTGCTTGTCTCGGTGGGTCCGTGCAAGGACACTGCTGCTGAGTCATTGCTGCGCGCGGCGGGCTCGCCCTCTCCCGCAGTGCGCGGTCCGGCTGGCCCAGACGGTGGGCTACGTGAGCACGGGCACCGTCGAGTACCTCTACAGCAAGGACGGGAGCTTCCACTTCCTCGAGCTGAACCCACGGCTGCAGGTGGAGCACCCTTGCACGGAGATGATCGCGGATGTGAACCTCCCCGCTGCCCAGCTGCAGGTACCTGAGTGCGCATGGGTGATTTTAAGGTGAAGCAGTTTAGGGTGAAGTGCTGGGCTGGAGCCTGGCAGAGAGAAGCTGCCCCAAATACCAGCATTAGGGTGCAGGTGGAAGCAATGTAGCAGCCCTCTTTGCCACTGGCTCCCTGCTGGGAGCAGCTGCCTGCAGTGTGGTGCCTTTTCCCCTTGCTCATCATTCAGCCCATCTATCGATGTCTCCCAGTTGTAATTTTGATGCTAAAGTCTTGTTCTGGCAGCTAAAATCCTCCTGGTTTCTTGTGCAGATTGCAATGGGCATCCCCTTGCACAGGATAAAGGACATCCGGGTGCTGTACGGGGAGAGCCCCTGGGGCGATACACCCATCTGCTTCCACAGCCCCGCCAACACCCCCGTGCCCAGGGGCCACGTCATCGCCGCCCGCATCACCAGCGAGAACCCCGAGGAGGTGAGTCGGGGGGACGAGGGGGGCCCTGCCGTTCACGGTCCTCTGCACCCGGACAACCTTCCTGGGCCTTGATCCACGTGCAGAGCGATAAATGACACGGGGCTTCCCCTTCCCTGTTTACGCTGCATGAGTCTCAAGCCTGGTTTCTTCATGTCTTCTGCTCTGTCTTCACTCAGGGTTTCAAGCCCAGCTCGGGGACGGTGCAGGAGCTGAACTTCCGCAGCAGCAAGAACGTCTGGGGGTACTTCAGCGTGGCAGCGGCCGGGGGGCTGCACGAATTCGCCGATTCCCAGTTTGGGCACTGCTTCTCATGGGGAGAGAACCGGGAGGAGGCCATCTCGTGAGTGGGGCGGGATGGGGTGGGGAGTGGGTGTCTGTGGGAAGACTCACGATCAGTGCGTGAGCCGGGAGAAGTGGTTTTTATCTGAGAGGAACCAGAACGGTGCCGCTGTGCTGAGCAGCTTGTTTGTGCTGCAGAGACTGTGTGGCCAAAACTAAAGTTTTTGCACTTTGCTGGTGCTGCGGCCCCAGTTCATCAACCTGATCCTTAATGACACATCACAGTGACCTGCTAAGCACGTGCTTAGTGCCAGCGAGCAGCAATGTTCATTCAGTAATTAAGCAACATGTAACGAGTCTATCTTGGGTGTTTAAGTGTTTTATTAAGTCAGTGATGACAGTGGGGCTGTTTCATCCAGGCGTGAGGGCACCCAGGGCTCAGGGGCTTGTCACCCCAGTCCCTGTGTTTCCCTGGTTTCCTCTGCTGAAAGCCAAGTGCCACCTCATCAGTCATTAATGGAGGGTTTTGCTCCCTAAAAGGAACATGGTGGTCGCCCTGAAGGAGCTGTCTATCCGCGGGGATTTCCGGACCACAGTGGAGTATCTCATTAAGCTGCTGGAGACAGAGAGCTTCCAGAGCAACGAGATAGACACCGGCTGGCTGGACCATCTGATCGCCGAGAAAGTGCAGGTGGGGGAGACTGGCTGCCCCAGGGTCACTGCTGCCCTTTGGATGTAAGAGCCAAACCCTGTTTTTTGCCCCCCTCACAGGCAGAGAAGCCAGACACGATGTTGGGTGTCGTCTGCGGTGCCCTGAACGTGGCAGACGCTGCCTTCAGGACGTGCATGACTGACTTTCTGCACTCACTGGAGAGGTGCGGAGCAGGGGCTGCCGCGGGGGGCTCAGCTGTGGCCCGGCCACAGGGCTCACAGGGATTGCGTGTCCTAAAGGGCTGCTCCCGGCAGCCCCCGTGGCTCCTGCAAGCCAGGAGACCTGAGTTTTTCTCTCCCTGGGCCATCTTCCTTCCCCTTTTTGCTGCAAGAGCTTTGCAAATCCAGAGGCACTGCCTGTGGCATTGCAGCAGCCTGGGAAATGGGGGGTATCTGCTGTGACCCACAGCTCCTGCTTCTCAGCTGTCGCTTTATTTGGAGAGGGGGGAAAGTTTCACACTGTTGGGAAAACAGCTTTGAGAGGGAAGTGGCTTGGCTGAACAACAGCTTGCTTTTGTTTTTGCACTTGAATGCCAAGGTTATTCCTCTGGCCTTGGAGGACGCCCGGGGCTCTCCCCCCGCGCCCTCATCTGAGCGTGTTTTGCCAGTGTCTGGCCCGTCTCCAGACGTGTTTTCACAAGGCACTCACGTGGGTCACTTAAAGCTTGTCCCCTCCAGTCCCCTTCGCGCCCTCCTGCAGTGAGCTCGGAGCCTGCTCGGCCAGACACCGGCAGCACCGCTGACGTCTGGCACACTGGGCTCCCCGCCGGCGTGCGGGGCCAGCGGCGCTCGTGGGGCCTGACCCGGCCGCTGTGTTTCAGGGGGCAGGTGCTGCCGGCAGCCTCCTTGCTGAACATCGTCGATGTGGAGCTCATCTATGAGGGTGTGAAATACGTTCTCCAGGTGAGGGCTGGGCTGTGCTGCTCCTGAACTGGCTCCAGGGACGTGTGCTCCTGTCCTGAAGGAGAAGGATGCAATAGATACGAGGTTGTCCTTTAAAAATGTGCAACATAAAACAAGGTTAATAACCTCATTTTAACTAGACAGACATTTTCATACATCCTGTTGCCCTGGGTCTAATAAAGGACCGCCTTTTCTTGCTTTTCAACCCAATTAGTTGAACTTGATGCAAAAACTCCCTACTCAAAATGAAAGCAGCAGGTGAGCTGTGAGTTAAATGAGCTGCAAGTTGAACCAGCTCTTTGGTGCAGCCTGAGGTTGCTGCCTCCTGCCCTCCCCAGCACAGCCTGTCCTGTGACAGTCTGCTGCTCCTTCACCGCCCCTCGCACCAAGCGCGGGAGCTGCTCCTCACCCCCTGCGATCCCCACCAGCCCCCAGAAAGGCCCTTGCACGTCTTTCAGAGCCCCCGCTTGCTACCCGCAGATTGCCCGCCAGTCCCTGACGACGTACGTCATCATCATGAACCGCACTCACATTGAGATCGACGTGCACCGGCTGAACGACGGCGGGCTGCTGCTCTCCTACGATGGCAACAGCTACACCACCTACATGAAGGAGGAGATTGACAGGTACCTCCCCGCTGGGCCCCCACCGGCCCTCCCCGCAGCCCAGCGGCTGGTTGGTGAGAACTTTACCTCTCCTTAAGGTACCGGATCACCATCGGCAACAAAACGTGCGACTTCGAGAAGGAGAAGGACCCGACGGTGCTGCGCTCGCCTTCCGCAGGGAAGCTGCTGCAGTACACGGTGGACGATGGTGGCCACGTGGCTGAGGGGAACGTTTTTGCGGAGATCGAGGTGAGTTTTGCAGAAGAGCCTGGGGGAGCAGGGACCGGGAAGGGATCTTACCCCTGGACTCGGCACTGATGAGGCCGCCCCTCGATGAGTGGGTTCAGTTTTGGGCCCCTCACTCCAAAAAGGCCATTGAATGACTCGAGCGTGTCCAGAGAAGGGCAACGGAGCTGGTGCAGGGTCTGGAGCACAGGTCTGATGGGGAGCAGCTGAGGGAACTGGGGGGGTTTAGTCTGGAGAAGAGGAGGCTGAGGGGAGACCTCATGGCCCTCTCCAACTCCCTGAAAGGAGGGTGCAGAAGGGGGATGAGTCTCTTGAGCCAAGGAACCAGCGCCAGGACAAGAGGGAATGGCCTCAAGCTGCGCCAGGGCAGGGTCAGACTGGCTCTTAGGAAGGATTTCTTTGCAGAAGGGGTTGTTGGGCGTTGGAATGGGCTGCCCAGGGCAGGGGGGGAGTCCCCATCCCTGGAGGGGTTGAAGAGTCAGGTTGCTGAGGGATCTGGTGGAGTTGAGAACGGTCAGGGTGAGGTTCATGGTTGGACTGGAGGAGCTTCAAGGGCTTTTCCAACCAAGATGATTCTGTGATTCTGAGCTCTGTCCCTGCAACGCTGGGGGACAGCCAAAAGGAAACCCAACAATGTTGCCGCAATGCTCGAGGTGCTCCGCAGCGTGTGGGTGCTGCTCACTTGGTGACCGTTTGACCCATCCTCACCCAGGCGATGAAGATCGTCATGACGCTGGCGGTGGAGGAGGCCGGGCGGGTGCACTACATCAAGCGGCCGGGCGCGCTGCTGGAGGTGGGCTGTGTCATAGCCCGGCTCGAGCTGGATGATCCCACCAAAGTGAAGCCTGTGAGTCTGCTGGTAGCTGGCCACGCTGCCGTCCCCTCCCATGTGGCATCACGCAGGGCACTGGGGGACGAAACAGAGGAGCTGTGCTGACTGGGGCAGCAGCAGGGAAGTGTCCCCATGCTGGTGATGTTTGTATGGCTGTGCTGCATCGCCCAGCCAGCTGCGCTGGGGCTCATGAGGCTGCTCCACGTGCTGCGGTGTTGCTCTGTGTAAGCATCCCATGCACACTTCCTTAGTGGGCAGAAGCTCACATGCAAGTTTTGGGGGTGTCTATAGCACTCTGTCTACATCTCCAGTTTTTCTGCATTGTTTTCATGATGGGGCGCTGGCAGAGACATGAAGCTGAATGTTCCTCTGTACCTAACCAAAAGCGGATACTGGAGGGGTTGTGCTGGTTTCTCTGGGGCAGCTGCAGCTCCCGGGGGCCTCTGTCCCGTGTCAACAAGGATCTGGGCCAGCCCACCTCTCTCTGCTCTCTCCAGGCGCAGCCGTTCACGGGGGGGCTCCCAGCCCAGCAGACCCTCCCCATCACCGGCGAGAAGCAGCACCAGGTTCTCCGCAACGTTCTGGACAATCTCACCAATGTCATGAACGGGTACTGCCTGCCTGAGCCCTACTTCAGTGCCAAGGTGGGTGCTGGAGGCAAAGGCCATCCAGGTGTCCTGCCCCGTTGCCTTGCGTTTGCCGTGAGGGCAAGACAGGCAGCGTCGGCGGGTGCGGGCAGCACCAGCTTCTGCTCCCTGCAGGTGAGGGAGTGGGTGGCACAGCTGATGAACACCATGCGGGAGCCCTCCCTGCCCCTCCTGGAGCTGCAGGAGATCATGACGAGCATTTCGGGGAGAATCCCTCTCTCCGTGGAGAAGTCGATCCGGAAGGTGATGGCACAGTACGCCAGCAACATCACCTCTGTGCTCTGCCGCTTCCCCAGCCAGCAGGTGAGCAGCGTGGGGGCTGCCCCCCCAGCTTGGCCTTCATTTCTTTTTTAGCTAATTAGGAGTTTCTGCCTGAATTAGTCCTGCTAAGAGATATTACAAAAGTTTAAATGAGCAAGAGAAACTTTTGTGGTTTTATGTTTGTGTTTTATGCTGATATTTTATGCTTGCACTTTTATAGTTGTGCTTTTATTTGTGCTTTTATATTTGTCACGTTGCATTTTTCATTTGGGAAAAAAACCAAAACCCCAACGGAAGGCTCCGCGGGCAGCAGCACTGTCCCCGGGCAGCTGGCAGCCCTGCGGCCGCACTGGTCCCAAGCTGTGCTGGACCCTGTGCCCTCTCCCTGCAGATCGCCAACGTGCTGGATGCCCACGCGGCCACGCTGCAGAGGAAGGCTGAGCGCGAGGTCTTCTTCATGAACACGCAGAGCTTGGTGCAGCTGGTGCAGAGGTGAGCCCCGCACTGTCCGTGACACCCCCCGCTCCCCTCGCCGCCACCGCCGCCTCCTCGCAGCACGTGGGCTCTCTGCTCCACAGGTACCGCAGCGGCATCCGGGGCTACATGAAGACAGTGGTGCTGGAGCTGCTCAGACGCTACCTGCAAGTGGAGACCCAGTTCCAGCACGGTGAGGACTCGGGGGGGGTCTCCAGGAGGGGTCTGTGGGGCTCTCTGGGGGGTCTGCAGCACTCACCACGCTCTGCCCCACAGCTCACTACGACAAGTGTGTCATCAGCCTGCGGGAGCAGTGCAAACCCGACATGACCCCTGTGCTGGAAAGCATCTTCTCTCATGCCCAGGTGGCAAAGAAGAACCTGCTGGTGACCATGTTAATTGTGAGTACAGCCTGTGTCCTGAGACACCAGAACTAAAGGCTGGTGGCAGGCAAGAGCCTGTAAGCTGAGGCAAGCTCTGCATCGCTACGGGACACGGCTGTGGGTGGCTGTCACAGCCCTGTGCTTTCCCCTTGGAAGCAGGAGGACACCTGAGAAATCGCTTTCCTGCATCCCCAGGGTTTGGGTTTTCCATTCAAGTGTCTGTTCCTGCCTCGTTAGGGGGACTTATCTCCCCTCTGTAGCGTTACATTGCAGCACTTGGTTCAAAGAGCAGCATTTTGCCCATTTATCACCTCGGCTCTTGTCCCCGTTGCCCGTGCGGGGTTGGGGGTTCGGGGTGAAGCCACCCTGCAGTGAGGGGCCTGACCCGAGCTGTGGGGGGGTGCGTGTTGCAGGACCAGCTGTGTGGCTGCGACCACACGCTGACGGACGAGCTGACGGCCATCCTCCACGAGCTGACGCAGCTCAGCAAGACTGAGCACTCCAAAGTGGCACTGAGAGCCCGGCAGGTCAGCCAGCATGTGTCTGTCCCCATCCCTGTCCTTGTCCCCGTCCCTGTCCCCTGCTCTCCCAGCCTCCTCTCCCCTTGCAGGTGCTCATTGCCTCTAGCCAGCCCTCCTACGAGCTGCGACACAACCAGGTGGAGTCCATCTTCCTCTCCGCTATCAACATGTACGGACACGAGTACTGCCCCGAAAACCTGAAGGTTGGGAATCGTGTGATTTTTCCGCAGAGGGAATTTGGCTTTCATGTGGCTTTGGTGAGGAGGAGGTCTGGCTGCAAGAGGCTTAGCCTTAAAAATAGCCAGAAAAAGCAATCAAAGCCTTGCTGCAGCGTGAGTGCCTGTGCAGAGCAGAGGAGGGGGTGCACCCCCGTCACTGCCAGTCCCTGTCCCTGGCTCCTCACCCTGTTTGGTGGGGCACTGACATATGGATCCACGTCTGGGTCTGGTGGCGTCCCCGTGGTGGGCTGGTGACCAGTTCCACACAGCCCCACATTGAGGGACCCCTCTGGAACGTGCTTCCCCCCATCCTGCGATGGGGCAAGGGAAAGTCCCGCTTCATCCTTGCCCTAAATTTTGCTTTCTTCCCCCAGAAACTGATCCTCTCAGAAACCACCATCTTCGATGTGCTTCCCGTCTTCTTCTACCACACCAACCAGGTGGTGCGCATGGCAGCGCTGGAGGTGAGGGCTGGGCGGGGGGGGGGGCGTGGGGGGGACACGTGAGCCCTGAGGTGGTGGCGTGGATGTGTGCAGGGGCAGCAGAGCCACGGCAGTAACCTCCTGCCTCCCCCCTCCCAGGTGTACGTGCGGCGCGGGTACATTGCCTACGAGCTGAACAGCCTGCAGCACCGGCAGCTCTCGGATGGCACCTGCCTGGTAGAGTTCCAGTTCATGCTGCCCTCCTCCCACCCCAACAGGTATGGTGCCGCCCCCGCCCCGCACCTGTCCCGCTCCCCTGGACACAGTCCTTCTTGCAAAACTGTTGGGTTTGTATCATCTCCTCCGTGTGAAACACGGGGATGCTCAGAGGGAACTGCCTGCCGTGCTCTCCCTTTGCCAGCAGAGCAGGATGAGCCCCCTCCGGGTCAGGGGCCTCATGGGGGAGCTGCGTAGTCCCTGTCGGACCCAGGAGTGGTGCCTCTGCCCCCGGCCGATGGCTGCCTTGCTCCCCTGTGCAGGATGTCCGTCCCCATCAGCGTCTCCAACCCTGACTTGGCCCGGCACAGCACTGAGCTCTTCATGGACAGTGGCTTTTCTCCCCTGAGCCAGCGGATGGGAGCTATGGTGGCCTTCGACAGATTTGAGGACTTCACAAGGTGGGGGTGCAGGGGGACGTGCCCGGCTGGTCATGCACGTGCCTTTTCACAGAATCAGAATCATAGCATCCTCTCGGTTGGAAAAGCCCTTGAAGCTCCTCCAGTCCAACCATGAACCTCACACTGACCATTCCCAACTCCACCAGATCCCTCAGCGCTGGGTCAACCCGACTCTTCAACCCCTCCAGGGATGGGGACTCCCCCCCTGCCCTGGGCAGCCCATTCCAACGCCCAACAACCCCTTCTGCAAAGAAATCCTTCCTAAGAGCCAGTCTGACCCTGCCCTGGCGCAGCTTGAGGCCATTCCCTCTTGCCCTATCACTTGTTTTAGGTGCTGCTGCAGTTGTTAGAGGGCAAAAGAGGGTGAAAGAGCCAAAGGTGACAGCGGCTGGGCAGCACTCGGGGCAGCTCGTGTTCCAGCCGGAGGTTGGGGCTGGGTATTTTCAGGGTGACAGTTACCTTCTGGGGATATGATGCCTTTTGGGGAGCCTGGGGGAAGCTGTCCTGGCACAGTTTAAGCATCTCTGCACATTAACACAGCAGCACTCAGAGCTGTGTTTTTTGAGCTGTGGCTTTGCCGTGGGCCAGCAGAGCCCGGCTGAGCTGGCACGTGCCCCCGCGCCGCTGTGCCGGTAGCCACGTCCCCACCGCAGTGGGTCCCTGGGACTGTCCGCTCGGGCAGGGGGTGGGCACAATGTGCTGACTTGTCACCCATCCCCACCGTTTGGGCAGGAACTTCGATGAGGTGATCTCGTGCTTCACCAACCCGCCTTCGGAGAGCGTGCTCTTCAGCGAGCCGCGAGTCACCATCTACGAGGAGGAGGATGCCAAGGTGGGCGCGGTGCTGTTGCTGCCCCCCCGGGTGGTACCAGGATGGCAGCGGTGCTGTTCCTCAGGGTTGACTGGGGGGTTTTGTTGCCAGAACGTCCGCGAGGAGCCGATCCACATCCTCAACATCGCGCTCCGCTGGGCTGACCATGTGGAAGATGAGAAGCTGGTGCCCATCTTCAGAGCCTTTGCCCAGTCCAAGGTCTGTCGCTGGGGCCAAGACCCCCTTTTTGCAGACCCTGCAAGCCAGGCCACCGTACCCCAAGGCGCTGCCTCATCTCCACGCGCTGCTCACCAAAACGCTGCGCCCCACGGCAGCCACTCGGGTTGTTTGTTCCCTTGGAGATGTTTAAACACTTATAACTGCCTGAATCTTCTGTTTCCATATAGAAAAACATCCTCATTGACTGTGGTCTCCGGAGAATCACGTTTCTCATCGCCCAGCAGGTGAGTGCAGGCTGAGCTGCCCACAGGCAGAGGGACCTCGGGCACATACTGCTTCTGCCTCCCTAAACCACCTAGAAACGTCTATAGGTACCTTACAGATGTAGCACTGAGTGATGGAAGTACCTACAGTGCATCAGGAGTTGGGAATTAATTAATGAGGGATTTAACGAGTGATTTATCTCCTATATTATCCTTTATGCTGCTAATGTCTCCAGTAACATGTGGTTCCTGTGTGGGTGCTCGATAGCTTTAAGCTGCCTTTAAAAGCTGTCAGTTACTCCCAGCTCTTTTCCCTTTGGGGGAGGAGGAAGCCTGCAAGGTTTTTTCTTTTTAATAAATTCACTGAAAATCAGAAAAATCTTCAGGATTATTCACATTGTCCTCTCTCTCTGTTTTGTTCTAGAGAGAATTCCCAAAGTTTTTCACCTTCAGAGCCAGGGATGAGGTAAGAGCCGAGGTCAGAGCAGAGCCTGTTGGGCACTGCCCGCCCGCTCGCTCACCCCCTCCCCGTGTTGCTCCAGTTTGCAGAGGACCACATCTACCGGCACCTGGAGCCGGCGCTCGCCTTCCAGCTGGAGCTGAGCCGCATGCGCAACTTCGACCTGACGGCCATTCCCTGCGCCAACCACAAGATGCATCTCTACCTGGGGGCTGCCAAAGTGCAGGCGGGCGCCGAGGCCACCGACTACCGCTTCTTCATCCGCGCCATCGTGCGCCACTCGGACCTCGTCACCAAGGCAAAGCGGCGCTGGGGCCCCCCCCGGGGCGTGAGGGCGGAGGTTGGGAGAGTTTTGGGTGCAGGGGTTGCTCCGGCCGCCTCTGAGCACCCTGTGGTTCACCGCAGGAGGCTTCCTTCGAGTACTTGCAGAGCGAGGGTGAGCGGCTGCTCCTGGAGGCGATGGATGAGCTGGAGGTGGCCTTCAGCAACACTGCTGTCCGCACCGACTGCAACCACATCTTCCTCAACTTTGTCCCGACAGTCATCATGGACCCCTCCAAGGTGTGTTTCTCAGTGTCCTGCTTCCTGCTGTCAGCGTGTTGCTGATCTGGGGACAGAGGCTGCGTTATCCCCTGTGCTCGGTACTGCTGCGCAGACAGGTAGCAGCCCCCCACGCTGGCTGTCAGCCGTGGTCCTGTCCAGTGCCCACCAGACGCTGGACGGGGGATGGATTCGACAGCCCCAGAGGCTCCTGCGGCTTAATTTCTGTGTCAGACCTTCACTGTGGGCTGTTTGCTGGGGAGGTGCTGAGATTTCACACTTTGTACAAAAAGCCCCGATCACTGCAGAGTCGGGCAAGCAGTTTGCTGGAGGGCACGAGGGTGAGCAGCAAGCTCTTCCCCCCGGGCCGTGTGTGGTCTGAAGGAGTGGGGCTGTATCCGTTCAGGAGGATATGAAGCACGGTCTTTTCTTCTCCCCAGTGGAGAGGCTGGATGGTAGCACCAGGGGCTTGCCCAAAGCAAATCCGAAATGGCTGTTTGGGGTAGAAACACAACAGGGCTGCTCCAGCCTTGGCTCAAGGACAGTGTTGTCCCCGGGGCCATGGACCTGTCTGTGTGCCACCCCATGCCCAGATCGAGGAGTCGGTGCGGTCCATGGTGATGCGCTACGGCAGCCGCCTCTGGAAGCTGCGGGTCCTGCAGGCCGAGGTAAAGATCAACATCCGCCTGACGCCCACTGCTGCCGCCATCCCCATCCGCCTCTTCCTGAGCACCGAGTCCGGCTACTACCTGGACATCAGCCTCTACAAGGAAGTGAGGGACCCCGGCACCGGCAGCGTGAGTAACCGCAGGCGCTGGCTGCGAGCGGGAACCCAACCAGGACTGCTTGCGTGAAGCTTTGGGGTGGTTTCCGCAAAAATCCTCATGTACCTGCAAGGCTGGTCTGTCCCAGAGCCCCCAGGACTGCAGCAGCATTCCCAGGGCTGGCCCAGTTTCACTCCCCTCTGTGCTGCGTCCAGTTGGGCACCTCAGGGTGATGTTTATGGCCTCAAGCTGCGCCAGGGCAGGGTCAGACTGGCTCTTAGGAAGGATTTCTTTGCAGAAGGGGTTGTTGGGCGTTGGAATGGGCTGCCCAGGGCAGGGGGGGAGTCCCCATCCCTGGAGGGGTTGAAGAGTCGGGTTGACCCAGCGCTGAGGGATCTGGTGGAGTTGGGAACGGTCAATGTGAGGTTCATGGTTGGACTGGAGGAGCTTCAAGGGCTTTTCCAACCCAGATGATTCTGGGATTCTGTTTTGCTCCAAAATGGTGCTGAGCCCCAGGGGTGTTGCTGGCGGTGGAGTTGGGCAGTTTTTGGCCTGGGAGGTGAAGGTCAACGTTAGGGCATTACCCGTACTTTCAACACAGTGTTGTTGCACTCCATCCCTTCAATAGCAGAGAGCAGGGTGGAAAATCATGTTGTTTGGTTGAATAGAGCCACAGGCATGAGCATCTTGGCCAGGCAGAGCTCAGCGGTGCCCCAGCCTGGCGGGGCTCTTGCACCTTAGTGTTGCAGAGAGGACTTGCCTGCCTGCCGAGGGAAGGCAGCCAACGCTCTGTGCTTGCCTCCAGATCATGTTTCAGTCGTACGGGGACAAGCAAGGGCTGCAGCACGGGATGCTCATCAACACTCCCTACGTCACCAAGGACCTGCTTCAGGCCAAGCGGTTCCAGGCGCAGTCCTTGGGCACCACCTATGTGTATGACTTCCCGGAGATGATCAAGCAGGTGAGTCTGGCTGAGCAGAAAGAAGCTCCAAATTATTGCAATTGGTTTTCTTCCCCCACCCTCCCCAGGTATTCCCATCTGGGGAAAAGACTCCTCTCTCCTGAGCTGGCAAATGAGAAAAAGAGAAAAGCCCAAGCCCCAACATTTTTGGTTACATGAACCATTCCTAAACTGATTCCTAGCTTTTGCAAATTGCCATAGTTGCCCTCACGGGGGATATGAACCAGAAAGCCCTGTGCAAAGGAGGTCTGCAGCAGGGTGCAGGCTCTAACAGAAAGTTTTGCTCACCCCAAGTCCCAGCCCGCTGCAGGAGCGCGTGTCTGCGCTCGGCGACGGCCTCGGCACTGCTGCAGCCCCGTGCTTTCAGCTCGTCCTGTGCGCGGTGTCTCTGCAGGCTCTCTTCAAGCTGTGGGGCTCCTCGGACCTGTACCCCAAGGACCTCCTGACATACACCGAGCTGGTGCTGGACTTGCAGGAGCAGCTGGTGCAGATGAACAGGGTCCCTGGAGGGAACGAGGTACTGGGGGATGATTTGGGAACGGGGCGGGGGGAGGTGGGAATGCCTGGTGGCTTCCCCGGTCTGGCTGTGTTTAAAGCCCAGGGGATGCTTCTCAAGCCAGTGTTTTGTCTGTCACCTAATTCAGTCTCCAGCTCTGACCCCATTTCCCTGGAGGAGCCCACCCCGTGACCCTGTGCTGTTTTGGGGCAGGTGGGGATGGTTGCTTTCAAAATGAAGCTGAAGACCCCCGAGTATCCGAAAGGCCGGGACATTGTGCTCATCTGCAACGACATCACACACAGGATCGGCTCCTTCGGGCCGGAGGAGGACCTGGTCTTCCTGCGGGCCTCTGAGCTGGCGCGGGCCGAAGGCATCCCCCGCATCTACATCGCTGCCAACAGCGGCGCCCGCATCGGCTTTGCCGACGAGATAAAGCACATGTTCCAGGTGGCCTGGGTGGACCCTGCGGACCCCTACAAGGTGTGTGGGCACCTCCCCTCCTGCCATCACGGGAAAACAACAGAGGACTTATTTGGGGAAGGATGGATCACAGCTAAAGTGGGACATAAAACTGTGGGATCGGTGCTGGGGGGTGAGCCCGCACCCAGCGCCATGGGGACAGTTCCCTCCACTTTCCCCAGTGGAACAGAGATAAAGGTGCCAGTGCTGGCGTGGCTGCTCTGCCTGTCCCTGGGCCGCTGCTGATGCGCGGGGTGGGTTTGGGTTGGGTTTGGAGAAGAGCCGTGTCCCACAGGAGCATGTGCGTGAGGGGGCTCTGCAACTCCTCCTACTTCTCCTCTTTATTTTAGGGGTTCAAGTACCTGTATCTGACTCCCCAGGACTACACAAAGATCAGTGCCATGAACTCGGTGCACTGTGAGCACGTGGAGGAAGGGGGCGAGTCCAGGTGAGCTCTGCTCTCCTGGGGGGTGCACAGAACCAAGCCCTGTCCTAATCCTCGTCAGGATGCAGCTCCCACATCCCGGCTCAGCATCCTGCTAGACACGTCATGCAAGTGAGTGCTTCCCTCTGTCCTGCCCACGCCACCGTGGCTCTGCTTTCCCCGCAGGTATGTCCTCCTGGACATCATCGGGAAGGACAATGGGTTTGGGGTGGAAAACCTGCGAGCTGCTGGTACTATCGCCGGGGAGTCCTCTCGCGCTTACGATGAAATAGTGACCATCAGCATGGTACAGCCGTGGGCCCTTCCCCTGCTCTGCTCCTCCCCTCTCTCCTACTCACTTTTAAGGTCACCCTGGGGGGAATAACAGGATAAAACAATCGACCTGGTGCAACCTACCTGTGCAGACCCCTGCAGAGCATCATTCTCCCAGTGCTCGCGGGCTCTGCTCTAGCTCTTTCTCCCCAGTAACCCCCCGTGTCCCTCTGTGTGTGCCCAGGTGACCTGTCGTGCCATCGGGATCGGCGCGTACCTGGTGAGGCTGGGCCAGCGCGTCATCCAGGTGGAGAACTCCCACATCATCCTCACCGGTGTCACAGCTCTCAATAAGGTACCACGCTCCAGCCATGGTGCTGTCCCTCACGCCGCTACATGCGTGGGCTCCTTCCCTGTCCCATGGGAGGAGGTGGCAGTTCCCTGCATGTCACCTCATGGAACCTGTCTGGAGGAGCTGCAGGGGGACTGCGGCTGTGCTCATCCCACTGAGAACTGAGAGAATGCCACCCTGCAGACCTCTGGGGCCAGTTCATGGTGCATCGCTTCGGGGTGGGATGGCAAAGCTGCCATGGGGACTGTTCAGCTCCGGTCCCAGGGGCAGGACCCATTTCTGGACAGAATTGCAGTGGTTTGAGCTGATTTGAAACCTGCTTAGCTAAACCAGTGCACTTGTGGGTCCGTTTAGATGTCTAAAGCAGAGTCCTTTTGCTTTAACATCACCCGGGTAGGCAGAGGTGGAAATTCAGCCTCAAACCAGAGAGAACGGGCCCATACAGAGGTTTGACTTAACATAGACCGATCTGTGTTTCTGTTAATGATTCTGGCTAGGTGTTGGGACGTGAAGTTTACACATCCAATAACCAGCTGGGAGGCGTGCAGATCATGCACAATAACGGTGTTGCCCACGTCACCGTCCCGGATGACTTTGAGGGGGTCTACACCATCCTGCAGTGGCTCTCGTACATACCCAAGGTAGGAGGGTGCTGCAGGACGGCGGTGTGGGCCGTTACCCCGTACCTGGCTGGTGACCTGCCCTTCGGGGCTCTCCCTTGCAGGATAACCAGAGCCCCGTGCCCATCACTGCCATAAGTGACCCCATCGAAAGAGAAATTGATTTTGTCCCTTCTAAAGTCCCCTACGACCCCAGGTGGATGCTGGCAGGGAGACCCCATCCATGTAAGTGAGGGTAGCCTGAGACCTCTGCAGCAATGCCCCCAGGTGCATCAGGTGGCCACAAACTCCCATTCTGGCGCAAAAGGTGCTTTTTGCTGTGGGTTGGTGCACAGGGAGCCCTTCGGTGCTCACCGTTGCGCCGCTCGGCTTTTTCCTGTGCTCTGTAGTTCTCAAGGGGACATGGCAGAGTGGCTTCTTCGACCAGGGCAGCTTCCTGGAGATCATGAGGCCATGGGCTCAGACAGTTGTGGTTGGCAGAGCAAGGTACGGCCAGGAGCAGGGGATGGAGCCCAAGGTTGGAGAGCGATGTGGGGAGCACTCAAGCCCTGGTTGTGGCACTGCTTTTGGGATGGTGGAGGGGAAACACCTCTCTGGTGGGGCTGGGGTGCAGCACGGAGGGGAAGTGGCCTCTGCTGAGACCACCCTGCCTTGCTGCAGGCTGGGAGGTCTCCCGGTGGGTGTCATCGCTGTTGAGACCCGCACCGTGGAGGTGACGATACCCGCGGACCCTGCCAACCCAGACTCAGAGGCGAAGGTGCGTGGGGAGACCTTAGTTCAGCCGAGTGGCAGCCAGGAGGAGGCTGGAGGGGAGAGCAGGGGAGCAAGCTGAGCGTAATCCTTTGGCATGTCTTGATTTTCCTTAGAGATGTGAAATCAAGGGTGCTCAGTCAGTTTGTTTTCTTCCAGCTCTTGCACACCATGTGCCACCAACCTGCCAGGGCAGTGTGCCAGGAAGCACTGGCGCCGGTCCCAGCACTGCTGCTTGCCATCTTTTGCAGATAATCCAGCAGGCTGGGCAGGTCTGGTTTCCTGATTCTGCTTTTAAAACAGCCCAGGCTATTCGGGACTTCAACCGGGAGCATCTCCCGCTGATAATCTTTGCCAACTGGCGAGGCTTCTCCAGCGGCATGAAAGGTACCTGCGCTGGGGATCTGGGCAGCCCAATGCCGTGACGTTCTGCCGGCACTCCTGCCGCCCCACGGGTCCTGGGATGAGCCAGCCTACCAGGATCCTGCCCGCGCCACTCCGAGACATGGGCTTGGGCTGGGGAGGTGATGGGGCATTGCCAGGAGCCGGGTCCCAGGGCTTGGTGGCTTCCTGCTGAGCTGGCTTTGGGGTGTTGTTTGGTCTCTGCAATGGAGAAGGTGGCTTTGGGCTGCTAGGAGGAGGCAAGGGGCAATATCCTGGCCCATGGCACACCCAGCCACTAAGTCCCTTTGGCTTTCAGACATGTATGACCAAATGCTGAAGTTCGGTGCCTTCATTGTGGACAGCCTCCGGGATTTTAAGCAGCCTGTCCTGGTCTACATCCCACCGCACGCGGAGCTGCGGGGAGGCTCCTGGGTGGTCATCGACTCCACCATCAACCCCCTGTACGTGGAGCTCTACGCGGACAAGGAGAGCAGGTTGGCATCCGGAATACGTGTGCAGAGACGTGAGAGCCAGTGCCTGGGCTCTGCAGAGTCATAGTCCCACTGGCAGAGACCTCCAGTCACTTGAGATGGGTATTTTTTACCCTTGAGTTAATCAAAGCCATCAGCTGAAAGTTCTGGGGCTCTTAGAGAGCAGCATGGCAGGTGTCTCCTTGGGAATATCCTCCTGCGTCCAGCAAAGGCTGCAGGCCCAGAACATGGTTCTGGGGTCAGGAGGCCTTTTCTCCAACCTGAATTAACACATGTTGGAGCAAGCTGTAAGGAATGGGAGGATAGACAAGAATCCCGGACTGAAAACAAAACCCTTTTAGGTTTTCTCTCTCCCTAATTCTTAGAAGAGAGAGTTGCCTGGACCTCTTGTCCCAGGATTTATTCTCCTGTGCAGATCAGTCCCTACCTTACCAAACTTTCCTTCTAGGGGAGGCATTTTGGAGCCTGGAGGAACAGTGGAGATCAAGTTCAGGAAGAAAGACTTGGTGAAGACCATGAGAAGGATCGATGCAGTCTGTGCCAAGCTCGTTGAGCAGCTGGGTAAGGGAAGGGTGTTTTGACTTATGGGCACTGGTCAGGGTAAGTTAAAACATGAGGCTCAAACAGCACGGTGGCAACCAGGAAATCCTTTAGTGTTTCTCTGGGAAAATTCTGTATGGCTTTTCTGAGGGCGGAGCCTGCCAAGAGGATGTGGTGGTATTTCAAAACACCTGGATCTCCTGGGGGGTCCATAAACGGTGCTGGACTCTTCTCCCATGCCTTGAGATCAAGAACGGCGACAGCCACGCTGATCAGTGCCTGGTGAGATGACACACGGTCATTAGAGCTGCGCAGCCTTTAACGCGCCGGGGCTCCTCTCGCCCTGTGATCGGCTCCTGCCTGCAGGTCTGGTGGGACCCACGTGGTCCCACGAAGTCCTTGCGAACGCCACCTCCTGCCTCTCTCGTGGCAGGGCCGAACATGGTGCAGCCCCTCCGTGGCCTTGGCCCTCCGTGGCAGGGGTGTAAATGCACCGAAGCGAAGGGACGTGATGCCAGGCGCCCCGTTTCCTGGTGGGGGTGGTTGATGTAGGAGCGCAGAGCGGAGCCCACCCCCCGCAGTGGCCCGTGGGCCCCCTCTGAGGGGTGACGGGTGGGCTGCTCAGCCTGGCGTGTCCCACAGGGACCCCTGAGCTGTCCGAGGCCCAGCGCAGCGACCTGGAGAAGCAGCTCAAGGCCCGGGAGGAACTCCTCCTGCCCATGTACTACCAGGTGGCTGTGCGCTTCGCTGACCTGCACGACACCCCGGGCCGCATGCAGGAGAAGGGCGTCATCACGGTGAGCCGGGGCGGTGGTGGGAAGGGGCTCGACACAGTGGGTTTTGCAGCAGCATGAAGACAGGAGGCAAAATCCCCTCCCCAGGGGCTGGGCTGCAGCTCAACGTGCTCCCT
Source organism: Strix uralensis (assembly GCF_047716275.1). Lineage (NCBI taxonomy): Eukaryota > Metazoa > Chordata > Aves > Strigiformes > Strigidae > Strix > Strix uralensis. The sequence continues at coordinate 16,410,265 of NC_133988.1, forward strand.
GGGCGCTGCTCCCTGCCCCAGCCCAGCGGAGCTGCCTTCAAACCTGCTGCCCATCAGCTCCTCTTCTTTCTGCGAAGGCAAAGCTGAGCTGTGTCCCCATTTCTGCAGGACATCCTGGAGTGGAGGAACGCCCGCTCCTTCCTCTACTGGCGGCTGCGCCGGCTGCTGCTGGAGGAGGTGGCGAAGGGGGAGGTGCTGAAGGCCAACAGCGAGCTGAGCCACGTCCACATCCAGTCCATGCTGCGGCGCTGGTTCATGGAGACAGAAGGAACCACAAAGGTAGCCCCAACCCTGGCTCCCCGCGGCATCCCTGCAGCCAGGGGGTCCCCGAGGACTGTCACTTTGCTGTCCCATCACTCGGCCATTTCATTAGTGCCTCCCCGAGGGTTTGAACATGCGACATTCTGCAGCCCGTGCCAGGGTGGGCGGCCGAGCAGCGCTGGGGCTGTCTCTTCAAACTGGGTGACCTCAGTTGGCTGCTGGCACTCAAATAAACATTTTCTGCCATCAGATAAAGCTTCCTAGGGCAGAAGCAAGACTTGTGGCCTTCGTATTTGAGCTGCTGTCAAATGCAAGTGCTGTGACACAACATCACACTGTCAGTCCTGTGCTTGCTGAGCTGGGAAGTGAGGGCATGCAAAGGAAACACGTTTTACCTTAACTTTTTGCATTTTAAACAGTCCACGAAGGTTTCCTGAGTTTCAATTTCCAGATCAAACCTTTTACCCAGTGGCTGTTACATGGGAGCGGGGGAGTGTGCTGTGCTGTGCCATGTGTGCAGGACTGAGAAGAAAAATCCTATTTCCTGGTTTTGTTGTGGGAGGAGAAAGCTGGAGGCTGCAGCAGAAAGGGGGGGCTCAGGCTGTGCAGGCAGCAGGATCCTCTGCCCACGGTGCTGCTCCCCCCAGGGCTACCTCTGGGACAACAACCAGGTGGTGGTGGAGTGGCTGGAGAAGCAGCTGCGGGAGGACGACAGCACCCAGTCGGCCATCCGGGAGAACATCAAGTACTTGAAGCGGGACTACGTGCTCAAGCACGTCAGGAGGTGAGTGGCCGCAGGGTGATGCCGTCCCCTGGGTTGGGGACAGCAGCCGGGGGAGACGAAGCAGTTCTTGCTTCAACCTCCGAGGCAGCTGCCCTCTCCCCTCTTGCCTTGCAGCTTGGTCCAAGCTAACCCCGAGGTGGCCATGGACTGTGTCATCCAGATGGCCCAGCACATCACCCGCACGCAGAAGGCCCAGCTCGCCCGGCTCCTGTCAGCGGTGGATGACGACGGCCCACCTTGAGCTGGGGGCTGGCGGCGGGCAGGGCCATCGCCGCGGGGCAGGGGGGGCACCGGGATGTGCTGTTGCTCAGAGGCCAGACCTCCCCTCCCCACCTGGTTCCTCATCCCCTGAGCTGAAGCCTTGGGCTCGTGCTCATGTGCCTAAGTAAATAACACAGTGTTTGTATTTCAAGCCATGAAGATAGTCTTGCCACCTGTGCAAAGTCCCCTCTGGTGCTGGGTGCGTTCGTCAGAGGGGCAGCTTGGCAGAAGATAAACTTGTCCCAAGCTAAGTCTGGTGCAGAAGTTGGTTTTAAAAAGATTCTAAAATCTTTGACTGTGTTTTAGTTGCAAGCCCTGGCCTTAAACTTTAAAACAAGCACCATGAGACTGGTCAGAGCTGGAAGTACAAATCGCCTGGCCCAGGCAGCCCAGGGGAGAGGGATGAAGGAGGAGGGTCCATACGGCCGTGTTGAAGCTGGCCAGGCACCGGCACAAGGAAGTGTAACCCTGCTTAAGAAGCAGTCTCAGACTGATGGTTTATAATAAACTCAGGAACTGTGAGTTGATCTCATTCTTCCCCTTGCTGGGGAGCGATCAGTAAATGTGACTGAGGAGCTCCTCAAAGGCATCAGCGAGCCATGCTGGGAGCTATTCCAGCGGGAACATCAATGGATCCACGTGACCGTTCCTCTTGCCCATCTCGTGTCCTTCCCGGCTCCCACCACAGCTCCTTTGGGTGTTTTCAGCCTGTGGCTCCTGTGGAAGACGGAGAGGAGGGAGAACACAGCTCCGGGTGCTCCTGCTGCAGCGACCTGGTTCCTCTGCTGAGCCAGGGTTTGCTCTCCATCTGCTCGGACCTGCACCCTGCTCTAGCTTGGCTCACGGCAGGGAGATCTGAGCGTGTGCTCTCTAGTGCCTCGCGTTGTTCCACCGGCACAGCTTTAGCTGGCAAAGCAGGTGGCAGGGGAAGGTGGGACACCTGGGTCGAGGCCTGGTGTGGAGGTGTTGGGCACCTCCCTGGTCCTGCCTGGGCTGGGGGGGTCCCACCAGGGTCTGCGGGTGGTCTCCCTGTCCTGGGGAGGGGGTGGAAAGGGCCTTAGGAGGTGGTTTCTGGTTTGAAAGGTGTCACTGCACTTTGTCAGGGAAGGGGGGGGGGGCTGGTGCTCACCGTACGGGAGCCAAACTGCCCATAAAGCGCGCACAGCTCTCCAGGAAGCTTTCCTGACCTCTCCTCCTTTTGCTGTGTCTAAAGGTGGTGGATCTGAGCAGGGGCCGGTGCCTCTGCTGCTGTGCAGCCCCCGCCCCGCAGAGAGCACCTCCTGCAAATGCCTCTCCCTGAGCCAGGGCTCTTCGCCGTTAGCTGGAGATGCTCAGGGACAGGCCGACAGCACGGAGAAAGGGTTCGTACCTGTAGACTCTTGTTCTCCTGAAGGATTTGTGGCAGGGACAAACCCTCGCTGTGGCCGTGGTGTTGTGCCTGCGCAGGCTGCAAAGCCTGGGGGAAGCTGCTCTTTGAGTCAGGCCCTTGCTTCCACCTGCGGACGGGTGCTGCAGACGCTTTGTGCGCTGGTGAGATGCTTTTCTGGCCGTGGTGGCACATCAACACCCAAGTCCGATTCGAGCGAAGGGCCTGGAGGCCGTGGCGGGAGTCAAACACGTCTGAGCTGTGTCCGTTTGTCCCCCTCGGGAAGCTGCGTGAAGCTCTTTCCTCGCTGGGTTGGATTTCCAGCAGCAGATGCCTGGGAATTGCTGTTGAAGGCCGAGGTGCGGGGCAGGGCCTCGCCTGACGGCAGAGGGGTGGCAACGCAGCACAGCGAGAACGACCCAGGCTTAGCGCTAAGAAATATTTATTTAAAAAAAAAAAAAAGGAAGACATCACAGATGACGCCAGTCCCAGCAAATGATCAATAATCACATTTGTCCTTGAGCAATAAATTAGGCCGTGGAGCAGCGTGCCCTTTCGGGAGATCCAGGCACAGGCATTTTCCAGCCCCTGATTTTCCCAGCGGTGATTTCAGCGGGGGGGTTCCAGCGTCCCGCACCCGCGGGGTTTTCAGTCCGTGGAGCGAGCGATGTTCTGCCCCAGCCGTGCTCCGCGGGGCGGGAGCAGCCGGTGAGCTCGTGGGTACAACGGTGGGAACCCACAGGCTGGGAGATTCTAGTCACACACGGGAACAGACAAAACATGAGAGATAAATATCGCTTCGTGGTCACAGAGGTGTGAGTAAGTGAACTAAAGGCTAAATTCCAACATACAATTTCCTTTTTATATTTGCAGATGTTTCAGCACGTTCTTTGCAATGTTATGTTACCAAGTATAAAGCAGGGTTTGAAAATTTAAAAAACTACATTAGAATCAATTTTACTTGGTTAATTAGGAAAGAAAGACTATTATGAATCGGTATGGTACAGTTACAATATTTGGTCTCTGAATTTTTTTTAAAAAACATGAGTTTCACAGTATCAAAAGTGCTTATTTAAAAGAAATGTAGTGTAACAACAGCGAGTGAAATTGTTGCATTTTTGATTATGAATAATTTAGTGGGTGTAAAACAGGTTACTGCAGCATTTTAAAAAATTGAACAGTGCTCAGTTTACATAATTTCTTTTCTCTTCATAACAATAAATATAAATAAATTTACAAATAGTAATACTGCCTAGCACAAGAATAGACAGAAGCACAATACACAAGACTATAAACAAATCTAATCTTTTTTTAAAAAATCCTAAAAATAGGCATAATTCCTAAAATCTTCTAGCCAGTGATCAGTTTAATAATTCAGTAGTACCACTTCCTTCTTGGGGTGAGGACTTTGATTTTAAACCTAGATATAACGGTTGTCTCCTATGGGTCTGACTTCTCATTTTTAGTATTTTTGCTCCTTTTTTCCTACCTCATAACAATAAATTAACAATAGTTACGTCAGAAAGGTGTTAGTGGTGCAGGTGCCTCCAGAAACTGCACGGGGTCTTTGTTCAATGGTGACAGTTATTTGGCAATTTAAGAAAAAAGATCTACATGGCACAGGATCAACCGTTTTGGACTCCAACTTGGTGCTGACCAGCCCGTTGGCTTCTCTGAGGGTGGTGGCCAAACAGCTTCCACGTATAGTCCAGATCACAGTGTCAATTAAATGTATTTACCTTAATCGGGCTATTTTTTAGCTTGGTTACATTCTAGTGAAAGTTCCTGATGCCTTCTGGCTCCTTCCTGAGAGCTCACCAGTCCTGCAGCACAAGTGTCCACGCCCCTTCCTCAGTCTTGCCCTGGGTGAAAGCGGTTCGACTAGTAGCAGTTTGATTTATTTTGGCATCATACGCTCTATCCTGGTAAATAGCCCCCACGTTCCACATGTCTACAGGAGGAGGTTTTTTTTATTGCTTTCAGGTCGGATTTTAACAGCTGGGAGAAACCGGCCCCTGCGTCAGAGCTCCCTGGAGCGGTGCAAGACTCAGAGCAGAGCGATGGGTTTGTTGCCCTGGGGGTTCATGTACTGGGCGGCCGCCACGTTGTCCAGCGTGGTGTAGGTGGTGTAAAGGCCAGTGACCTGCACGTCTGCGAAGGAGCGATCGCTGCCGCTGGACACCGGGGTGAGGCCGGGGGGGCCCAGGTCACAGTCTGAGAGGTGGAGCGGCGAGTTGCTGAAGGCACCCAGCGTATCGAGGCTGAAGCTGTCGTCTTTCATTTCCTCCCATATGTTACCTTTAAAAAATTAAATTCTGGTCACAGTGGCACATCCAACCCACCTGGGCACTGTGTGTAGGGCTCAGGCCATAACTAAAGGGCTTTACCTGCTGCTTAGGACCAGTGCTGCCTGCGGATGTTACCAGTTGTAGCACAAAGGCAGTAAGACAGTCTGTTCCCCCAAATCCCCTGATTCCAGCAGGACTCCAGACCTTTCCAGGCAGCACCTACCTCCCATCTGCTAACCAGAAACCCAGGAGCCACGCTCGGCATCGCCACGAGCCAGGGAAGTTCTTTTACAGAAGGGGGAAACCGAGGCACAGGTGGAGCTGTGGTTTCCCAGGGGCAGAGGGATGTGGTACCCTAGATCCAGGGACACCCCAGCTTACAGCCAGCGCAGTGCCTGCACTTGAACCACACAGGCAGCTTGCTGTCATTTAGCAGAGGGCAGAAATGCCCTGAGGAAGGCCAGGTAGGTCACGCTGCAGGGACCAGCACCCAGCACCAGTTTTGAGCTGTTACATCCCACCCCAGAGCATCTCGGTTATATATTCAGTGATTCCCCTTCCTCAGCTTCCTTCTCCCTTACCTTGCAACGCAAAATCCATAATGCTTGGGTCAAGAGCATCCACCTCCGTGCTCATGTCTGCTGTCACGTTCAGGAAGTCGGGAGGCGCGCGTCCCACGGGATGGTGGGGGAGGGGGCTGCGGCTCACGTCAGGCAGGGTGTGGAGAGGAGGTGTTTGCGCGGGCGCTGGTGAGTCGGGGGCGATGCGAGCCTGGGCCTGGATCTGGTGGTGGAGTGGGATGGACTGCAGCGAGAGCGTCATGACGGGCTGAGGCTGCAGCTGGGAGATGGGGATCCGGCCCTGGGTGGCTGCCAGGTGGTTCAGGGCAGAGACCTCTGGCTCTGCCTGTTTGCTGGGCCGTCTGCAGTGCTCGGGTCTGTCAGTGATCAGCTTGTCTAGCTCCTCTGCACAAGCGACACCCGGTCCCAAGGGAAAAAAAAAAGAGATAGTTTAACCCATTTGTTCAAGCAGAGCCCGGCCAAAGCATTTCCCAAGTGAGCACAGCCACACGCTTTTGCCCTAAAACTAAGGCGGCAGTGTCCGTCACTGGATGAGATGCAGCACAGAAGGCAGAGAGCAAATAAACGCCTCCACTTCCCCACCCTTAGCCCTTCCCCTCGTCGCCTTCCACGGTTACCCCTACCTGAGCTAAAGGAACGATCACACGAGACTTAGCCAGGGCAACCAGGGCACCACCGACGGCAGCTGACCCGCAGCTGCAGAACTGAGCCTCCTCAGCAGGTCTCCAGCTCATAGGGCTGCTCAGAATTCTGCTTGTATCTCCAGTAAGATTCATACGAGAGACTCCTGACAGTTTCAGTGGCACTTTTGTTTTTAAGCAAAGGAGAATGTAGTTTATCACCGATTGTATGTTACAGATTTTGCAGCAAAAAGCCTCCAGTTGATTTTGCCAGTTGAACTCCTGAAAGCTTCAGAAACACGTGTCTTTACTAGGACTTTCTCATTCTTATTTATAAAGGGAGAGTTTCGCAGAGGAGCAGGCAAAGAACTGCATTAAAATGTGACACTATAAACACTAACACTGGAGGCAGCATAACTCCTCAGAAGGCCTTAAACTCGCTAGATAGGTTAGCATGGGGGAAAAAGACAAGCTGTTTTGAAGCTGGGGATGGATTTGTGCTGAGGGCCCCCGAAAATAGCCGTCAGTTCTGTTACCTCCTCCTTTCATCGCCCCGTGATACAACCTCGGGGCAGCAGCAATGACTTGGGTGTGGAGCACGGGGTATTTCAGCTCGAGGAGGGGGCCGTTGCAAGGTGCAAGAGCTCTGCACTAGCCAGCTCTGTTCCATAGAACTTATTTCTTAAGATTCCCGTGTTCCTGGTCAAACAGCTGTTTGTCCCCTTGCCTCTCACACACACAGTGAAAGCGTAACATAAGCCCTACCTGGGTTGGCCATGCTCCTGTGAATAGCAGCTAAGTCCTTCCGCTTCCACTTCTGCATCTCCTCTTCCATCTTGTCGATCTTGGCAGGGTTGAGAGCCCACAGGCACCCTTTGCGAGAGGTGCCACTCATCTTGTTCTCCACCTTCTCAAAACACTTATTCAGAGACAGGTTGTGGCGCACAGAGTTCTTCCAGCCATCGGGGGCTGTCTGAAAGATGCAGGAGGATGTTTTAGTGAAATAAGCCATGAGTAAAGTTTTGGGGGTGTTCTACTCCCACCCTTCAGGTGGACGGGTACCTTGAAGTAAGGAAAGTGCTCCTTCATGAAGCTGTAGATCTCGCTCACTGGCAGGCTGCCTGTTTTGCTGTTCTTCAGTGCCATTGCAATCAGACAACTACAGGACAGAGAAATACAGGAATTAACAGACTGTGTCTGCTGAGCCATCATGCCGCCTTCTAGGTCTAGCAACCTGGGGCCCGTCTCTTAAGACACAAACAGCTGGCTGATTGTGGGATTACCCTCCTCAAATGCTCAGAAGTCAGCCTGTGATCCTGCAGATTTTACTCCTCTGTGTGATTACCTCTGTGCTGACGTTCAGGAACAGTTTGCTTGGTCACTCCCGCTACCCCTCCGAGGCAGCTTCCACAGAACTCCTGGGCGGATGACAGGATTTTTGTTCCCTTCGAAAGGAACCAAATGCTCTCGTGCTACCACACCCACAGTGTTAGAGTCAGCCCAGCACAGGCTGGGCTGGTAAGAAGTTATTCTGCTCTCCGCTCACCTATACGAATAGATGGGCTTGGGGTAGTGCTTTGGCTGCAGTTCCTGGGCAGAGTGAGGAGCCAGGCGTGGCTGAGCATAGTGTGGCTGAGTCCCATAGGGTGTGTTGTAGATTGCTGCTGGGTTACACTGTATGCAGAAGGAAAAACAGGAAAACGTCAGATGCAAAATGTCCACGGGTATGGAGGTTTAGGGATATTTTACAGTTTTTCTTTTTAAAGGGTTCTAGACGTGATCTTGGCAGGTACTTCACGACACGGACCACGAGAAAATAAGAGTACCTGCTGTGTGTTCTGCGCCAGGGCAAACACTTGCTGTGAATGAGGAGGAGGAAAGAGTTGTTGCTGTGTTTGTAAACTGGAAGATGGCTGCCCACCTACAGCGTACTGGTTCATCTGCTGAGATAAAGACAGTAGACGTGTCAGTCTTGAAACTACCAACATCTTTTCCTAAGAAGTGTTGCAGTAATACGCCATCGAGGCCTGCTCTTACATTTGCTCCGTGTGTTGAAATAGAATTCAGTCCCAGGATTCCCTGTGGCAGGCTGGCCTGGACATGAATCATTGCTCCAGGTGCACCCGCTGAGTGCATGTTGCCTGCCACAGGACCTGTTTTGGAGAAAGCAAAGGTAAAGAATGTTCACGTGAAAGTACACTGCAGAAAAGAGAGCTGACATTTATTTTTAATAGATGCAGTTGAAGGCAGCTAAGCTCTGGAGTGGATAATCACATCTCTCTGTGGCTTTCCATCCCAAAAGAACCCAGAGCATTTCACAAATGGCACAGATGACATCAGCTGCTTCTAAAACTTGTTATGCAGGGAATGAAAGATGACAGCTGTTTAACAGTCCACAGTGGTGTTACAGACACAGCATCTTACAAAAGAAAAAGAAACATATTCAGCACTATCTGTACTCCAGAAGGATTTCTGCTCTAAAGCAAGCAAGATGATATGCTGAGGTCTCTCAGCAGAATGCCTTAGGGAATGAGTGTGTTTACCTAAAGGATGTTCACAAAGGAAAGAAAGGCGTTCAATGAACATATGCTGTAAGTCTGTATGAAGCAAACAGGGATGGGGTAAATAAGATACTCTTCATTTTATCAGTGTTGAAACAAACAAGAAAAACTAATTACCTAATTTCAAAGCTGTTGAAAACCTCTGAAATGCAAGTCTTAAATACCTTGGCCCAAGTTCATGCAACAAGGCACCAGCAACTGCACTGAGCAGAAAGGCCAATCGGATGCTAAGATCTCTGTTGTCACTGCTAGGGCACTCTGCCTCTTGACATGAAGGAAACGTATCAGCAACAGCCTTATCAGAAGACAACAGGCTCCAGGTCTTCTGACAGGAAGCAAAATGCACTTAAAAGGAATCTACTAAAAGGAAAGCTAGCCTGGGGGGGTGGCAAGAAAGGCCGTGTGGTTTAAAGAGCAGTTATTTAACATCCTCGCAGTTTACCTGTCTGTTGTAGCATCACGTTCTGGGCAGCAAGGTTAAAATCCATTCTTCCACTGGCCATCTGTTGTAACCGAGGAACATCAACAGATGTCAGCCACGACAAGGACTGTAAGTCACTGGGGAGGTCATCTTCACTCAGCTGGGAGGGGTCAGAAGCTAAGAGTCTGCAAAACAGCATGAAAGGTTAGAGAGAGCAGGGATGCTGCTGCACTGTCCCTGGTAAGAGGGGAGATGACTGGGATGCCGAAGCTCACGTAGGTCAGCGGGGAAAACACGTCAGGCTGGAATTCAGTTTGCAGAATTCAGATGTGACCTTTGGTTTCACAGCTGGCTGGTTACTGCCACCCTTCACCTCATCATGTGGTCCTTGGTATGGTTGGAAACATTTTGGTTAAGAAAATTTCCTGTGCAGTATTTGTAGGGGAAGAAGGCGTAAGAACCTGGAAGAGAAACTGCCTAGAAACAAAACCAGAGCTGATTCATTATTTTCACATTTGTCAGAAATTTGCACTTGTTTGGCCTTGATGTAGAAGAAACCTGCCAGGACTTTTTACTCTGATAATTTTGCATTAACCCTGAAATCCCGTGACCAGCAGCCTTGGAGGGAGTTTCTGTGCCCCGCTCCTCAGGGACCCGTGTACGCTGCTGGCTGCACCACCTGGAGAGGGCTCTTCCCAGCCACCACATCCCGCCGGTGCGGACGGATCAGCAGAGAATTGCTGCATTAACAAAACTTTACAGAATGATCTCTTCCATTCAGCTACCTGAAGTTATTGATACTTAACAAGGAACCATGAAGCGCGTGAAGCAATTTCTTAGGCAGTTTTTGACATACTAAGTGATCAGAATGAAAAGCTGGTGGCTGAACGCACGGTAACGTCCAGCCTGCCTTTAGCAACAAAACTGAGGCATGACGATGACAGGCTGGTTCTGGTTTAAAACTCTGGTTTTGGTACATTCTGCATGCTCCATCGCACCTGCTTTATTTTGCTTCTGATCGAGTGCGTGGTACAAAACTGAAATATTGAAATATATTTACAGTACTCAAAAATTCCTGTGTGGTCAAAACTCCCAATTAAAGTCAATAAAAGAGCTATTACAAATAAAGGGCTAAATTACTTTTACTAATATTAAACAGTATTACAGAAGTCACGGGTATCTTGAGGAGTAAAGCAGTAATTAGAACACGTCAGGAAGTTATCATTAGATACCCAGGGTAAATCCAAAGGGATTCAGGACCAGGAAAACATCTTTCTTTTTCAGAAGAACATAGTTTAGTTGGATGTAGCTGATTTTGCTTTCAAAACAAAGGTTTTAAAGAGCTCCCTCATAGATGTGCTAAAGCCAGCTGTGTGGTACTAATGCGGGTTCATTGCCAAATGACGATGCAGAAGCCTTAAATAAATCTGGTCTCTTGCTAAAGCATCTTTTATGTTTTACACGATTCTAAATCAGCTTAAAAGAACAAGGCAGAACTCTAGTGCCTGGCTGCCCAGGAGCTTTCAGCTCCTCTATTCATGATTTCCAGAAACATGTATCAGAGTTCCCTAAACTATTATCTAGGAGATCTTTAAAGCAGAATGTAATTTATTTGTTTGTAAAAAGATTTTGAAAGAAGAAAAGGAAAAAAACCCCCAACACCTGACCAGGAGCCAAAAGCTCAAATCCTGGCCAAAAAACAACTTCAAATCTCTCTCCCAGCCTACCCTGTTTTCTCTCTCCTACTGTAGTTATAGTGCAATAATTAGCATTGCCATGGTTACCGCTGTTCAGTTATTTTGTGAGGCCTGGGACTTAAATACATAAAAAGACTATCAGGTGATGGCTCTCCCGGCCCCGAGATTGGCTGGATTGGAAGTAAACAAGAGCATTAAATGATTTGAAAACTGGGCAGGCTCATGTCGTTTGCAACAGTTGGACCCATTCATGGGAAGCCGATAACCCATTGTGCGGCCAACGACTGCTGCCCGGTGGCACGTGGCCTCGATTGTTTTTGAGATTCTTGCTTAATTGTTTTTCCCCCCCCTCCTCCTTTTTACAAACTTCACATTAATCTGGGTGAATGACAGCCGACACACAACACACATCCACATGCCATCTGGCACCCCAGTCCCTGCCAGTCCTCCCAGACAAGTCAGCTCCTTCAACAAATAACGGGGTCAGATGGGCGGCGAGGGTCAGCACCCACTGCACACGCCTCCTGTCAGGCAATGAATCCGCCACATGCCCTCGCCGCTCCTCCGCACGGGACGAGCCTCTCCGCACCGGGGCACCGTGGGACTCGCGGTGGGGCTCAGCAGCCTTCCCGGCTTTAGTTTTTGGGGAAACAAGAGCCTCTGCTTCCCACTCACCCTAGATGCACTCATCCTGGTGCTCTCTCTAGGCGTGGGAATGACTGGCCGTACCCTGGGCATGGCTGGATGCTGTCAGAAGCTCAAACTACAACTCTGCTCCTCGCCAGTGGGCATCGGGCAGCCTTCCCCTCTCTGCAGCCTCGTGGTGCAGACCCTCGCTGCTCCCTTCCTCTCGCACGAACGCCGGGCATCCAAGGGGGGGAAAGGAAGGTGACTGAAATTTTCAGTGGATGTAGCAGTTATCAGGCTCCGCTTTAAAGAGATACGAAGATGCAGTAATATATAATAACTAGAGAAGGGTGTGAGCCAGCTCTTTTTCCAAGACAAAGCTGTGTCCTTCCCTTCCCCATCCTCGCATGGCATGGCTCTTTGAATTTGAGCTTACAGTTCTCTTAAAATCACCTCTGGCTGTTCACTTACACATTTTTTTTAATGGATTTGTTAGTTGTCAGAACAACTGTTTCCATTAATAATGGGGAAAAAGGTATATTTAATCAGAATAAAATATTTCACATTTAAGGATTATTCTTCAGGTTGTCTTCAAGACCAGTGTTGAAATTTCACCTTAAAGAAGGTGAAACCCCTTCAAGTATGCCCGTCGCTGTCTGACTGAGGTGTTTTAAACCCCCAGATATATTCTGCAGCATAAACCCAGCTTATCTGACAGTACGCAGGCTCAATGTGGGCCCTGCTTGTAGTGAAAAAAATGCTAATCTAACTGCCTCTGGAAAGAGAGCTATACCTAACATTTTAATCTCACAGGGTTCAATCTTCCTGACCTGAAAGACTGCCTGTGCCAAGCCAACTACAAATATGTAAGTACATACTGTAATATCATGTGTACTTTGATTCTCTTCCCCTCCACCACCCTTTTCATCTCACGTTTGAGGGTAAACTTCAGGAGTCAGAGATCCTGTCTTTAGATGGGTGTTCACAGCCCCTGGCACAATGGGGCACTGTAGTAAAAGCAGCCATTTCCTTTCAATGCATGTAAATGAGATAAATAGTGATACGCTATAATTAATGCACACTACTGAAAACGTCCCCAGCTGCACATTCCCCAGGGCCGTCTGGTATAGACGCTGAACTGCTAAACCCCTATGAAGAAAAGGTTACAGTCACACCAAATGTGTTGCAAACATGATATTATTTTTAAAGGTGTGGTGAAACCACGCAACTCCATTTTTCCCCCTCTCCTTTCAAATCTGTTTCTATGTGTTTCTGTCCTAGAAAGGCACCTGTGTTAGTACGAATCCACGTGACACTGTGGATGTATGCCCCGGTTGTCTGTGAAAGTGCCCTGAGAGCTGTGATGGGTGATACAGAAACGCTCCGTGGTGTCTTAGACTTTGTTTTCTGCTCCATCATGCAGTGCCCAAAATAGTTACTTAATCAGGCAATAGATCTTGGCCACCAGCCAGCCCACACGAAGTTTACTCTTCCAGAATCAGGAAAAAACCCCTTTCCAGATCTCCCGATACTGAGCTCCAGACTTTCCTGCCTGCAGTCACCAAGAAATCAGACTCCTGCACATCTGACTGAGCTCACTAGAGCCTGTCAGCAGGGCAAAATTATCTGTTAGACATACCTAAAGATATCTCTCCTTTTTTTTCCCCATCAAGTACATACTGCTGGCACAGCAGCTAGCTAGATGGAATGAAATTCATTCCTGGCATAACCTTGTGGGAATCTGCAAATAACATCAGGGTTGAATTTGAATCTATATTCATAGATCTAGCTTTACCATCGTTCCTCACACTGAGCTGTTCTAATGAGCCGGACCTAAGGTGGTTCATCACCGCAGAAACTGCTGTCAAGGTGAACTATTCACTTCTACACTTGCAAACGCCATTGTATGACGAACTTCTCACCAGAGGCTGTAGGAACCATCTCTTCAACAGTGTCACAGAACAGTCTGCCAAACAAGTTTGTTAAGACTGAAGGAAAGCTCGGCAATGACAAGCATACCCGAAGATATTTCATCTCCAGATAGGTTAGCCAATAACTGGGGATTCCAGTTCATGATTTGGCATGCAGAGCTACAGATTTCTATGCATATTGAACCATTCACACTTCAAGGAACCTGTCTGCTTGTTTGCTCTGGAGTCTGTCCCCAAGGATACAAAGCACTCAAACTGGTTGATGTTGTAGGGCGAATCTAACGCTACAGCTCATCATCGCCTCCATTCTAAGCAAAGTCAGACCAAAACATTGTGGTTGTATTTGGCATATTCACCTTCAACCATAGATTTAAGATGTCTCTCACTCAGTGGACAAGTTTTATTACCATTGCCAGCACTGACATCTTTTTGCTTGAGCTTAAGTAATACAACTGTTCAACAAGTAGGAGCAATCAGGGGTGATAGATTCTTAATTAGCTGTTTGCAATGGTTTATCCAGTGTGAGTGACAATTGAACAGGAAGAGTCCTAAGAAAACCTCTTCTTGAAGTGGTGATGAGAAACTGTTTTCTTTTGTCTGGGATTACGTAACGCCCTCAGAACAAGCACGGTGATTTCTCATATGTAAAACAATACAAGGAAAATATTTACGTTTGGTGACTCTTCAGCTGTCTCCACGGTGAGAAGTATTCTCCGTTTTACTGAAGGAGCCAACTTCACTGTCTCCTTTTGCTCCTCACTCCACCCACTCTGCTCCTTCCCTCTATGCACTTCTCTTGCCATCTTCCTCCCTTGCAGGTGCTTTTCCCCTCACTAGGTTCTGTTTTCCACACTCACAACTACCAGCCTCTCTCCTCGCCTGCTTCAGCCAGCTGCTCTCACTGCTGCTTTCCATCTGTGGTTCCTCTTTGCCTCTCGAAGGCACACCCCCCATCCAGTCCCAAACCACCAGCTCGCCTTCCCTCTCCCTGTCTTCAAGTTCTTTGAATAATTTCTGGCCTTGCTGGAAATAAGAACAGAAACTAGGCAACTTTCCAGGGACAACCAGAAAGTCCCTCCTCAGCTGCAGCTCAAAAAACTTTGGATTACAGGAACGAAAACTAGTGAGGAAAAAGCAAATAACATGATTACCCTGTCAGGTGTTGCTGTTCTCCTTTCCTTACACCATGGTTCAGAAGGGAAGAGGGTTCTCCAAAAACCTTCTGCAAAGGTAGTTAGTGCTAACAGAACAGGCTACAGATGTGCTCCTGGAGACTTTTATACATTTCAGCTCCGGGTTTCACAATGCCTCATTACATCATTTTGGTATGAGATGAAGGGAAACTGAATTACAAGTGACCTACATGATTTGCTTAAGCCTGAGAGGAAGTTAGCAGCAATGTCAGCACTGCACTCCCAGCCACTCGCTCCCTGCTGTGCCTTACCCACATAACCATCCCTAGGTTTGGATTTGCCAAATGTGGCTGGTATCTGACTCTGCAATCTGTTTTGTTAAAAAAACCCACACCAAAACAAAACCTGTGACTAATGGCAAAATAAGCCTCTCCTCGATGCAAAAATGTGTTGAAGAACCTGACACTACTGGAATGTTTTCTCTAAAAATCAGTAGCGTTGTCTACCTGGAAAGCTATTGTTTCCCTTAACATTGCTTCAGCTGCTGAACTGATTTACTTGCCTGGGATCTTGTGTAGTTATTTACTCCAGTGTAAAAGGAATAGAAAATATACTATCCTTTGTTTTGCACTGTTGTAAGAACACGTCTCGCTTGCATCAGTTGCTGCGGCGATCGCACAGCAATTCTGCTGCCTGCATATATGAGATTTCTTAAATGAGTAAAATAAGAGCGGAGTGGCCTGAGCATCTCAGATCTCACAGGAAGGCTGAAAAAATCCAAATTTCTTTTCTGCTTCCTTGTTTTGAATGGGAAGTCAAGCGCCTTTTTTTGAGGTAAGACATGAACTCAGTTCTGGTTTCACTGGAGGTAGATGAGCCTGAGAAGCCTGCAAGATATCGCCCGGGTACAGACCAGTCCTCCCCATCTCTGCTTGTAACTGCAAGACAATTTGAGGAGCAAGGGCCACAAATTTTTATTAGCACATTTCAGGAACTGCATAGGAAAGAGTTGAGCTAATCCACTTAAATCAATCCACAGTGGCCTGAGTTTGACTGATTCCTAGGAGGTTTCTCACATTTTTTTGAAAGAATGAAGCAACTACTGTGATGAAATTCCTCCGACACATCGAGTCATTATCTCACTCCCTGTCAGACACACATGGTGTCAAGGGAATGGACACTGACATTTTTCTTCAGGAACAATTACGGTTTCGTTAGTTATGCGTTTGTAACCCTTTGTCTGCAGAAATTTCCTTATGCAAACTCCCAGACTCCGTCCATCTCCAGAGGTGACAGTCAGGAGCCCTGAGCTGTAGCTCGCTCTCCAGAAACCAAAGTGCAAAACCAGATATGAGACTACTGCTTAGGGCAGCTAAAATGTGCTGTGTGTCATCAAGATAAAGGCTTTCCACATTTTTCACCACTGTAATGCAGTCACGTCTGGAATGTATGGAATACAGCCATTGCATGTTTATGTGCCTATGCTTCTTAATATGATTTTTTGCCAAACTATGCTAGCATAAAGTAATTATTACCAAAAAAAATTAATCAGACTATCTAATCGGCTGATGAATATAGACCAATTTTTTAAGAACCAGAGGGACAATTAAAATGGGGTGAAGGAGGATGTAGCCTACTAATATGTAATATTGAGTAACAACTTTTGATCAAGAAGATATCTATTTAAAACTGAATTCCTGCTTAACATGTATAGAAAATGCATTGCAAGGCCTTCAAAATACTACATAAGGCTTCTATCAACTGGAAATACATAGTAATATCAAAAAATAGAAACGTGGTCCTTACACAAAATATTGAGCTGCAAAACATGAAGTTAATTTATCTTGTTGATCTAGGGTTAGCTGTACATCTTAAGTAATGTTATTTCTTCAAATAGAATTATACATTTTAGTTATTTCCTTCAAAATATAGATGCCACATTTTTACCTAGAGCGATGATTTGACTCCTTAAATTTGGATTTTCACCTACGTTAAATAATCCACAGCAAGTTACTCTTTGTCTCCCTTCTAATGGCCTGTCTTTCATGTCACGATTTATTGTATGATATGTAATAAACAACACTTAACTGTACCTAGTTTGGGAAGGGGATAGTCCCTGAGAAAAATAAGCACACCGCTGCATTTGAAACCCAAAAACATTAAATTAGGATAATATTGAGCCTTCTTTAGGAGAGAACTTAAGGTCTGTAAGTGTTTTTGCAGTCTTAGCCCAGGCCCACCTTGGCCTCGCATCTGCCTCCCTGGGGTTTCTACTGCTCAAGACCTGCACGTTAAATCTGATTCTGCGCTTCTGTACGCCACAGTAGATCTTTTACTTCTCTTGCACTGGTTATGTATGTCAAATCAAATCAGACTGCAAAAGGATAGATTGCAGACTTCAATTCAAAACACTGCTTTAAGAGCACAGCGTTTATGAGCTGAAGAACCTCGTTTCTCAGAGATCAGCTCCAAGCCCACTGAAGGCCATGGGAGCTCTCCACTGATTTAGTAGCCTCTGAGTTGGCTCCTATAATTTATCATCATTTACACAGCTTTGTGCTGAAATAACCACAAGTGCACCACTGCATAGTAAACTTGTAGTCTGCCTATTGCTTTGATTTAAACATCAAAATATTTATGCTAAAACATAGTGTTAGATTATTAATTATAATTAACAAGAAGACAGTGTTAAGGGTTAAAAAATCCCAGTGTGTCACAATTCTCTGCTTTTATCTCCTGAAATGTAAAAAGAACTCATTAGAAACATTTGCCTTTACTACAATTATGAAAATATTGAAGGTAGGGGTATTTTCTTTGGCAGAGTGAGAGGCATCTGCTAATATGAAGTATGACTTTGCATTGCTAGCCAGGCAGTGACAGCGCCATAAAAACTTAGGCATCGGGGAAGATGTGATGGCCCTTAATCATTCCCGGACAGTGTGATGGTTTATACCCCACAGCTGCATTGGTGGAAGGGATATTTGTCTAAAATCATTTTACTACGGTGCAAATAGTCCCTGGACTTTGCATAGCAGTCTGATCCTCATCACTGCTCTATGTGCTACATCAAATTCACTACAGATGCTTTGGATCCACAGAATTCAAAGATCTGTTAAAATCAGGGATTTTTTTTCCTTGTCCATTTAAAAAAAAAAAAAATCCCATAGTTTCAAACTGTAAGCACAAGCTGCATGAAAACTTATTGGTCTTTGCTGGTTTGATCCCCTGCTTCCACGCCCACACGCTCCCCTCCCTTTTCAGTGTTTCCTCCTGCGCTCTCGCAGGAAAGCCTGGTCTCCTCCAAGTCCAACTGTCCCATTGAAAGATTCCAAGTGAGACAGAAGAGTATTCTCCGCACAGCCCCAGCCTCCCACTCACTAATTGGAGGCCATTCCCCATTTTGTGGAGCCTTGATGCTCCCCCATGGAGAACTCGGGACTGTGGGTTCCAGTCTCGGACTGTGGTGACAGCAGGAGAGTAAACAGAGCTGATAGAATTTGACAGGTCTATTCTTTTCTTAAAATCATTCAGTCTAAAAGATTTTCTTTTACATAATCCAAAGTGTTTTCTCATGAAGTAGGACAAATACTGCTCTGCATTTATGGTGCAGTTCAGATTTTATGCATTTTTATCAGAATTTGCCACTATTAAATGAGGTCAAATGATTCATTTTAAAGCTGCATTACAGAAATCACAAGTGGGTTAAAAACTTTAGAGAACTGGGATCTTTGAGTTCAAAATGTTTAGCAGAGAATTGAAAGTACTTTTTAAAAGCAGATGACTTCTGAATAAAAGAAGAAACTCTTACAATTCCTTTACCGCTGGTAAGATAAATCCTATCTTTCTCCCCCCAAAAAGAGTGTTTTTTCTGCAGCTATGAGTTAAAGAATAGTTCTCTCCATAAAAAGGGTCTTTGTTAAGGTGGTACGTTCCTCAGGGCACTGGAGATACAGACTTAAATATAAGTACCCAGAAGTCTCTCTCATACACACCCTTCATTAAATACTGAATAATTTCTTTACAAATATTTACATAGCCAACAAAAATGCCTAGAGCAAACAGCGCTTTAATAAACAGCAAAACAGAGTTCCACAAACCTTTTTCCACAGTGGCGTCAGAGGGTATAACAAATCACTTGTTGAGCTGCAAGAGGCTGCAGTGCAGTGTTTGCATTTTGAATAGAGAGAGGCTGACAGAAGAATACCTGCAGCAGACCACTTTTACCCGCAGAAATGGGTAAAAACACCCTCAGGCTGGGAGGAAGGCGATAGTGTCTCACTCCTCATTTTAAAACAAGACATTTATTTTTTTTTTTTTTTTTTACTGTGAGAACTGGATCATGTTCTGCTGTTCTGTATTTCTTGGAACTTTGCATCATGTGACAAGATGTAACCTAACTTAACCCAGTGCACTGTAATTCATGCAGAACCATCCCGTGACTTGTAACAATACTTTTAAAGAATAAATGGAGGCATAGTGGTATAGGTAAATTATCAAAGGCTGTTGACAACTCCAGGTTTGTTCCCACCGATATTAGAAGACCTTTGACATGTCAGTGCTTTGGAGTACTACATAAGTACTTGTTTTAATGAAAAGGCTCTTCTAGTGTCTATTGCACTTGATTTAGTCTCTCCATGACTGCTTCATAACAATACAAAATGTGATCTGAAAGGGAACTTTTAAATAATTCTTATTTAACGAGAATATCCTTCTCTGGCAACACTCATACAGCAGAGAGAGCTTACTGGAAGGTCAGCCCCAGGCTTTGAAGGGGTATTTATCAAACATAGTTTAGTATCAGAATACTTTAAACAGGAATGCTTCTAAATAAGTAACGCATTGTAACCGGTCACCAGCTTAGAAGTCTAGTTTAGAGTGGAGAAATAATGCGGTTAATTTTAAAACAAAATAAATAAAAAGTTGATTTCTATATGTTAAGGGTTTTTTTAGGACATAATGACAAAACAACATCAGTTAGCAGGCTGTGACAGTGCAGTGCATATTTTTGAAATCGATAAATGCCTCACCTGTACTCCTGTGAAGGGTGGTGATTTTGCCCTGAGTTCCTAATGATTCCTGACATTATGGACGGGATATCACTCTCTATCATCTCCTTGGCAAAAGACAAGAAAACAGAAAGCAGCCGTTCAGGCAGGAGTAGCTATCCAGCACTTCAGCAGCGGGCAGGACACACCAAAACCCCAACTCAAACCCAGGGCTACAGGAAAGTAAAGCCCAACTTATATTACCTTTCCCTCCCACTGGTTTTGTTTGGGCCAGGCAACGGAGTAAAATGTTTTACGGGGGAAAAATAAAATTAAATTAAAAAAAAAAAAAATGCTCAGGATAGGAACTTTGCCCCTGATGGCGGGAGCATCTACCGACTGCGGGCACGGCGGGGCGGTTCGCGTGTCAGGAGGCTGCCGGTGCCGGCAGCACCGGAGGCAGCCGGGGAGCGCTCCCTCCTCGGGGCTGCTCTTGAACTCCCCTGGAAGCACCCGCGGAGCGTTTAGGAAAAGCGAGCTGCGGCGGCGAGCGCCGGCCTCAGTGCGCCCGGGGTTCGGGGGGAGCCCGGGGGGAGCCGAGCCCCGGTGCCGGCGGAGCTGCCCGAGGGCGATCCCGAGCCCTTCGCGGCGGCGGCCCCGCAGCCGCCCGCTGGTAGCCGCGGAGGATCCCCGCGGCCCGCCGCCCCCCGACACCCCGCCCGCGGCCTGCCCGCACCTCCCGGCCGAAAGCTCCGTGCTCCTTCCACAAACCTGACGGGCCGGGGCCCGGGGGGCCCGCCCGGAGCTCCGCGGCTGCGGCCCGGCGCGGCGGGGTCTCCCTCTGAGGGGGAGCGGGGCGGGAAAAAAAGAGGGGGGGGGGTTGGAGCTGGCCCTGTGAGGGGGATGATGGAGCCGGCGGCTCGGAGCCGCGGCGAGTCGGCGGCGGGGCCGGGCTCCAGCCCGTTTTTAAATTTCCCTCTCAGGAGCTGTCCAGCCTGGAGCATGCGCGGCCGGGGGCCGCCCGCAGGGTCAGGGCCGGGGCAGGGCCGGGGGAGCGCGGCGTTTCCCGGCAGCCGCCGCAGCCCTGAGAGCCCCCCCACACACGCCCCCCAGGCCCGCCCCGCCAGCGCCCGGGGACCGGGCTGTGGGGAGGGCGAGCGGGCCGGGCAGGGGGATTTAAAAGCAAAAGAACCCCCCCAAAATACATAAAATTAAAAAAAAAAAAAAACAACACACCCAAACAACTTCTTGCAACTTTCCAGAGAGGGGAAGGGGGAGGGGGGAGCCACCCAGCGCGTTCAAACGGGCACCGGCGGTTTGAGCGGGCAGCGGGGGGATGAATGTGTGAGGGGAGCGGGGAGCGGGAGCTGCGGCAGCGCCTCGGGGGCAGCTTTGCGCCGGTGCCCGGTGCCCGCGGAGCCGCGGCGGGAAGGGGTGGGGAGGCAGCGCCTGGGTCCGCCTCTCCCCCGCCCGCCGCCGGCGCTCGCTTTCCCCGCCGCTGGGCCCGCCGGGCCCGGGCCCGGCCTCCACCCCCTGCCCCTCCGCGGGAAGGTGCCCGGGAGCGGCGGCAGCGGGTTTCCCTCAGGCGGGCCCGGCGGCGGGCAGCGCCCGGGGAAGGGAGCCGGGGCAGGCGCCGTCCCGCCGCCGCCGCCTCAGCGGTGAGGGGCCGCAGCGCTGGGGTGTGAGGAGAGCGGCCCGGCGCTGGCTGCCGGGGCGGGGGGCGAGAAAATGGCGGGGAGCAGGGACCTGAAGCGGGGGTGAGGAGGAAGCGTGTCCCTGCCCTCATGGAGAGGGGACGGCTCCCCCCGGGGGCCTGCGGCCGGGGAGGCGAGAGGGTTTTCCTCGCTGTGGGGTGGGCAGAGGCGGAGGGGAAGCGTTCTTCTGCCTGGCGGGGAGGGAAGGAGCCCGTGGAGCTCCCGGCCATCCCGGGGCACTGAGGGTGGTGGGGCCGGGAGAGCCCTGGGCAGGCTGGAGACCAGGCTGCAGGGTGCCTGGTAGGCCTGGGCACCTTTATTTACCTAAATTAATACATAAAAAAATAAATAGGAAATAGAAGATTTCATTCTGACAACCATACTATTACTTACTTTTTCACCAGAGGATTTTAAGTGCAGTCCACCCATCAGGCAGTGAAGTCTGACAGTAAAGGCGGGAGTGCAGGACAGCGTTGCCTCCAGGTACCACAGAGAGGGGGGTGGAACTTCTGAACCATGGTCAAACCTTGTACCAGCGGAGGGTCAGCCCCAGGAGCTTGCTGGGTCTTCTTGAGACCAGATTTTTCTCCCTGTTAGCCCATCATCAACGCAGGTACCAACCTTACTTGTCATGAAAGGTGGCCTTTATGTAGAAGCAGTTTGAAATCAGTGGTGAAACCAGGTCGTTTGGACTCTGCATAGCAAAGCGTAAAGGTGGAAATACTTTAAATATACTTGCGGAATGAAAACCCAGAAGATCTCATGAGAAATTTGTTTCCTTGTGCTTGACAGTTTACCTCATGGTACAGAGGGAACGAAACATGAAGACAGGGGAGATATTTTCTTCTGCTGTTAATAAGAATCTGTTTGATGAGCATCAGATCTCTCTCTGTTAATTACTGTCAATAGAAATGGAGAGTAATCAATACTTCTCAGCATCAAGGCCTATACCAGGCACATCTGGAGAACCAAAAAGCAGAATAAAAGTCAGAGTACTGCTAGAGCCTAAGGCATAGAGTTTGCACAGTTGCAACTGTTCCCTTAATTACAGTGATTACGTTGTGTTGTTTTTGTAATTTATTACAAGGTCATCTTACAGCCGTTATATACTTACCTTGTCACTTAAAAAACACTTTTTAAAAAATGCATTCCTGTCGCTTAATATTTGCAGGAGGGGTAAAGATAAAATACACTATTTCTTTTAAACTTTCTTGGAATCTGCTCAAGCCATTGTGTTGAACTTTTCGCTTGACTGGTTTCCTTGTAGCAGGACATTCAGTGCAGGGATTCGTTTCTCTCATTCAGGTGATTTGCATACCTCCTGCTTGGAGGGGCCAGATTATAACAGGTAAGGAGTGGAAGGGTGGCTTATACCCGCCTTGCTCACTAGGGGGGCTTAAACTGAAATATGAAGGGATAAAGAGCTTAGTTCTCCAAACA
This sequence comes from Strix uralensis, assembly GCF_047716275.1. Taxonomy (NCBI): domain Eukaryota; kingdom Metazoa; phylum Chordata; class Aves; order Strigiformes; family Strigidae; genus Strix; species Strix uralensis. The sequence continues at coordinate 16,432,915 of NC_133988.1, forward strand.
GAAGAGTACATAGCAAATTGCAACAAGGAAAGTTCTAGTTAAAAATTACGAAGAAATTTTTCACAAGGAGGGTAGTTCAACATTGTGGCAGGGCACAGAGGGATGGTGAGTCTCTGCCCCTGGGGATATTCAGAATTTGATTGGACAGAGCTCTGAGCAAATCGATCTTTGGCCCTGCTTTGAGCAGAGGTTTGGAGCAGAGGCCTTCGGAGGTCCCTTCCAACCTAAATTACTCTGTGACTCCGTAACGGTGGCATGTAGTACTTCTTGGGAAACAGGCACATGAATATTTGCAGGCTGCAGGTTTTGTGACTCCTTAGCAGAGCAGGTGGTGGAGTCTGCCAGTTAACTAGCTAAAACAATGTTAAAATTATCAAACAGATTTAAAAGCAGAGTTTGCTCAGTAAGCAGCAGGCCTTGAAGTTACCGTGCATGGTTTTGCTGTTACATTCCATATATTTTTTTCAGAAATTCTTTGACTGTTCAGTGTTATGTCAGCTCAAAGTTTGAATGCAGATAAACTGCAAATGGATGATTGGCTTTAGAGAGGTGGACTGTAGCCAATTTGTCCTTGTTTTAGGTGTTTTCTTGACAGTTAATGTGACACTGGAGACATTATGCTGTCCAAGAGAATAGTATGAAAAGGAATATCGGTGTGTCTTGTTTTCTTAGAGACGTTAGTTGGGTTCCTTTATGTGATTTAAAATGAGAGAATACAAGATACCATTTATAGTCTTGTCTATGTTAAGGAATAGGGCAAATTCACCTGACAGAACTGAAGTTATTTTTACAATGAATATTAGCAGAGAAATGTATGTTAGATATTTCTATTCATCCAGTTTCTACCTAATTTATTTTGGTGGCATGTAAAGACACATGTAGCCTTTAAAGTAACATAATGTTCAGCAATTAAATTCTTCCTTTCTTTGGAGCAACTAGGTTGTAGCAAATAACTAATGCAATAAAACAAGAGAGGCAAAAGAGGGATTTGCTTTGTAAAGGCATTGACTTTCTTGTGTATGAATTTCTCCTAAAATTATCTTGAATTTCTATAGACCATCATTTAAACTGTAGTAGCTTCCTTTGGATGATGAACTGAATTCATTTTGCTAGCAGCTGAGGTCATCGTAAAACAAGTTTGTTTTATTTTCCAAGCTCTCAAGTGTGCGTTAGGAGACAAAAAAAAAGTGCAGGAGAGTTGAGGACCTCAGACTAATTTGGACAGGGACTTGTGGTTTCTATGTTGGACCTAGTGTGGCTGAAAAGCAGCTTCATGTTTACTCGCCATCTTTTTTGTCAAAGGACATTAGTGTGTCCTGACCCTCAATCTTCTTACTCCTCACTTGGCATGTTTTCTGATTATAGTTTTTATCCTTCTTCAGCTGAGTATCTAAAATGTGCAGAGAAAATAACGATGTGAGTTAAGATCAGTGCCCTCTAGTGAAATGGGGCGCTTCTAAAAGCGGTTAGTGCTTCTTAAAAAGGAATCATTTCCTTGCACACTTCAAGCCAGCTTTGTTTTATGTGAAAGAGTGGATTCTTTAGCTCCTCCTTTATTTACCCAGGGCCTTTACGATTCATCCCTCCATTCCCCTCAGTACAAAAGTGAAATATTCTATTTACATTTTAAACTGCAACTTCATCATGCATATTCTCAGTGCCTGAACAAGATGAGAAGTACGTTATACCTCATGCCCCCACCAGCGCACAGATTCTAAGTTGGTGTTTGTATTCTTTCCCTCAGAAATAAAAAGCAGCTATTTCAATTACCCAAAGGTTCTTTTCCCAAGACATGTGCATTGCTATCTGAATGAAACTAATGTGCAAGTGGATTCCCTACAACCCATTTTAAATACAGGAAACTTTACAAGCTTCCTCCTTCTATTACAATGCAAAAGCACTGACCGTTTTTTTTTTTTTATTTTAGAATACTGTATCGTAACAAATTATACTTAAAAATCATTTAGTGTGAAATTGCAGATTAATCCCATAGGGATGGGGTTTTAGCACTCGTCTAGCCACTTGGGAGCATACAGATGGTGAATCTGAGTTGTACAAAAGGCACAATCACTGATTACATGCATGGATGTAACGGACAAAAAGGCCTTCCTCACGGCTAAGGTAAGGAAAGCACGCTGGAGGTCCTAGTGCCTGGCTTGTTCAGAAAAAGCTACGTTCTAAAATGCCTTTATTGTTGAAAATGTTCATAACATGCATCACAAACAAAGGGAAACCTGCTTTTTACTCCCTTTAGGATCCCATTTTTACTTTCTAAGGCAATTACTCTTTTCTTACTCTTTTGTTGCTGTTGTTTTGTTTTATTGCATCTTTAGGCAACAAACAAATGGCGATTCCTTTAGAAGGAGTTTGGCAGCTTCTCCCACTGTCCTTGTTACTAAAACTAATGCCTGCTGTTCTCTGTTCAGCAGGGGGAAAGCTGTCATGCTCTGTGTGAAGTACTGGGAGTCTGGCCCTTAAGAAATCAATCTTCATCCTCACGAAGATGATATTGCTGCCCTGTATAGCCATGAAGTTAAAACTGCCATCTGACCTACTCACTGATTTTAATGTGAAATTGTTAACACTTAGGAACAAAATCCATCATGCTGTGTAATCCATCATAGTGTGTCTGGGTTCATTAGGGTAAGGTGTGTCATCAGAAGGAGAAGCGTCTTTGCTGGTATCCTGACTTAATTTTTCTGTGGGTTAAGATGTAGTTTTTAGAATGCAGTGTTACTGAATAATTCTGAATTTTAGAAAAAAAAAATAGTTGGGGATGGCTGCTCTGTTTACCTCAACTCCTCTCGTTATATGTATTTTAGAATTTCTCTAAAATGCTGAACAAAACTATGATTTATAATGTCTTTTGAGGCTGAAACCATCTCCCTGCTGTACATTTGCAGAGTGCCTGGAAAAATGAGCCTGGGGCTTCTAAATACCCCTGTAACACAAAAAGTACAGAGCCGCTATGATATTCGCCTTAAGAGCTGGCAGAACCACAAAACCAGACCCACTAGGACACACAAAGCCCGACAATCTGTTTATAATTTAGCCACTTAAACCTGAGCATAGCACAATTTTATCTTTGTGAGTGGACTGCAAGAATATTTTGCCTTGATACGTGTCTATTTTGGGGCAAAACGTAGTTTATAGATAGTGTAATTGCGCAGTGCAATGGTTATTATATACAGTATGATGAAGCAAGTGTTGTGACAAGAGAATTCTGGTTGGCTGGCATGTTTTCCACCACTTTAAATGTCCAACGTAATTGCTCTTATCACAGGCTGTTAGCAATTTTAACCCTCAAAATTTTATTAAGGAGAAAGTGATCTCGGAGAAATGTAGTTTCAGTATATTTTTACTTAGCCTCCAGCAAAATAGTTACTTTCAGAAGTACAGTGCCTAATACGGGATTGTAGAAATAAGAAAAATTAGGACTGAAGCTGAAATTTCTTCCTTGAACCATTCTGTTGTCTGTAGATATCGTGCCATGTATGACAATTAGTATCAGCATGTGCAGAAGGTAATATTCCCCTCTTAAAACATGTAGGTGTAAAAGGTTGGAATAAAAACCTACTGTGACCCTGAAATTTTGATGGCCTAAATTTAGACAGTGAAGTTAGAACAAATCCCTGTACTATATAAGCGTAGTATTAATGCTTTTATTTTGCGTTTTGGAGAGAAAATGTATACTTTTAAAATCATATTTTTTTCAAATTTAGAAGGAAATCAATATGCTGCTGACTGATGGATATAATTTACATCATCATTGAAAAAGACTGTTTCAGCAACAGATGATGCTGCGCACAAAAATGTTAGTTTTGGTCTCTTTATTGCTCTCCTGCAGGCTGCGGTTTATTTACAGCTGAAGAACACTGCAGAGAGTCACGTGTAGGTCTCACCTATTTCTTCACCGTAGTAATGAGCTTGTCCTAAAATAATATTCCTGATTGTTTTCAGCAAACCTGCATGGATTGCATGGATTGCGTGGATGGCAGTGAATGCTTTTATCTATACCTATGCTGACGTAAAGTTTTTCCTTTTTGTAGATGAAAAGTTAGGAAAGAAGAGAAGAGGAAAACTTTGCAGCTTCCTGCTTTCAGCTTTGGGTAAATATACAACTTTTTGTCATAGAAGCAATGAATGTTGACTACATGAGTACTTTGGGAAATGCATCTCTGAGGGGCTGTTTGTTGCCTCAGTTGGAGACACAGCTGAATCTTCAGCCCTTGAAAGATTAAATTGGTTGCTTCACAGAACGATAGACACCTGGAGCATGACTGATTAGTGTCAGAGAGCCCACTTTGGTCCACCTTGCCTCGCAGCAAGGCTGCTGTAATGTCTAACCTTGACAGAGCGGAATTAAGTTTGCCCAGTCCGTTAGGCGCTGAGCCGCACGGAGAGACAGGCATCATCTGAAGATCACAGTCTGGCCACGCTTAAACCGATATTTCTTATGTAGAAATGCAGTGACAACAGCTAGAGAAAGGCCAAAGTCTAGCTTGGGATTTAAAGTTTTGCAGAACTCAAATCTCCCTGATCTTATTAGGCTTATTAACCATGACTAGAAATACTCAGTAGAGTATTCTTCAAGGTTTCTGGAGAAAAACATTAATAACAAATACACCATTTTTTCTTGGTTTCTGCAATATTTTCAGCATATACACTGACACATTTTATCTCAAATAAAAAATAACACCCATAGGATGTCAGGGCAATACTCTAAATCTGTAAAGCCCAAATACAGTATGATAAAGAACTTTCATAATCCATGACAGAACGATTGATTTCCATTTTCTTCCTAGCTTCTGTAAATCTTAGGTGAACATGTAACTAGTTTTACACATGTATCGTACCTCATAAAAGCAAATCTATTTTCCTGTCAGTCGGGTGTTTTCTGGGATTCCTGGTTCTGAGGAGTATTTGCATAACTATGACTTTACAGGTGGAAGTATCCTGCAGAATCCCACACTGTGATAATTCCTTTGAAGTCAGTGAGACTATCCACAGGAGCGAAGATAAGCACGTACATATTTTTCTCAGGACCTAAGACTGAAAAGTTAAGATCCCTTCTCTTAATAAGGCCATCATCAAATTAACATAATCAAGAAGTAGTCACTTCTATTACGCACAGCTTCTCTAGCAGGTATCCTGCTACCTCAGCATCTCTGTTCTAAACAACACCACAATTTAGATGAGTGTTGTTTCACGTTTACAGAAATCTAATTAAACCATTTCTGCACCTTCCCTGACCAAAATTCTTAATTTCAGTAATTAGAAGACACCACAGTACAGACACGCTGTTTCATCAGATTTTAGGCTATGAGACTTAAAACTAACATTTTCAAAAGCATTTCATGGTTTGAAAGAATGGTCAATTAACCTTCGGTTTCCTGTGGGGAACCCTGCAAAGAACTGTCAACAGTTCAGTTTAGAGAGATTTGTCCAGTGACCTACAAGGCCACTAAGTTCACGAATGCATGTACCAGTGTCATCATAGATTTGTTTCCTGGGTTACTATCACGAGAATAAACCAATTGTTCAGCAGTTTCTGCTACAGTACGTAGGTGACCCACTGAACGGTGGGAAGTGCCTCGGTGCTACGATGAGCTCCAGTACAGCCCGTCAAAACTAGCACAGGAAAAAAGAAAATCTCTGGTATCTTCAAGATGAATTATGTGTCTCTTCCTTCTTCCTTCCATAAGGTTCTTTTTTTTTTTTTTTTTTTAAGATGAGGCCGGGGGGGGGGGGGGGGGGGGAATTCATCGACTGCCTGCTGAGTTTCTTTGTATTTCGAATTCTCTTCAAATGGCAGTGTAAGATAAACATCTGATTATTCTAGTGGTGACAGTCTTCAGATTTAAGTGATAGCAACATCTCACTTTTTATTCCAAATTAAGGGCATTCTGTGGAGCAATAGAAATCGATTCAGGGGATGCACGTGCTGAAGAAAGTCAGGCGTACCCATTCTGAGCCCTTTAAGAAAGATTACACTGTCAAACTACAGTGAGCTGGTTTTATTGTGAAATTGAAAAGAAACCAAGGGTCTAGTCCTGGCCACTGAAGTCAAAGAATATCTGGTTTCATGGGGGGGGGGGGGGTGCAGAATTAGCCATAAATAAAATTATCTTCTGCGTAGGATTTGATACATGGAAATTAAAATCTAGCAGTTGGCATTTGGCTTTGCTTTTATTTCGGCGCTATATAAGCGCAGGCTTGTAGCACCATTTTGCAAGCTGCATGGAGAAGTGATTTTTTTTTTTCTTTTAGTCAGCATCAGAATGTTATCCCTGGCCAACTTGGCAAATGGATTTTGATGTATTTGTGCTCATCTTTACTGGTTGCCAGTTGTGTGGATTATTTCAGTGCTTTCCTACGCATGGCTTTGAATGCCATGAATCCTTCTGTGAAGCCAAGTATCTAATTTAAAATACCAGGCAATTCTAAATGATGGCACTGTGCCATCGGGTGAAATGAAAATAGTTCAGTGTCATGTGAAACATGGAGTTCTTACATTAAATCTGATTTTCCCGGCTTTTGTTATTTTGTCACACCCTTAGCACTTTCACAAGCGTTGTCGGGGTTGTTGCTTCATGATTGTAACTGTCTAGAGTACAGTTTAAAACACTTCAGCTGATCCTATGTGATGGTCCAAACTTAAAATTTTAATAAGTAATCAGGAGGGTTTGCTTAAGCATCACTTTGAATGCACATCTATATCTTTGTTTAAGATTTTCTTCATCGTAGTATGCACTATTGTCTGAAGTAGTTCAGTTTATTACACAGGGCTCTGATTAGAATATGTGTTGTCATATTTTATCCATTAACGTAGGAATGTAGCAAAAAAAAAAGACGTCTTTAAACCGAAAAATTTACATTTTAGTGTTTCCTAAAAACTAAGAAGTTGCACAATGTTTACAGAACGTCTTTTAGTGTGTAATATTAGGGTTTCATTATGTTCCTTTCAAGTTATGATTTTAAAAAAGAAATCTAGTCCAAATGCCTTTTCTTACCATCTTTTTCATTTTTTCATTGTTCCCCTTGAATATTGAGAACTGATGCCAAAGGTTCTTCTTACTCCCTCCAAATGCATATAGCAGAAGGTCACTTTTGAGCAGCTGAGGGAATCGGATAATTCATTCTTTCTCATGGTTTTTGTCTTCTGTATAGGAAAAGCAATTTTGAAGAATTGGGACTCCGGGCATGCTCTGGTCTCCGGGGTGCAGGAGCTCAGGGGAGCAGCTTCCCCGCCCCTGCCTGCGCCGCCTGCTCCGATCCCGCAACATCCCCTATTGCTCGCTCCAGGCTACTGCACTGCACCCCTCCTGCGGGAAGCTGCTGCCAGGCAAGTCTGGAGAGCTGGGGGGAGCTGGTTAGTGGGAAAGGAAATGAGCTCTTGAATAAAGAGCAAAAGTAGAGCTGGAAACAAAAGTTAAGTTCTTAATTCAATGATTGCAAGTAACGTCACGAAGTGTACGGAATACCAGTCATGGGTCTAAACTGGTGGTTGGGAAATAATATCTCTTTTCCTAGCATAGACCATGTGTATGGTCTTGCATAGTACAGATTTCCACATATTCTGAAGTATTTACTAATACTGGATGTCTTTGCTGAGTAAGTTAGTAACTCATTTTGTCAGCATGTTGCAAGAACTGCTGGATACCAAGCCCTGAATTGAGCTAGACATCCAAATTAGAAACAATCAAATTTACTGCATGGTGTTGAAAATGTAAACTTTGATTCCTCACGTATTTCCTATTTGGAATTTATCACTAAAATGAGTGATTAGTTCTGTTAAGCAGATAGTGCCATAATGTGGTTGTCAGTGCCGTGGTTAACTCTTCTGTAAAACAGGTAAGACCCCTTTCTGTTACTATGCTAGGGCTTCATTCATTAGTTTTTACAAAACTTTCAGATACTTTGATGGAAGAGGCTGTAGAAATGCAAAAATATCATCACTATTTGCTATTGCAATGAAGGAAAAAAATTTAAATTTCCTCACAGAAAAAGATGTCATTATATGAATTCAGCTTGGCCCAGTTCCACAAATCCTGATGATCACTGTTCAGAAAAATAGTCTCTGACTTTGAAAAAGTTGCAGAAATGGATCTGTAAGCAACCTCTTCCAGATCAATTGTCTAGGAAATGCGACATCTTTTTGTTATGAATGCCTTGAACTCCCTTCAAAGTTGTGAATTTAATTCAGCCACGTTTTAAATCTTCAGTATGCTAACCCACTTTAGATTTCTGACATAAGGAACTGAATGTCATTGTTAAGAGTTTTTCACCATGCTTACATTTGGATTTCAAAGGTGCCACATACCTGTGAGACTCACAGGATGAGATCAGGACAGAGGGATATGAAAATTTCACAGAATATGCATCTTGGCATTGACCAAAGTCATAGGGCTCAAGTGAGAATCAAGTTAGCAAAACATTTGATTCTTCCAGTGAAGGGTGCAAAAATTAATATATTCAATAATGCTTGGGGGGGGTTAAAATACAGAGAGAGATATATGTATATACATACAGATGTGTGTATGTATATATGTATGCAGGTGTATGAGTACAAGGCCACAGAGATCCCTCTGTAAGTTATTAGTTATCTTCCACAGTCAACAATTTGTGTAAATATGGATATGTACACAGGTCCTTGTACTCATACGCCTGAATTCCCACCAGAGACACACAGCTGTGCATCCTAAGAGCAGTTTTTTACTGAGTGCAGGTAACACCTGCTAGAAATAACAGAAATCTCCAAACCCTCGGTGCTTTTGTTTTCCCAAGTGCTGCATGACATGAGCTGGATATACTTCAGACTAAAGGAAGTATATACATTTTTCTATTAGTTTTTTGTAACTATCATTTCTGAGGATTGTGATTGAAATCTACTCCCTGTTCTTCTGAGTGCTACACAGATGCAGAGGTAGTCATGGCTCAAGCACCGAAGATCTTCCTGCCTATGTTGGTTGATTCCCATCTGAGTGTGTCCACTGAGCAGCAGACAGAGGTGCAGTCAAGTGCAGCAGGTTGTCGCCCAGAGCCTGGCGTGACTGTTTCTTGGTGCTTTCAACCCAAAGGAGACACTGGAGGAAGGAATAGCATTGATCCTTCGTTGTATTTTAGCAGTGACGTGTTTGTGTTGTTCTACTGTGGCCATAGAGAGTCCTCTCGTGAGGTTCTCTGTGTACAAGAAGGGAAGTATGAAGGAAAATAATGGGTCAAATTATACATTTGCACATTCTTTTAGAATAAGTCACACTGGGAAGAAGCTGAGATGCTCAACTGTTCTTTCTTTCCTCAGAAGTCACAGAGAACAGATTTAAAATGCAAAGCATGACTTTGCAGGCCTGTACATGTCAGGGGGGAGGGGAGCAGGGGATAAAATGCCATTAGCGGCACGTTGCACGAGCATCGTTAGACATTGAGAAAGATATCATTAGATTAAAAAAGTGTCTTCACAGAGAAACAAAAGGCGAGCCAAGGCACGGCACGTCAGGATTGCCCAACGCAAACTTCAGAGTCATCGCTGTTGACAATAGATGCGCAGGCAAGCTTCGCCTGGGAGAGGCTACCAGTCCCAGGCAGGGTCCACGCGGTGCTAACAGACACTGACTGTCATTCTAGCCGAATAAACAGTCAACAGGGCTCCACATCTCCCTCTCGGTTCAAGATTAATTACTCATCTAAAATGACAGCTACTGTCTAGTGCCTAAAAGTTGTCAGGCGCCGTATCGCCCATTCATGTTTCTTCAAGGACAAATGGTTTCATTTCTCTCGGGCGCGTTTCTGAATTTGTCTGACTGTTCAATTACATCTTTGAAAGTGCTTAGCAAAAGCTGACAGATTTCTCCTATTTTTATTGCTGAGGCTGAATAGGAAGTAATCTGTTCATCATCTGTAACGTCTATCAAGACAGCTAAGTTTCTTCATACATTCAAATTATCTTTCCCGGATTTACTTTTTATAACACTTAAGTAAAATAAAAGCTCAGCAATTTTGCTACAATCCTTGGAGCATTACCTAAGAAAAATATTGATCCTGCTAAACTCCTGAAAATTGGCACTGGAATATGAAGTTGGGCACCTATTTTTCTAGTTTTATTTTTGTCTTGACAAGTAGGTTTAACCTTTTTGCGTTATATATTTTGTTGGTCTAGAACGGGCCGTTTAATGGTTAGATGAATTGCAATATATGGGTATGCAACAGAAAAAAGAATCTGTTGGGAGTTATTCATGTGCTTTTGGATTTGATTTACTTCCTACTTCCTTATTTAATAACTAGGTTCCTTAAGACTCCTTAAGCTTGAATGACCCATGTTTTGTTGCCGGGTCTATTCCAATGACCCCTGCCAAGACCCCTGCCCCAGTTCGTCTATCAGACAAAAATGAATCTATTCCAGGAGCTATCAGTTCCCATTATCTCTAATTGAGCCTGACAGGTGGAGACAGGCCTCATTATTTTTAATTGGGCCCTATAGTTCTAGAGTTAAATTAAACACAATTTAATGCAGATAGCTCATATACATTGGTATGACAGAGTCAAATTGTATTTTAAGTTTAATGAAACAACAGTTTTTGTTTCCAGGCTTTGCTTTTACACAGTTTTACTGCTTTGAGCTCAGCATTATTTAAAACTTGCCTATTGCATGATGACATGTACATTAATTAGAATCTGACCTGATCGTGCACCTGTTGAACCTTTTCACTACACACACTTTTATACTGAAAATCGTAATGTAGGCATAAGGTGGCGATGAGCAACTCTTTACTCTCTAATAAGCTCAGACTGTCTGAGATAGATGGCTAAGAGAGTTTTAAACAGATTTACAGTCGCTAGTCATGCAAAAATAAGAAACTCCCAAAAGTTTTCCCAAAACTCCTGAGTGGAAGTTTTATTCAGGATCTAAACATGAAGATACCTCTGTATACCTCAACAAGGGCATTTTTACTGCTTTGTAGCAGAGCATCTGGCCTTTTTCTATCATGAAGTGAACATTTTTGTCACTATTAGGTGGTGCTTTTCTGCAAAGACACCCCTGAATAAAGAAGGAATTGAACCACCCTGTTAGGTGCATGTTGCTCTAAATATTATAGATGATCATGTACTGAATTCTCATTGGGAAGGACCATGCCAATCCATGCTGATGAGGGAGCCAGTCTCACCATCCTTACTCTAGTAGTCGTCAGCCATACAAGAGTTTGTAAGATCATTCTCTGTGCTCTTTCTTTGCAGTGAGTCAGCAGTGGGCTGCAAGACAAAGTCAATTTTTATTGAATCTTTAGCTTTGCCAGAGTTATTGAAGCAGGTAATCTATCAACGATACTCCTCTTTGGATTAAAGACCGTGGAACCAAGTTTCCTAATTACAGAAGGCTTTGACTAAATATTGGATTTTCAGATGCAAGCTTCCCTTTACACAGGTAAGGTTAACAGATACTTCTTTCAAAGGACATTTCCTTTAATATAATTGCATTTGCTGTAGCTCCCTCTTCAGCTTTGCTTGAAGGTCAAGTAAATAAACTACACCACTTCTCTAATGAGATGTGACACACATAATCAAACTGGACAGTTTTTCACAAAATGGGTGTTTAGGAATCCAAGACAAGTATGCTTCTGTTTGGAACGGCAGGAACTCTAGCCTTCTTAAGGGCTCAAACAGCTTGCATTTAGTAATTATATATTGTGTGTTTAATTAACAGATACTTAATCATGGAAATTCTGTGTCATCAAGCCTATAGGCTAGGATTGTCCTGGATAAAAAGAATGAGGATTACCCAATGTTTATATAGCCACTGTACCTTTCTAACTGCTTTCCTTGGCCTAAGCACAGGCATCCTTTCCAGACCAAAAGTCATTTATGCCTTACTTCTAGCTGTCTCTAAAGTTTCTTCTGAAGCATGTTACATCTGCAGCATAGAGTAACATCTGGATGAGTACTTTGTTGTCTGTTCTACTGGACTGAATCTCTAGCTTTTTCTCCCTGCATTGCTTTTTTTGAACAAAGGTGCCATCATAGATGAAAGGGCTGCTCTACCTTCATTTTTCCTATGGGCACTGTCACTTTCAGGTGGTAGATACCATTTGATTTGTTTTTCAATTTATTAATTTGCAGGGAGGCACTTTATATTTTAGAGCAACAGTAGGGAATATTTTCCATGCTGAAAGTCTACTAGGAATCTCAGGTAATACTGGTGTGACATACTGTCACACCCTTCTCCCACCTGCAGCTCTCCTGGGAATGCTCCTCCACTCCAGGGGCACACACTGCATTCCCAAACCTCGGCGTACGGGGTGTCCTAATGTCCATCACCCTCATACGCCTTTCCAGCATGTTCAGTTCCTCCTCTCCCAGGACAGGGCAGGGCTTCTCTAACTCACTGCATCCTTCTCCAGAGGTGTAGCCACATTGCACAGAGCTCCTCAAACCACCCCATCCTCCTCCCCTGCGAATTCACTGGAGTCAGTGACGGGAAGCTGGAAGGGGAGTAGCTCAGACGGGTGGAAACTGTGGTATGGGGGAGAGGGATGGAGATTAGCAGGGAGAAAAAATAGTGCTAGAGAGAGGAAGGGAAGAGTCAGACCAGAAGCTTGCAGGACACAAGTCAGTGATGGTGTTCAGGCTGTAGGACAGAATTTCCTTTCCCCTGTTCCAGAGAGAAAATGGGGGTGTAGGGGAATGGTATCATTTCTCCCCAAATATTTTTAATTGAAGTAAAAACGGTTACCAAAAATAGTATTTTTTTTTAGTCCAACCAGTCACTTGAAGGTATATCTGATAGCATCTCTGGAATTAATTTTTCATGCCCACATTCAGTACGCACATGCTACTTTAGACATAGCTAAATGCATGAGCTTCTCAGCTCTTCTACTCATTAGGTATTTTTGTTAGCTTTAGCTTGGCCAGCAGAAAAACCCTCTTTTCCTAGCACTGCAGGAGGTCCCTGCTGTGACAGGCTAAAATACCAAAAGATACAAGGGGTCTGTCATATGCTGTTGTCCTTTTGATTGAACTTGGAGAGAAAAGGCTTTTGTATAGCTTGTGGCCAGTTAGCCAGCACACTCCTAATGTTATAGGCATAGATTTAGTGACCTGCATGAGAAGTGAGATTGAAATAGATTTATTACAGCTTTACATGCCCCTAGAAAAACCTTGTACCTATGTTGGGGATTTTTAATGGCTTCCTCATACATTAGCATGTGGGCACTGCACAGCAATTTATATCTGAATATTCACAACAGCCGAGCAAGGCAGAGGGAGTATTGTGAGTCATATTTTACAGATGGAGAAGTGAAGCTTTGAGGGTGTATTTATGTGATAGAGTACACTGCTATGGAAAGATCGAGATGAGGTAGACCTGAGTGGCTTGGCTCCTGGAAGGCAGGCTGGTTTCTAGGGGTTTTATACACATGCTTGCTTTGTACAGCATTATCGTGTGCAGTAAGCATTTTCTGTGTAAATTCACACTAGAGGCTTGTGTGCTGCATCCAGGTGTCACAAATCCTGACCCACCCTATCAGTCCCCTTTCTGTGCTGACATAAGCTCCCTAGATCGTTTATTAAATTATAATAAATGGATTTATCATTCCCAGTTATTATCGGAACATATTTGAAAATCGAATTTTGCTGGTCTGTTTAAGCCACCTGTTTTTTTTTCTGTCATCATGAAACCATGATGCCTGGCCTGCTGAGCCCTTCTGCGGATGCCAGGCGGGAGAGCTTGCGCACAGCAGTTCACGCTGGAGCCGCTGGCTCCCGGGCTGACATGCGTAGAGCCGGCAGAAAGCTTCCCAAGGATGAAAGACACCTTCTCTGGGAGCATAATGACCTCTTTCAGCTACAGAGCTAAAATGCTTCACGTGTCACCCCCTCTATTGTTAGCAGACGAACAAAGTTAACAAAAATATTACTTCCATATTTGTTGTACTAATTAACTTCTGTGTGTTCCAGTACTCCAGTCAAGTCACAACATTGCTTGCTGGGGAAATTTCTGTCTGAATGCTTCCCAGTTTAGGGTGAAACTTTAAATCCTTGTTCTAAGAAATTCCTTCCAATTTCAAGTGCAAACAGAAGGATATGCTCATTTTAAAAGAAATGAGAAGAACAAAGGTTTATTGTATTGCATGGCCCAGTGTAAAAGGTAGACAGCACTTTGTCAGACATTATTTTTTATGTTTTTTTCCAGAATGCTAAATCCACGAGAAGACCATGAGACCCAGGCCATGGGAAGGTGGATTTTCCTGTTCCAAATACTTGTCTGAGTGATGCCAGTAAAAATTCAGATGTAAAATGAGGCCCATTTTACAGGTAGCAAAACTGAGACATTCAGTGACTTGTTCAGTAGGCTGTATCACATTTGCATGATTTCTCATTTGCCCTGTGAAGATGAACTTTTTAATGGGATACCTTCATGACTCTGTGGCTTGTGCAACACCACCTTGTTGCTACATAAGGTTCACGGATTGTCAAGGCCATACTGGATTGATATTAAAGAATTATAAGAAGAAAAGGCTTCTGTTTGTAACAGCCCCTTTCTTCAGGGTTTTAAATCTTAAGGCGTGGTGACTATCTGGGGGACTGCCCTGGCTCTGTCAAGTAGTCGTATCTATTGATGGCGCATCTCCTGCTCAGCAGTGCTGAGATTGCTGGCTGGGCCTTAGGTGCAACATGAAAATAATGTATTCTCATCTTAAAGTGACAGAAGAAGAGCCTTTGCATCTTGAAATATTTGGCCTTGTGTGACTGTACTATTAGTGAGGCGCAGCGTGGTTTGGGGAGTCTCACAGAGAGCAGGTTGCAGGTTTGCTGTATTTTACCCGGATCAAATTATCTCCTGTTCCCTCTGGGTTTTTTTGTCTGCTTTGTTTGTTTCCTCTCAACTGGCTTGAGAAAGAATGTGAGTTATAAACAAAAGATGTCAAGGATTTAATTTATCTAGTCAAAAAATACTCCTTTCAAATGGTAAAACTGAGGCTGAAAGAGGGGTCTGAGCTGCTGGTTTCAAAGGACTTTTTCTCAGTGCTGTTTGGCCATCACTGGCCCCAGCAGTGATGGGAGAGACTCGGGTCCGAAGCTGAGGAATCTGCCCCGTGCTACCTCTGACACAGCGCCACTATTAGACCTTGTCTGCTAGCCTCCTTTCTTCTTTAAATAATATATACCGGGAAGCCCCACAAAATTCACTGGCTGGCTTGCAGTTATGCAGAGAACAGGTTAAGAAGGAAAACAAAAGTATTTTGGGATTTTTAACAGAGCAGTAGAGCAGTCCTGTTTATTACTTGGGATGTTTGGAATTAATGAGTTCAGGGGTGAATAATTGATAACCATTTTAACACAAGCAAGAATTCAATTAAATATGAAGAAGAGGAGGCTGGGCATGCGGTAAAGAATTTCTCTTTCCCTTTTGACTGCAAACAATCCTTTCGGATCTGGTCACTGAAGACAACTGGCAATGAAATGGGTGTGTGAAAGAGGAGGAAACCAGATATTATGTTACTTAAAAGTCATTCATCATGTCACAGACAGGCAGGAATCTGAACTCCTGAAATAAATAATCACTGAAGGTGATCTCTCTACAAAGTTACTGCAGCATGAAGCCACTTCCAACCACTAAAATATTCCTTCTGTAATTAGGCCAGGTACCCGAGTGCTGTGCTTGCAGTATGTCTGGGGAAGAACAGGACACGTTAAAATGATTTCCTGGGTGAGACATCTCTGCAAACTGTCTGTAGAAACGAGCTTACTGCTCTGTTGTGCAGATGGGAATGCAGGGCAGTATTCTCATCTCTGGTTTTGCCAATGTGGGCGCTGGAGTAAAGCAGGATTCTGGGTTAAATTCTCAAGCCTGAGTTGCAAAGACTGCTTGAAGAGCCCCATTCATATCTGCCCATCATAGCACCGTGGCTCCAAGTACAAAATTAATTGTCATTTTGCATTTGTCAGCACAGAATATTATTTCCTTCTGTCTTTTAATTCCATACTTGTTTTTTCACATCAAACAGTACAGGCCAGTTTACTGAAAATATTGTCTGTGTAAAAAGACAGTGACTTTGGGATGAGGATGGGCACAAAAGCTTCTGCCAGGAAAATAAGTGATTGTGAGAGATCGATACAGTGCTTACTTCCCCGAGTTTAGGCATCAGGTTTTGGTTTTCCATCTCTTCCAGCGCTCAGTGATACACCCAGCTCCGCGTGATGGCTAGCCCTGCAGAAACTAATGAATTTTCCTCAGTGTTTCTGCCCTGAAGCCAATAATACACATTCATATGCTTTTCATCTATGTATTGTACTGTGTCATATTATATTAATTTTTTAATTTTCCTCTCGCTTTCCTGAAAGCTGTCTAAAGATCTAAACTGATTGGCTTTGCAGTGTTTATCAGCATTTCCTATGATGCAAGTGTGCAGTGGGGCTACAGAAGTTATTCTATGGGACTGTTAGCCTGAACCTTTGGTGCTGCTGAGTTTTCTGACGTTAGGACTCCTCGCTCTTCGTTCTGCACAGCCATGTGCTCTGTGGTTCACAGAAAGATGCACATGCACTTTAGATGCACCACACGATACATAATGGGGAATGAATTGCTAGATAAACCTGAAAGAATTTAATAAATGTTCTGTCTTTATTTAAGCGGCTGTAGAAACTGCTTGAAGCTCGAGGTCTACTTTTTCATCAGCTAATGTGTGTGGGACTGAGCATGAGGATGGTGCAGCGAGGATGCCAGCAGAGGTAGGACTGCCTCTCCTTAGATCTGGTTACAACACGTCAGGACCCTGTGGAGGAAAAAGGGAGAATACAATATGTGAATGTGAGAGTTGACTATTCATTCTAACACTGTTTGGAGTCTGTTTTCTTTAGGGTAGGTCTGTATCCATGCCTGTGCCCTGTGGCAGGGAATGGCACATTGCACAGTGGGGTGAAGAGATGGCAGAGGCTGCAGCAATGCAGGGAAGTTAGTAAAATTTAGTGTGTGAGTTGGAACTGCATTAAAGATTAATGTGTAGTCTTAGCACCTGTTCCTCCTTTGTAGGATATCTGCACTTTTAATTTTTAAGCATGTCTTAGCCTCAACCTGGGAAGAGAGATACTATAACCAAGAGAATATACATTATTAACCTTAAAGCTTCCAGCTCGAGTCAGCTCCTACAGCCTCTAACATTCCAGTTTCTCAAGAAGCAGATGAGCACCCACCACCAGGTTTGCAACACTGGCATGGTCCTGGATTGGGCTGACTCCAGGGGCAGTTTTAATACAGCAGAAGGACGCACTCACTTATTTCAGTAGTTCGTAATTAACATATAATGCCTATACCGACTCATCAAAGATCACTGGTGCCTGCAACGTAATCTCAAGGAAGATACTGTTTCTAGTTCTTATCTTGGAAAAGCGGCCACTAAATGTATGCAGGTACCATAGGACAAAGTCCCTGACTCACACAGTAAATTATTGATGGTAGTCATTAGGGTGAGAACGTTGTCTCCTAGCTAACTGCACAGTGTTACGAAGGACCTTAAACAAGTTCAAAGCACCTTTTGAATGGTTTAGCTGGAATAATTGTTAACAGCTGACTTTAACAGCATTCAAGATGGATACCCAGGTAACTTTAATTATTAGTGGCTATAGTGATAGATGTATTGCAGCTAGCTAGAGATGTAGTTCCATATGACATTTCTATTAACTGCATTAGTAAATATTTGAGTAGTGCATTTCCATAGGCTAGATGATGGTATAATGATTTTGAAATAATATTTTTATAAAGCACACAACTGAGAGAATTCAGTCACAAGTATCTAGACTCATTTCAAAAACTTCATGGTGCCAAAGTGTGTGTTGTGTTTAGCTTGGACAATACGCCTTCAGCAGTAAGAACGACTTTTATTCTTGATGCCTGTGTATTCATAAATGTTCACTTTCTGTCTCTGCTGGCTAATGTAGTTTAGTGGACTTCGACAAAGAAATTTCTTGGAAGCTGTGACAGGGGTGACATCTCACTTGCATGCTAATGAAGCCTTGACAGAGGAGATGACAGATGGAACTCCAGGATCAAACCAGCTACTTTTCTCCAACAAGATATTAAAATTCAAAGGTTTATAACAGCTTTTGCATTTGAGGTGCAGGGTTGTCAGTGTCTGCTGATGACTTTCTCTTGCCATAGACTGTAACAAAACTTCCAGGGAAAATTCTGTAAGACCTCTGTAGCAGTACTGCGTCACTAACACAGACTGTTTTCTTAAATAGTCCAGTTTAGGCTTTCTGAATGCTTAGGAAGTTCTGAAGCTGGCCATTTTGGTCACATTCTTGGCATGGCACTGCCTCCAGCGATCTCCATCACATCTCGTCACAAAACCTGGTGACAGTTTCTATAGGACAGACATGCAGGTAACGTTGACATTCTTGGTCCAGAGCTGACTCATAAGCGGATGAATGACATGGTGAAATTCTCATGATCTGCTTGGCAAACATTCCCTTGCTGCAAAAAACTTGGTTAATCCTCCATTGATTTATTGCGCATCAGTGTGTGAAGACCTGCTCAAAGGAAAGAAGTTTTCTTTGCACCTCCTTTTCTCTCTTCCCCACAGGAAATTGTTGTCTGTGTTTGGGAGGGACACTAGAGTTCCCACTCAGATGCGTTTCATGAAGGTCAGTTGTGCAGCAGAGGTGGTGTCTGCGGAGGAACCGTGGTTGAAAAGCTTGGCAGGGAGCTGCTCCATCAAGTGACAGGGCTGGAGAGAGTCAGCTCGGTACATGAGGAGAGGGAGGCCCTTGCAGGCTGGGGGGGGTTCCGGGAAGGAGTGACACTGAGTCGCTGGGGAGAGGCGCTGAAGCCAAGGTGGTCAGCTGGGAGCAGCGGCGCGGAGCAGAGGGAGCAGAGGTGGGAGCCAGGTTGGAGCTCTGCAGCTGGCACCGCAAAGCCCAAATGACAGAGCTCGATGCCGAAGCCAAAGAGAAGTAAGCAAATTATTCCCAAATAGAAGGTGACCAAGGCAGAACGTAATAGAGCATTTGAGCTGCAGATAGCGAGTCAGAGAGGGAAATGCAGTGACCAAAGGCAAGAGAGGAGTTAATTTTTAATTAACCATAATTAATTCCTTCCACATCTTACGTCTGGCGATAGCACAGAGTGAAAGGAAGTAATAGCGGTTTTGCTTCGATGTGTCATAGTACCAGAGAGGGAGGCAAAGGGATCTATTTTAGTGGGTCGAAGTAGCGACTGCTGAACTCGGAGATGATGTGGGTGTCTGGCTGCACAATGATCCTGTTAAATCTGTTGGTGTTCTGCTTATTGCAACACTGAAGGGTTTTTTACTTTGCATGCGATTTTCAGTGTTGCTACTCACGAGTGCGTGGTCTAGCTGAATGGGAGACAGCAGAGCCCCCTCGTTCAGTGATCCAGACTTAAGCCTAAATACAAGAATAGTCCATGGGATGTCATAGGTACCTTGCCATTGAGGCTTTAAACTCATATAGGAATGAGGGAATTTCTTTTTAATAATAGTTGTAGAAGGCTTAAAAATAATTCCTCCTTAGGAAAAAAAAGTATCCGATTAAAAAAAAAGTAATTCTTATCTTTCCCTTTTAATGTATATTTGTTTGACAGATCCAGACTGATTAACAGCTTTTAGTAGCTGAGGGCTTTTGCAACCTTGCTGTGAAAGTTTTTCTTCCCACTGTTATATTACAGTTATTAGGAAAAAAAAAAATCTCAAATGTTCAAAGAAAAACTCATTTGCTCTTGCCAGATAACCCCATGCAGCTTCTTTGGCCCTACTGGTGTTAAACCTGCTCCTTCTTTATTCATCCTCACAGAAAAAAACCAGCCAAAACCTGCATTTCTCATTTCAAAAAAACCCAAAACGGTGTTACCCTGCTCCTTCTCAATTTGTCCTTTGGAAGGTCAGCTTTAAAGACCATAAAATCAGCACAGTAATCCTACAGGATCCGTGAGTAATTCCTCAGGCAATAGCCTTTGTGCATCCGCACCCCATGTTTCCCCAACTCTGGAGCCCTCGCGTTGTGACAGTGCTCGGGTGTCCCCAAGCCCTCTCGGCATGCCACCAGCTCCTCGTTCCTGGAACAGTTTATTAACTGGCTGTAATCTGTCAGGGACAGGAGCAACATCCTCCTATTTGCTGAGCACTGAATTCTGGATTTGCAAAAGAGCTGCAAGGCGTGGAGGAATTTTTGCTATTAAAAATCCAGCTTTCTTCCCTCCCTGTCTGGTGTCAGCGAGCGCTGCGCTCGCCGCTCCGGCTGGGCTCGGGCAACGCGGGGCTCTTCAGGGAGCAGAGGGGGATGTGGCCACCTGCCATGGAAATGGAGATTTTACAAACATAATGAAAGGCAAAACAAAGAAAACATTATCTACAATGTGAGCTGTTGAGAAGCAAACAGCAACTTACATATGGCTTGGGCTTGGCACGGCCTTTATTTTTCCCCTTTGACAGGACTCCCTATCTAGTTATTTACTGTATTAATGACACGAGACAGAATTACAGCAAACAAGCCGAGCACATTCCTTGCTGTGATAATTGTCGTTTCCTCTGAGGCTGGGACAGCTGAGCGCTGCCCAGAGCCCTGAACAGACCGATGGCTGCAGGTGGAATGCCAGAGGGGTTCCTGGCTTCTCCTTTCTCCCCACTTATGCTGCTTTTCTTCCACGTCCTCTCTGCTCACCACCTAGCAGAAAGGAAATACCCACTTTGATTGCCAGGATAATTTTCATTCGCTGTAAATAGTCCTCTGTGAAAAGAGGTGTTCTTAGAGGAAAGATTTACAGGTTCATAAAGATGACACATACTTTTCCTCCAGACCCCCCTCTGTTTTATTTTTTATATGTACAGCATTTACTTCTAAATCACTGTAGTTATTCCTACTTCATCAAATAACATTCAGCTCCAAGTATAAAAACCAAGATAAATAATGTATAAAGCTACTTATGCGCTTGTATGAAACTCTTTAAAAGAAGTTGTTCATTTTAGATTTAATTTTCAAGTCAAGGAATATATACTTTAATAGTAACACTTTCAGGTTCAAACAATGACCCCCAATCCAAGAATTTCATATCTCCTAATATGCAATATAGTAAAATACAAAAGCATCTGCTGATATATTGGTCTTACATTTGTTAGCCTGCAATGTTACCATCTAACTTTTGACAGCAATTACCTACCCTATTTGATGAGGGTTTATTTTTAAAAAATTCAAGCATTCTATACAAAAATTTACTTGTAGCAGAATATACATTTCTGTATATTCTTTCTTCTTTTATCCTTGTTAAGCACAAATAAAATAATTTCATATAGAAAACATCATACTTTATTCTTAAATACTGCCAGTATATTAAACCCAAACTTTCTTTCTTCCTATAAGAGGAAAAAGAGGTTTTACAGCAATGGCACTGCTGTAATCATGTTGTTAAAGATGAAGTCTAAGAAGTGATTAATGTTTTGTTGCTCCTTTAAAACATGCCTCTTCACTTACCTGTTTTACCTATTTTAACAGGTTTTCCCTGTTTCAGATGATTAAGTTTCCCTGTGTCAGCCACTCAGTAGCCTTTTAACCATAAGAGCAAACAGCTGAGTCACCTCTGCCTCCAGCCTGCTCTGCTGTGGTGACATATCATACACGGAGGGGGTAGTTTTGTGTTTCAGGGGGTGGGGGGATTTATTCTTTCTCTTTCCTGCTTGGCTTGCTCTAGGCTACCCCTTTGTAGCAATATGGAGGAAGTGAGGGTAAGTTCAGAGCTCTTTGAAAGGTGTTATGCTAATGTGTGCTTTAAAATGAGGATTTCTGGCTAAATGAGGAGAGAGAAGTGTCTTGGCAAACTGGTACCTGACTTGCATCATGTAGGTAGCAATGATTTTCTTCTTTCTCAAAGGAAGAGTGGTAGAACTGTTTCTGGGGTGTTTTGGAGAGAATGGTGTGACCGAAGGAGGAGGGAAGGAGTTGCCTTTCACCTGCTTGGAGAAGAGAGGGATTTTTTTTTTTCTGATCAGTGGAGAAGGGGGCTTGCAGCATGCACAGCAGAATGCTTGGTAACTTGAATATGACTGCTTGAGGACCTTGATCTTTATCTAAAAACCAAAAACAGAATAACTGCCCTTTGGTGACCCTGATGCACACAGAATGCTGGAGATCCCCACCACCACTTTTGTACTTGCTATGGAGTAAAAATGCTCTAAGAGGAATCACTGTGCTGCTTCCTTTTCCTCCTTCTCTGCTCCCATTGCTGTAACAAGTCAGCCACAGAGCGCTCACCTTTTCTCTCACTTGGTTTCAGAGCTGCGGGCACTGATGGAAGTTCCTCACAGGTGCTGTGACCAGACCCTACCCTCAGAAATTGCTTTTGTGTGCTGTAAAGTATCGTGAGGGGTAGTAAAGGGATGTCTTCTGAAAATAAGACCCTATCTTTCCTTCACATACACTTCTGTGTTAAATCTCTCCAGCCTGTTTGCTGCTTAATGCTGCAGGTGGCTGCAAAGCAAATCTGTTAACCCCTCTGTGAGAGTGTGGGCTGGTGGCGTGCGAGAGGCTCTCCTGGGACTTCAGGTGGTAGTTTCCAAATGAAGCAATTATGTGGCCTATTGGTAATGTCTTTGTGCTTGACTTTTGAATTTAAATGCTTGTTAGCAAAGCGTGCAAGGGAGTCCAGGAAAACTAAAACAACAAGGAAGGTCTGATAAAGATGTTTTCCGGATCAATTTGAAGGCTCGCTGTTTATTCCCAAGCACGTTCCCTGCTCCATTGTGGCTGCCTCTCCAGGCTCTGTTGAAATACTACACTTGCCAGTAAATTTGCAGCTGGGTAATGAGTCTGTGCTTGCAGCCTCCCCAGATGCACCCTCCGAGTTCCTCCTACCTGCGTGCAAAACTGCAGCCTTGGCATCTGATGCTACTTCAAGCCTGACAGACCAGGCCCAGAGCAAGTGCATGTTCTAAATTAACGTGAACATTTGGGTGACCTTTGCTGTAATCCATGTGAATCAGACCTTGAGTTGCAGCCTCTGCAAGTTACTGTTACCAAAGCAGCCCCTGACTTTTTGGGGGGCCTCTTGTGCAGAGATAAAGACTGGCTTTTGCTATGGGAACTTGAGTTGTAATCTTGTTTTGGACAGCAGTTTGTTGTCCCAGGCGACGTTCGTCTTGTCTGCTTTTGGTTTTGACAGTGGCTTGTCACCTCCCTTGAGAGGAGTGATGACACAGGCCAGCTTCTCCTTGCTTTCTGATGCCTCAAGGATTTTATCATCAGGGTTTATGTTGGAACGCTTCTATGGGAGATGTGATACTAATACTTACTTTATCTGTGGCCTTCTGGCTGTGTTCAGGAGTGGGTGTTTGGGCGCAGTTTTCCTCTAGTTCTCTCTTCTGACTGTCTTTAAGACTTCTAAATACCATCCTGGTGAGTTCACTTGTGTTTCAATAAAACTTAGTGCTGTGCTAAGAGGTCATGAATTTTTGCTTTTTTTTTTTTTTTTTTAACCCGTCTGGAACTGTAGTGTAAGAATGCAGATTTGTGATAGTGAAAACCCAAGCGTTCAAAATGTGAAAGATTGGTTTTCTAGATTTCTGTGCAGCTGGTGTGGATGTGAAACCTGGCTGGAGGGCTGGACCTCCTGCCCGCAACACCATGCAGCTGGGAGAGGTTGCTCTGCCTCCCTTTCTTATGCCAAATAATGACATGCTTGCTCTGAGCAGCCTGAGTCCTGGTTGAGACCAAACAAGCAATAATTATAAATACAGAGGGACTGCAACCTAATCCAGGCAGAGGAAATATCTGTTACATCTTCCCTGTAGCTTGGTTAGGGTGGGTTGGTTGGGTTTTTAAAAATTTTCTGGAGGTGGCCCTGTCCTGCTCTGTGTTCTCTGTAGTTACCGGAGCAAAATCAAGGTCTGAGATGTGCTGTGTCCAACACAGATGGTAGCAAAGTGTCTCTGTTCATCTGCAGGACTTTTGAATACATGAGCTTACTGTTGTTTAATGCTACTCTCCCTGTGACATATGGACTGTCAGATACTCAAGGACTGTCCTTCTCCTTCCTAGAAGTTGAATAAATCTGCTCTCCCTTATTTTAAGAAGCTTTAACTCTGAATGTTAACTTTCCAGCTGGAAATCCTGTGCTCGGTTAGCTAGGGAGTATGTTTTATGGAGCTTGTTAGCAATTTGTGCTTTCTAATAAGATGTCCTATTCTGCAATTAATAAAGATTCAGGATTCATTAAGGAGCTGCCTCTGGTCCAGCAGCAGCCGTAAATCTAAGCATGTCAGTGCTGAAGAAAACTGGCATTTTTATCTAAAAAGCAATGACTGAGAGAGAAAGCAGTTAAGTGTCTGTGTTCTGGCCTGACGGGATGTGTAGCTGGATTTTACATGGTCTTAAATTTCC
Source organism: Strix uralensis (assembly GCF_047716275.1). Lineage (NCBI taxonomy): Eukaryota > Metazoa > Chordata > Aves > Strigiformes > Strigidae > Strix > Strix uralensis. The sequence goes on from NC_133988.1 coordinate 16,457,293, forward strand.
CGAGTGAGGTGCGATTGCTGTTGCTTTCCTTGTTCATCAAGCTAGCAGGCCTGGGGTGCAGGGGCTGATAAAGCAAAACTATCTTTCCGAGCAGTTGTTAATGGGTTTGTCAATTAAAAGGTTATAAAGAAGCATTTTATGCTTTAGGTCAGGTGCCTGAATGCCTTGGTGCCTGCTGATAGCGCTGTAACCTGGGAGCACTGGTGCAAACTGGAATCCTGGAGGTGAACTGGGAATTTTAGGGCGAGGAGGGCTGTTTTTACTAACCTGATCCAGAAGAGCAGGCTCACTGGCACTAACACAAAATTTGAGCTGCTCATGTTAACCTGACAGGCAATTGTTTTATTAAAGCTGACGTGCTGAATGGGACTCTTTTAATGATATTCTTTACCTGTCTCATTGTGTTAAAGTGGGGAGAGGGGAAGGGGGGGAAGAGGAGCGAGCAGGGCGAGCGATGGCAGGTGGAACTGAACATCAGCACCGGTTTCATGCCTTGAACCGCCCGGCGCGGCTGATGTAGACCCCGCGTAACAAGAAAGAGTTGCTAAGAACAAATCTCTATTGTTCCCCGTCATCTTTAAATGAGTGTCAAAGTAGGCAGGGGGGCTTTGACCGTTAACCGCACAATTTAGCCTGCCTGTTGTGTCCGGCAGCCCCCACCGCCTTGGAGTTTCTCGGATGAGAAAAGGCGGCCTCAGCCCCTTATAAATGGGCCAACTCTTCTCCTTTGTGTGCAGACTGCCCAGTGTGAAATCTGCAGTGACGTTAAATGTTTTCTAATGAATAATTACTGAAAGGAAATGTAGGAATATATGTGTAATGGATTGTAGCGCATTAAAATGTTTTATTTTGGGCACAAAAATGTTGTCCTTCACCAGCGCTGCGATTGTTTCAGGAAGCCTTTTGTGGGGGTTTGATTCTCAATGGATTATCTGTGAGCGCTCGCATTTCAAATAGAAATCAAAAGGGTCCTTTGGCAAACTAATGTTTTTCAAAATGGCAGCCATGAAGCCCATTTAGTATTTAAAGTTTGGGTTTTAAAGAAATGTTTGAACTCTGGAGATTTTCTCACTTTTTTTCTTTCTTTTGATTTATGAAAGTGAAGTGGTTCACCTCGACCTCTCCTCTATTGAGAAAGACAGACAGTCACCCTTTAACAAGTCTATAGCAGACTATGCCCTGGAGACAGACAAGAGGCCTTAAGAACTGTTGGCATTTCCCTGGGCTGTTGATTAACCTTAAAACCCTCTTATTCTGTATTCTTTTGAAAAGAAATTAGGTTACAATGTGTAAATTTTTCTGCAGTATAATTGTATTTATGAATTCTGTTGCCTTGAAAAGTGTGTACAGTAGGGCAAGACAGCCCAAGTTCCTCGTTACAGACCCAAGACATCATTTTTCCACGGTGGTGCCGCTGCTTTTCCAAGCACAGTCAATACATAGCGTTTCAGTTTCATTACAAATGGGGAGGAGGTTTCCAGGGGCCAGTCTCGCTGAAATATCTAAAAATCATCTTGTCTTCTTGTTGACTTTGCTGCAGTCCGATGGCCATAACTTGGTCACTTGGTGGAGATCTGGTCTGCTTTAATCTGGTTTATGCGCAGTTTTCATTTATCTGCAAATTACCCTGAACAGATTAATTTTTATGAGCCACGCCAAAGTTTCCACAGGAGGAGGAAAGTATTTCCCTGTCGCCCTGGGCTCGCTCTTACTGTTGGGCGGTGATGTATTGCTCCAAGTCCTATTGCCAAGCATATACCTCTTTGATGGTCTGAGTTCTCTTTGGGGATGAAGGGATGGGGTCCTGGCTCCTCCTGGAGCAGACACCACGCAGGCAGCTGCCTGTAGCCCCCTTCCAGCAGCCCTACGGTATGCTGTGATCTTGACCTTGAGGCCACTGCCAGAGCTGAAGGAAGAGACGTGATTGCCGGGGCCTGTCCGTGCTCTCCTGCTGACCTTGCCAGGCAGGCTCTTGCAGAACATCTTTCTTAACCACTTTTTATGGTCAAGCACTGTCACTGCTTTTTTGGCCGACTTCTCTTGAGAGCCTTAGGTGGAGCAGAGCCCAAGGGGTTTCCTTGTAATCCTTGCCGTGCTGCTGTCCAGTTTTCAGGCCTTTTAATGAGCAAATTCCTGTTGCGCACAAGGGGTGCAGGGCTGGGTCAAGGAGCGCTGCCTCTTGCAGTAAATGAGTATTTCCAAAACAGAGCTCTGATGTTTCTAAAGGAATCTGTACTAGCAGCGTTGCTCCAGGTTCATCTGTCCTGCACAAACCTGAGACTCTCATGCTTATTTTAAATCTCATGCCTATTTTAAATCGGATGGCTCCAGAGATACCTGCTTACTGTGCTACATTTCTGTGGCACAAATTCTATTTGTTTACATCTCAGGGGTGTAACAACAGAAGAACAGGCAAAAAGGTCAAATCTTTGGTATCGCAGCAGATTTCCTAGGATGCCAGCTGGAGACAGAGCCAGACAGACTGAACTGTGCTTAGGATCGCTGCGTCCGGCGTTAGATAAGGCTCTGAGTTTCAGAGGGGGTGGGAATGGGCTGTTTTGTTGCAGAGATCGTAACATGTGTGCTCTTGTGTATCTTTCCATTATCAAAACCTGATTCTGTTAGGAAATAGATGGTTCTAAATAAACTGTCTGATAAACAGATGTTTCTTTCCACTTTCCTATGGAAGTATACTTTACTGAGGGTTTTTTTTTTTTATTAAGTTTTGAATGTTCTTGTTCAGAATCAGCATTTATTAGCTGAGGATAAGTCAGAAGTGCCTTTGCCTGACTCGGCTCCCTGGATCATACTCTTTGCCTGTCTTCTTCAGTGACTCTGAGCCGCGAGGTAAGAGATCTAATTTCTAAATGTTGCTGTAAGACCAGGTGAAGGGCTCTTCCACTTCCGTAGACCCTGATCTCGCTACGAGTCCCTTTAGGAGGACACCTTCGTTACTCAGTGAGGTTGGACTTGGGAGTGAAGCTTCTTAAAATAGGGAGATCTTTACAGGATTGAAAGCATCATCTGGAGGATGGTTGACCAGAACTGAGAGGTCACTTGCTGCTGCTCGCGGACCACCAGCTACTCAAACGGAGGGGTTTTATTTTGTTGACAGTTGTTTATGCAGAGAAGCAATCATGAGAAAATATTGGTTGTTGTCTTTGGCAGCTGGGCAGAGGGGGAGAAGGAGCTGGCATCCTTTGAGAGTCGGCAGCAATCGGAGTCCAACCTGAGAAGTCATTTTTGGGGGGAGAAACTGGCTGTTGCATATGGGGGGAAAAAAAAAAGGGGATAAACCGTGAAAACTTCAAACTGCAGATTAAAATGGGTTTTGCAGTGACCTCTAGTGGGGAGCCAAGCCGGGAGGTGAGGATTCAGTTCAAGGGTGGTAGATTTTTGTGCCTGGATTTGCTCAAATTGCCCATCAGAAAGGTTAGAGGCCATTACTTGTCTTCAGTCTTTTAGTGAGATCTTAAAATCTCATCAAGCGGTGCTGTCGGCATAAACCTCGCCGCGGCCGGAGCGCTGACAGCGTGTTAGATAATTCATTAAAGGTGGAGGATGTTAGCATCCCTGCCCAAGGAGGGAGGCGAGCAAACAGCCCGACACATGATACTTGGTGTCAGTGGGCCTTAACTTCAGCCCTGTTAACTCTTTATGGAAGAAGCGCGGGGTGGAGAAGGATTGACGGGAGATGGCACGCTGCGGCTGGGGGCGTGCAGGTAACGGAGGAGACGTGTGTGAAATAAAAACATTTCTGGATTTGTAGGGTGGTGGTAAGGAAATCCAGCATCTCTGGCAGGTTGGGATGGTTTTAGAGGGGGGTTGGATGGAAGATCCCTGAGAAGATTTTTTTTTTTTTTTTCCCCTGCTCTTCTCATGGGATTTGGTGGCCTTATGGGTGGACTCAACACATCTGGAGTCGGGTGGCTTGCGTGGCACTTTGCTATAGCTAAGGGTGCTCGCCTGACTGCGTGGGTAAAAGGCTACTTGAAAGATATGCTGCGTGGGGCTCTTGCCTCGTGTTTGTATTTGCATGTAGCATGGTTGGTTTGTGTTTTCTAGTGCTTCCAAAACAGCAGTGGCATCATAACTGATCCTCCTCTTCCCCTGTACATTAATCTCTTATGTTCTGTGGTGTTAAACCAAAGAAACAGCGACAGTTAACTTTGGAGCCTGTTGAAAAATCAAGTTCTGAGCCTCTGGCAAAGATAAGTAATAATTTTGCAAAGCTTCTTTTTTTTTTTTAAAAAAAAAAAGATGTTTTTCTATCTGTTCCTTGCCAAGTCTTGTTTGTTTGTTATAAACTGGTACAAACTTTGTCAAAGAACTAGTCTGTTGCTTCTGACCTTATTTTAGCCCTTTTTCAAGAGCTGCGTATCTCATGAATTTGTGTTGTGATCTGACAAAGTTCCTTGTAGTTTCAGTGTTGAGAGACAAATCCCTGTGGGAAAAGAAGAAAACCCTAATTGTAGTGAGGGAGAGATTTTCTGATAGAGCTTGCATCTCAGTAGGCAAGAAAGAAATCTCCTGACTCTTAAGTGTTGAGGAAAGGAAAATAATCCTTTAAAAAGAGCAGTGTCTTGCTGGGGTAATGTGCACTGATGAGTCCGGGGAGGGGGTATCTCTTACTGTTGGTGATGCCAGGTAAGCACAAAACTTTGAGTAAACTTCCAGAAACGGGGTGGGGGGCAGGCCAGTAAATGGTACTGTGATAATAAAAGCAACAGCAAAATACTGTGAAAATCTGAACACAAAGTAGCCCAGAAAAGAGTTCGGGATTTTTGTCTAACAGGGAACAGTGTCACTTACCAATTAACATACGAGTGAGAGAATTAGGTTAAGGAAACCTGATCAGGTGGATGGCCACTGTGGTTTCAGGCTTATTCTTTCACGCTTCCTGGCTTGGAGAGAATGTAAAAGTCGCTTGTCCAGCTTGTCCTGAGTTCTTTCTCAGAAGGGCAAACCCACCTTAAGTTGTTTATAGTCCATCTTTCTTGTAAAATGACAAACCCTAACCTTGTCAGGCAGCCACTGTCCTATGACCAAATTGGAGTGGAAAAAATTAGTATCAACTGGGGGGAAAAATAAGGGGAAATGGTTCAGACTGTGATATGGTTTGAGTTCTGTACTGCTTTAGGTCAATCTTAATTTAAAGTTTTCAGTTTAAATTCTTTGTTTGGCCTGGTCCAGGGTATCTGTAGAAGAAGGTGGGTTCAGGGCATTATTATTTTGATTAATACTGCATGTGTATTTTGAAAATGAAGCTGTTCATGTGTTCTCTTTGCTTGTAGTAATTCTGCCAAAAAACCTGCTTTACCCTCAGGAGAAAAGATCAGATGATTCCTTACTCAGACTGTCAGAAATAACCTGAAATAACTGACAGCTGAAAGAAAACAACAGTCGAGAAAGACAGGAGGCTTCATATGCCATAACCCCTAAAAGAGGTGGTACGGGATACTCCAGACGAGACTGGCACGTTAACGTGGGGCAGCCGGACACCGTGGGTGTGTGCACGTGATGTGGTAGAAATGTCTGGATAGGTCTAATTCAGGATGGAGTAGCTCTGGTGTGTTGATACTGGTCTGGTACTGGAGGCTGCTGACTGAGCAGTTGCCACATGTGCCAGGGGTAGGTATCTTGATGGCTTGCTAGAGAAGCACTGACTGTGCGCAGAGCAGAGGGTCTGTCAGGAGTTCCTGCAGGCAGGCCAAAGCCTCTGCTTTAAAAATGGATTTGCAATTAAATTCAAAGACATGTCTTACCTGGTAAGACATGCTTAAGTTTGAGAACTCATTCAACAGCCCTGGCTTCATAGGTTTGATTGCTTTTAATTCTCTGTCACTGGATACTGAATTATTACAGCCTGAACATGCTTCATTTGAGAGATGCACATCTTTACTGGTCTGCCGTGCTGGTAAATTCCTTCTGTTCCTGACGCGGAGCTAACGAACAGCTGCTCTGCTAAGCCTGATAAACACTCCTACAGCTTGGTCAGGTCTTAAGAAGGTTCTGTGCCCTCCCAGCCTGGGCAGGTCAGCCCTGCTGGTAGGGGCTGGGCTCCATGCTCGGCCGCCCTTGTAGTGAGATCAAGAAAGGATGATTAAGACAGAATTTTCCCTGCTAAATGATGAAGAAGGTATTGAGGCAAAAGAAATATCTGTCTCTAAACTTTGGCATTTTATTTATGAAATGTATGCTTGTGTTTGTTAGGTAATAATATTAACCTCACAGCAAAGTGTGTGGAATAGATAAAGTGTTTTTTAGAGGAAAAAACCACCTGTCTTTTGGTAATGAAAACCCTGCAGATTGCACTGCCAAATAATATTGAATACTACTTGGATGGGATAGACAGTTAACAAAAATGATTACTCTGGTAATTTGTACTATAGCTGCCCATTTGTCTCATTTGCCATACAGTGAAGTTGCAAGATTGCTAAAAACATTTGCAGAATAGATTTTTTTTTTTTTTTTAATTTGGATATTACCATGGCAACTATGCTCAATACAAAACCAGGTACGACTGAATGTTTTGTCATCTGTATTAGTCCAGAACAGAGAGACTGAAATGATTACTATTATCCCACTTAATACTGCACTCTGAAAAGCCATTCTGTCAAGTCTTCCAATGATTTTGCAAAGCTGTAATAATCTTTCTGAGAGATGTCACGACTACTGGGGTGACTAGTGGTGTGGGAACACCAGCACTAGCAAGTATTGAACAGGCCACTTGGTTTAGAGGCAAGTGTTCAGAATGAAAGTTGTAATGACCGTGACTAGTAGTGTGAATATCTCTTAGATTCTTGAAGTTTGTAGAATCAAATTAAATGTTTAATAGGACAATGAATAGGAGATTATTTTTAAACTCTTTCCTCCCTCCCCCATGTTCTTCCCTACATAAGTAGTGGGGGCTGCACAGGTATCAGTTTGAGAAGCTAAGTCTTCCTTTATATTGTCTTCCAAACCAACAGAACCTGAGCTAAGGACAAGCATAACGAATGGACAAAATATGTCATGTGTGGAGGAGGGAAAAAAAAAAAAGGGGCTATTAATGTTAAAAGGGAAAAATGTAGGTATCTTTCTGATACGTCCTCAGAAGGAGGAAGTGATCGCAGTCACGCCATGGCTGAGGGAGAATGAGGAATGCTGCCTCTTCAACCTGGAGCTGGTAACACAGTCACCTGGAGGCAGTGGACGTAAAAGGCAAAAAAGTAATTACTTGTATCTGAAGTTAGTGCAGGTATGATTTATTTTTAAAGTATGATAGGATTTAAATAGTATGCTTTCAGAATATCTTCCTTTCTAGAGTATTGTGGTGATGTTACTGCTGGATATAAATCTCAAAGCTCAGATCTCTTTCAGTGCGATAAACAGATGAATGTAAAGAACAGGCTGTGCTAAAAGTGAGACTAACATTAAAATTCCTGTTTGAGCTGACTGTTCTGAGCTTCACTCAGTCATGAAGAATATTGTGCTTTGCTCTTCATCGTAGTGAAACCCTGCTTCTAAATCCAGCAAGCCTTAGTGTCCAAAGTGCTTTCGTCTTCCACCAGTGCTGTGCAGGCTCATCCCAAAAGCCTAACCCCAGAGTCAGGGTTTGCCAAAGCTTAGCAGAAACACTTTACATTGTGCCCATTTACAATTTGTAAAGCTTCTGCTTTAAAAAAAGAAAAAAGGAGGGGGGGGGGGAAGTGATGTGGCACTGCATAAACAGGCCATCACCCTCCTTTTAATGCTTGTTCACAATTTTACACACAATCACACAATCTTCTTGAGCAGTGGAGCAGCAAAACGTAAAAAGCCAATGTCGTGAAGGGCAGGATGAGAATAGCAAAGGTGCTGGGTTTGTGTGCACGTCCCTGAGCCCGAGGAGCTGCTCTGTGTGTTCAGCTGACGGCTGCTCAGCCAAATTTCTCTCCCTTAATTTGCAAAGCCTGGGAACCCTAAAAGGTAAGCTGCTCAAAATGTATTAACTTCATTTCAGTCATAAGGGAAGTATTTTATCCGTTAGGGTAGGAATTTTTCTCTGAACTGTGTAATCCTGGTGTCTTTAAAAAGCAAACAAAAAAAGAAACCCTGAAAACACCATGACGCACTTATTACTATAGAAAAAAGAATATCCTGTTTGTCTATTTGCTAGCTTGAAATTATCAGCTCGATTTAATTGACTAAAAAGCATACAATTTATTCTTACAGCCTGGGAAACAAGCACTTGATCCTCAGCAGTGACTATTTTCAGTATAAGGTCAACTTCCACCATAAAGAATGGGCAGTGGAGTGTGCAAGAGTTACGTTTTGTCAGTGACAACCTTTTCGTATCTTTCAGCCTCTTAAGAAAGAGGAGGTGGGGTGTGTGCTAGTAAAGGTTTACCGGTTCTCCAAATTGCTTTTTGATTAGTTTTATCAGCTGGGTGGCCTCGCCGCTCCCTGCCCAGGTCTCTCGCTGGCGTGTGGAGACATCTGCTGCCCAACCCTGAAAGTTGACTTTGATCTGCTCGTGGAAGGCAACAGGAATAATGAAGCAGTGTTGTGCAGAGTAGTGCTCTAGGATTAATCTTTTTTTTTCCCTAAAGGTCAAGTCAAATGCAGCCTTTTCTGGAGATTCTCCATTTCCACAGCTTTATCTGTATAAAGTAGTTGCAGGTGGTGTTAAAAACTATTTGTCTGGCATCTTCCAGCGTTAACTTCCAACTTTGTGCTTGTAACTGCTTTGTCTAGATTGAGTGGAGTGTCCCAGATGGTAACGGCACATTCGGAGCTGGGTCTGTCTCAAACAACTGTTATCTTAGTGAGGGCTGCCTGGAAACCGTGGTCTTCCTCTCAGATCATGGGAATGAGTCTCAGACATCTTGACTGTAAAGAAGCTGGAAGGCAGACTCTCACGGTGTGAAATTGTCATCTTTGGGAAAGGTGTTAATAACAGTTTGGAGGATAATCTTTTAGCGTTATCACTGTGCAAGGTCGATTTGGCCCTGGGGTGTGGGGAAGGACTTAGCTGACCCTTAGGGTCCCGATCTGCTCTCTCCTAATTCTGTACCATACAACTTTTGTGTTGTAGAAAGAAGAAGTGGAAGATAACACTGATGAAAACATGGAAGGGGCTCTGATAGCCCGGGACAGAGTCGGGGTGCAGGACTTTGTGCTTCTGGACTCCCACACCAGTGAGACTGCTTTCCTGAACAACCTTCGTAAGCGATACCAGGAGAACCTCATCTATGTAAGTGCTGGTCATGTGCATTCTTGTAGCCTCTGGCAGGTGAAATGTCTCCAAGTGTGTGTGTGGGGGGTGTGTGTGTGTGTGTATATATATATATATATATAAAGAAAAAAAATGTACATCTAGATGGGATGCAAACTAGAACTGCAGGGCGGGAGGCACTATCAATACAGGGAATGCTTTCCCAGCTTTGGTTTTGTTGTGCTCTGAGACACATTGCTACATGTTAGTAGTACTCAGCGGAGTGATCACCCAGGAGTAGTCTGACTACTTTAGCTAATGAAAATACAGTCTCAGCCTGCTGAGTTGCCTTGCAAAGATCCAAACCATATTCAGTAAATAGCATTTCACTCTCCTGTTCCCTTACTACCTTTGAAGGCAAGGCAGCGCTGAGCATGGTATCTGACTTGTATGAGAAGTGCTGGGTACTCCACGGTGCAAACTAAGATGACTTCACAGCCATGTCTGTGTTCTCAGAAGCCCCAGGGTTATACATGGGCTTACAGGAGTGGCAAGTAGTATCTAAACATGTCCTTTGTCAAATGAGGATTGATATTTGTATAACACTAATGGAAATAATTAAAAAGAAGGTAGAACCAGGGAATTTGGATGTGCTGAAAATGTATACAAATAAGGGAAAATGTAATGTGTCCTGAAACGTGTTATTTGATCACCTTTCACAGTCAAGAAGGAATTTTCTGTTGCACAGCTGTCTATGGAACAGACATCCTACTTGGCTTTCCTTCACAGCATTAGTTATTGGTCATTTGCAAAGACTTTTGTGAAGCAGCGTTGGGATAGTAAATGCATTATTATGTTAACTTTAAGTAGGAAAAAATAAATTCCATAAGCATCATGAGATATCAAAACCTTGTATATAGCATGTAAGGCTCTAAGCTTGATTTTTGTTGTTCAACTCCACTCTTAACTAGATTTGGCAAGAAGTTTGGTGTTGGCTTTGAAGTAGTAATGCCTGTGGGGTGGTTTTGGTTTGCCTTTTTTTTTTCTTCCTTCTCTCAACAAGTTCTGCACCATCTCTTTCAGTTGTTCTTGCATAATGTCACGATGTAGCTGACTCCTCTCTCAGGAGCTGTTGTAGTGATGGAACAGGTTTCCCACCTGTATGTGTTCTTTCTCCCTGCAGACGTATATCGGTACTCTCCTCGTATCTGTCAACCCTTACAAAGAGCTGGATATCTACACAGTGACACAGATGCAGCTTTATCGAGGGGTAAACTTTTTTGAACTGCCACCACATCTGTAAGTAGAACCCTGAGGATTTCAGCTTATATCGATAAATCGGGTTTTTTCTGTACTGCTGCTTACTAGCAACAAGGATGTGTACCCACAGTCACTAGGTCTGGTGAATGCAGATATTCTTATCTTCCTGTAGGTAAGGATGTGTTTGTCTCGGTCTTCTAGCTGACTGTGAGAATAAAAGGGAAACAAAAGGATTGCAGAAGTGATGTTGGGGAAAACACAGGGGAAGAGTTATCTTGAGGATAACTGTTCAGACTAGTGCTCAGGGTGTCCTCCTTACTACACGTGGTCTAGTCTGACCACTGCCTGACTGTGTCCGTGTGCAAGTCAACACCTTTTCCTTCAGTTGTCCAAAACACCAACCACCTTGCCTCGTCCTCTGAGGCCCTGTGTCAGTGCAGGCAACCACAGCACTAGCACAGTGCTCATGCACAGCCTCTGCTTGGACTTCCCAGGAGAGGAAGAAACCTGAATTTCTGAACTCTGAGCTGAAATGGTTTTGATGGTCGGAAGTTGTTGGGTGGTTTGCCAAGTAGGTTTTTCTTTCTTCTTTTTCCTTTTCCTTCCTTCAGTGGCGTATTGGTGAAGGCTCTGCTATTGGTTGTCTTTTTATCTGTCTCTTATCAGCAGAAGTTGAAGTCTTCCCTTTACTGGAATCAAAACTGGCTCCTCTGTTTGGAAGAGGGAGTCCCTGCTCTGTATAAACTATTCACCAGGAAAACACGCAGCCTATGTAAATCCTCCCGTAACAGTGGGGGAAAAAGAACAAGCCCTGTCTGTCCCTCAAATACAGACCAGGTTTTTACTATGAGACCTTGAGTAAGACCTGCGTTTTGAGCTCTGCTTTCCCATCATATCCAATACTTGTAATGTTAGATGAGGAGTAAGTACTTCTGATACCCTGCCTCCTGTTGCTGTTTCTAATGGATGCTTCTCCTCTGAATACTTCTTGTGATCCTTGTTCAGATATGCCATAGCTGACAATGCCTACCGGGTGATGTGCAGTGAGTACAACAACCATTTCATCCTCATCTCTGGGGAGAGCGGAGCTGGGAAGACAGAAGCATCCAAGAAGATCTTGCAGTATTACGCTGTAACCTGTCCAACCACAGAGCAGCTGCAGATCGTCCGTGACCGTCTGCTACTTTCCAATCCTGTTCTCGAGGTAAAAACTAAAGAAAGGTACAAACTGCAGGAGAGTTGTCATTGATGACCTCGCTGTGCAAGACTTTTCATGCAAGTCTGCACACCTGCACCCAGTAATGGCCTCCTGTTTTACATGGGTATGCACCTGCATGTATAACATAAATAATAACATAGATTTGGCCTCTTGACAGCACAACCTCTGAAGGAATGCTTGGGATTTAATAACACTATGTGTTTAGAAACTTAAGCTTGGGCTTTATAATGAAGGATAGCCGAAACCTGGGAGTATAGGAAAACTACAGCATACAACAGTTCCTCGTGGCTTCGGTTATAGGTCATACAAGAAAAAGCAATAATTTTAGCTGAATTCCACCTTTAAAGCTAGGGAAATACATTTTTAGAATCATAAAATCATTTAACTTGGAAAATACTGTAAGATCATTCGGTCCCACCATAAACCTGCCAAGTCTGTATTTCTTTAATCCCACTAAATTCAGTAGTAGGACTCAGCTGATGCAGCAAATCTTTATTTCTGGAGCTTTGTCCTACTGTGGGTGTCAGGTTCTCAGTAGGTGTGAAGCGCCTTAATCTATCTGTTTATCCTTAGGCTTTTGGAAATGCAAAAACTCTGCGTAATGACAACTCGAGTAGATTTGGGAAATACATGGATATCCAATTTGATTTTAAGGTGAGAACAAACTTAATGGACCGCTCTTAAAACAAGCTGTATCAGTGAATCTCTTGGACACTTACCAGGCAGCACAGGATTTATTAAGACTTACACTGCAGATTTCTGACCCTATTTTTACAGGCGTTGCATTTTGCGAGTAAAGTGACTCGTTATACATCCTGAAAGCTTCCTACATTACTGGCAGTACTGCCAGCGCTCGGTAGAAAGCTAATATAAATTGTTGTAAAGCGCAAGTTACACTAGAAAGACAGCAAACACTTTAGATACAGCTTGTACTGTTGTTGGATACTAACTCTTAAACACAAGATGGCAGATGAGTAACAGCAGAAACATGCTTCTCCTGACACTGCTCCTTGTTCCTAGATGTGGAGGAATGGCCGTCACAGCGATGTTATTTTGTCTCTTGGTGCTGATCTGACTGCTTTGTTCTGCCAGGGAGCTCCAGTGGGAGGGCACATCCTCAGTTACCTAATTGAGAAATCCAGAGTTGTCCACCAGAACCACGGAGAAAGGAATTTCCATATTTTCTACCAGTTATTAGAGGGTGGAGACAAGGATCTTCTTTGCTGGCTTGGACTGGAGCGCAACCCCCAAAAGTACGCGTATCTTATCCAGGTCAGTGAGAGCGTGTCCCCATCTCTGTCTTATATCTCGAACTGTAGGGATTGCAAATGCAGTTTTCCTCGAGTACTGAGCACACTGCTGAGCTGCTAAGAGAAGTCACGTTACAGCAAACCTGCCGGGCAGGTTGGTTGCAAACACGTTTACGCTGAGGTTGTCAGACAGTGTTCTACCCTGGGTGCTTTTGTGGCAGGAACTGTTCCAGCTGTGATGGCCTAAGGATGCAAGCGATAAATGGCTTATAAGGGGTAATATCTCTTATTGGATCAGCTGATATTGTTGTGGGGGCAGAAGCAAGATTTTGGGCAACGTGACCCAGTGACAGCAAGTCCGTCAGAATTTTTTAAAAAAAAAAGTCACTTTCACCAGGTCTTTTATTAATTGTGTATTCCCCATGTTCTGTGTGTGCGCAATGGCTCACTGCTGCCATCCATGCTGCTGCTGCTGGGAGGATGGAAACTCTCTTAAGCAAATGTCACCAAACCATTTGATGACCCAGGTCCCTCTGCTATGGTCAAGACACCTCCTGACTGGTTGAGCGCTCTGAGCTACTAAACAGCAGAGCACTATCTCTCTGCAAGTTCTGCTTTGTATAAGGGCATCTTTTCTAAGTCTCCTCCGTCAGGACCTGGATTCTCAGGATTTATGGACCTCATATTATAGAGGTATATAGGTATGGTTATGCAGTGTACAGCTCATTTCGTAGCAGTGCTTTCAGTTTCCTTTCTTCCTTGGTAATGAAGAAGACCTGGGCAGAAGATGATATTGCCATAAAAATGGAAGATGTCTGTAAGCTCAAGCTCTTCACAAGACGCAGCCATTTTATGGTACTCACTATCCAAGCTCAATGCTTTAAATTATCTAAAGCTTTAAGTATCAATTGAAAGATCTGATCAAATGAGCCACTTTCAGGATCAGCAGGAGTGAGATAAACTTGCTAGCTAGTTGCAGACTGCATCTGTACAGGCTGGAAACTGGAAATGTAAGTAGTATGCCCAGTAGCCTGCTACGTTTGTTGCTGACAATAAAATTGCCTTGCCAATTAATTGTACTAATTCATCTTTCTCTTATTGTATAGGGTCGATGTGCCAAAGTGTTTTCTATTAATGACAAGAATGACTGGAAAATAGTCCGCAAAGCTTTTTCTATCATTGACTTTACTGAAAAAGATATAGAGGTATGCGTGTTAAATGGGACTGAGCCTACCAAAGGGAATTTGAGGAAAGACAGCAGTGCACTCTTTACTTAAAAGTGATGGAAGCAGTCTTGCTTAGGAGAGGTGTTAAGGGTGGAATAGGATGTTATTTTGGGGGGATTGAGGGAGTGGGTGGGTGAAGAGCTCTGTCCCTTGGTACAGCCTGATGGCACCTATCTCTGAAGCTGGCTGGCTGGCTCGCCTCCTTCAACCTAGCCAATATTCTGTTTATTAATGTGCATAGCAAAGGTTAGCCCCGTCCCATGGAGCTGTGGGAACCTCTTTTCTAACGGTGTATCTCTCGTTATTAGCATCTCTTTGGAATTGTTGCTAGTGTGCTGCACCTCGGGAACATTCAGTTTGAAGAAGATAGCAATGGACATGCCATCATTCGCGATGGCACGCAGATCAAATGGATTTCAAAGGTAGCTCTTCTGAGATAGCGTCAGTATTACAAGTGCTTTGAAGAGAGCCTTAACCTTGCTGTGTTTTCCTCTTAAGGACAAAAACATCTGTTCCCAAAAGCAGAGGGATTGCTCTATAAATACCCAGCTCTTGTTATAAGCTGTCTTGAATCATTGGGCCCCTTTTCTCTGTAGGACATCTCTCTGAAACTTCCTTACTTATTGTTGGTCAAAGATGAGCATAACAGGGAATGAACTGGGGCGTTACACCCTACTGATCACACAATACTGCTTATTTAAACAGTCTCCTGCTGGCCGTACTCTGAGTGTAAGTATTTCTTTTTTTGCAGCTACTGGGTGTGCACTTGTCCATTCTGCAGGAATCTCTCACCAATCGGAAGATTGAAGCCAGATCTGAAGAGGTATCAAGTAGTTCTGTGTAACCCCAGGCACCTGGGAGCCACCCTGGCTAGTGGTGGTGACAGAGGAGGAGCCCTGTTCTTAGCAGTGTTACAGTCAAAACAGGTCACTCTGGCTGTCTCTCTCCTCTGTATCCCCTTCCTCTTCTAGCCTGAGACATTAAACTAAAACATATTTCCAGTATTAAAGTTTTACTGCTGAACAAGGTAGTAACTATGAAAAAGCTAGGAACAGAGACCTGCAGGCAGCCCTGTATTTAAGCCAATTTCCTTTTGTTCAGTCCCTAGAATGCTTCCTGGGAAACTGGGCTGCATAAACAGAGAAAAGCACTGGTAAAAACTGTTCTTTGAGTATTTTGTACCAACTTTAATAAAATAAAAGGAAGCCGGAATACTTTCCCCACTTATATTAATTGTACTCTCCAAAAGGTAGTAGTACAGTGCTGCTGGCATGTGGCTGTACACCTGACTGAAGTAACACTGATGGTGAATAAAGCTGTAGGCAGCTGTGGTTCAGACAGGCTGAGCACTGTGCTGCGGTACACAACACTACAGCTGGTTCTCCAAGCCACGAGCGTGAACTGGCTTTGCAGAAGTTTGCTCTGATCAGCTGTGGTGTTTATCATCTCTGTCATATCTATTTTATTTTTAGGTCCTAAGCCCGCTGAACGTGGATCTGGCGTTCTACGCTCGGGATGCCGTAGCAAAGGCGATTTATGGACGAACTTTCACTTGGCTAGTCAACAAAATTAATGGCTCTCTAGCCAACAAGGTTGGTTTCTTGTCCCGTGTCCTCCTAACACACCGAGAACTTTCTCCAGTGAGGCCCTACAGCACCAAATATCTTGGACGCTTGATAATTGACGTAGGGACATCCACAGCACTGAGCTGGAAAACTAGTTAGGTGTGGAAGGTGGTATGGTAAAAAGTTCTAGCTGTTCATTACTTGCTTTAAAGTGACTGCTCCCTTGGCATGTGATACAAAGCTCTCAAAGAGAAAGCTTAAAATTTAGTTGAAGGAAACAACATGAAACACGCAGGGAGGAAGCATCAGCTGAAGCAGCAAATCCACAGCAATGGTGTCTTTAACAGGATTCAACTCGGAAAACAGTCATCGGCCTGCTGGATATCTATGGTTTTGAAGTGCTGGACACAAACAGGTAACAGCAGTTCCTGAGGCTTGGGGTAATCTGTCCTCATGCCGGTGGGGCTGTGTGCTGAAGTCCTACGTGGCTTCTGGAGTGTACTGTTCTCCCAGCAAGGCAAACTACTGGTGACTGCAAAATGGGAGTGTGCTGGGTTGGTGAACCCCCTGGTGAAAGCTTTAGCTTGGACATCTGGCCTAGATTTGAGCCACTGGTACAGTGGTGTGGGAGGAGTGTACGGGTTTGATCTGTATAGAAGGGGGTTCTTTGGCTTGAAAATGGTAGGTAGTGGTGGGAGGAGTAAAACTGTCCATGAAATCAATGAAAACTAATGCTCATTTGACCACTCTGAAGCTTTGAACAGTTCTGCATTAATTACTGCAATGAGAAGCTCCAGCAGCTGTTGATTGAGATGACCTTGAAAGCAGAGCAGGAAGAATATGAACTGGAAGGAATAGAGGTAATTATTTTTTTCCCCTCCCCTTTTTTCTTTGAACTGCCGTTACAACTGAATGCTTTAGATCATCAATGAAGAAGGCATCCTGCTTTCTTCTTTTTTTTTTTTTTTTAGTTTGCATTATTCACATTGGAAGTATAAGATAGACATGGGTCTCATTGTGTACCCCTTTTTGAAGTGTAATTTGGCCTAGACTTAATTTACATCATCTAAGAAAGGAGTAGGACATTTCCCAAAACTCAAAGGGCCCAGCTGTGAGCATGTTCCTGTAGAAATGAGGAGCTCCAACAGCGTAGACCTGGACAGTGGAGTGCGTTAACGTGCAGAATAAGAGGATGGTCTGGGCTGCTGAGAGCAGGAAGACTATGGAGTGGGGTGGAAGATCACTGTGGTGTCCCTTTCCCCAGCAGCTTGGTCGGTCCTCATTCACAATACAGATCTTTACTGTGATTGGAATCTGGCTCCAAAGAACTTAGAAATGGCAAGGAAAAGATCTTCCTCTAAAACTTTTCTTTTTTTTTTTTTTTTTCTCTTCCTTCAAGTGGGAACCAATTCCATATTTTAACAACAAGATCATTTGTGACCTGGTTGAGCAGAAGCATAAAGGGATAATCTCCATTCTGGTAAGAACAGAGTTTGTGCTGCTTAAATTAAAATGCCTGCCTGTGCCCTGCTGTAATGGTCCATAAATGGTATTTTTCCTCTAATTATCTGATGACACTGCATTGTTCAGAATGTAAACAAACAGACCTTGTAACCAAAGACCCAGAAGGTTAAGGTAGAGGATCTGCTTGCTAGAGAGCTGTGGGTTTTAAAGGAGGTGTGCTGCTTCTACAGCAGCTCGGAGTGCTTGAGAAGGCAGACCTAGGCCATTCTCTCCACTCTTTGCCTGGAGACACTGAGACATAGAAGGAAGGTACCTGCAGCAACCTGCCTGGCTCCATCAACAACAGGGATGGGACCCCGGCTTCTTCAAGGACTGTTGGGGAGACTGCAGAACATGAGAGTGCTTCTCCATAGCCACCTGAAGTCAGACATCCAGGCTCCTGTAAAGATGAAAGAGAATTCATCCCATCTGTCTGCTTCCATGACTTGCTGGCCTTGATGTCTGGTGCTTCAGAAGGGCTCAGCTAGGGGAGAAACCTGAGAGCTGCCTACCTCCTCCTGAGCTGTACATGCTCCTCTTGTCTCCTTGCCCTTTAGTTGTTATGGCTCCTAAAACACTGATCTGAAGAAAATCCTCTTTGTGCCTTCATAGGGATGGCAGGAGAAACGGGCGAGGCTGAAGGCATCTCTCTCCAGAGCCTTTAACAAGGAGCTTGTTCTGCAGTGCTGTCCAAGGCTTTTTGCTTTGATAAGTGTGCAGCTCCACGGAGAGGAGTCTGAGCACACAAGCTCAGATGATACCACAATGATACTTTCTTGAATGCAAACCCGAATTAGTAAGAAATGTAGTAATCTTCCAGTAGAGACTTGTAGCCAAACTTGAAGTTGAGTTGTCCCTTGCCACCACCTCTGACATGTCTACAAAGCTGAGAATTTTTATCACCTTGGTATGGGAGACAGAGGATTAGGACGCTGTAATCCAGAGAAGGTGCTGCTGAAGCTCAGCATTAGCTTCACCTTGCAATGGATTGCCCTTTCCAGCAGGACTTTTCTACACATAGTACAACTGGAAGAGCAGAAGGAGTTGTAGGAGTTTCTTGGGTTAAAAAAGGATAAAAAAGGATAATCTATAAGCTTGTCTTTCCCCTCCAACTCTGTGATTCATCCAGACCAAGAGTTCTTCAGGCCCTTCTGAATTTTAGTGTCTAATGATGTAATCTTTCTCCCTGTTTTTGTTTAAATGAACTACAAATAATAAAGCATGAGGCAGTGCATTGCCAAATTTGGAAGAAAAAGGCAGATTTGGCTTAACTTGATTTACCTTGACAGTTCTACTGAAAACAGATAAATGAAAGCTTATTTAACTAGGAAATTGCTTGTATAAAACAGAACTAATCTCAAATTATAACCACGCTCTTTGGTTTTGCATAACAAATTTACTAGATATTAGCAAGGAGGGAGTAGTCTGTTCAGAGCAGCATTTGATTCAGCGCCTGCTGTTTCAGGATGAAGAGTGCTTACGGCCTGGTGAAGCGACTGATTTGAGCTTCTTGGAAAAGCTGGAAGAGAAAGTAGGAGATCATGCCCACTTCGTGACGTATGCATTTACACTCTGTATCCTACCACAGAGGAAACTCTTCCCATCTCTTACCTGTGACAGATTACTGGGGAGGGAACAATTTTTGTTTTGTACCAAAGAAAATCAAGCAGCCCATCTCCTGTCTAATGTTGTGTGCTATGCTGGCAGAGTATGACCTGGGGTCTTAGGGAGGTGGGAGGGGGATTCCTGTCTCCTTTTCTTCGAGTCTAGTTTCACCCCACACTAATTTTAGGGACTAAAGATTAGATGGCTTTGGCCCGTGGTTTTAGCCCACGGAGGTTAGATGGCTTTGTCCCCCACTGACTCCAGGGAAGGCTGAAGATACTGTGAGGAGGAGCCTGATGCCCTAGGCTGTGAGGGGCACCTAAACATTTAAGTCCATCTTGATATGCGTGAGCTTTGGGTACAAAGAGGGAAGAAACATGCTCCTGCTCAGATCTCCCAGATGAGTGGCATTTTGGTTAATACTCAGTTTGTCATATTTTCGGATTCCGTTTTGGTGACAGATGAACACGTTGGCGCTGGGCTGTTCTGGCAGTTCCCAGCAGAAGCCCACTGAAAGGCTTTGACAAGTCGTCAATTCAGAGTCACGCTGCTGAATTGTCACCTTCTACATCTCTGAAGTTCATCACAGCCAAGTGGAAAATTTATAGCCAACTTCCTTGTCACCACGATGTGCCTTAATACTGTTCTGCCTGATTAAAAGCTTTAAATAGAAGTGCTAGAGTTACTTAAATGGGATCTGTACTTGGTGATAATTTTGGAAGGAAACTTTGTAGTAATGTGCTGTTGTGACACACAACTCTGCTGTTAGTGACTGCTTATAAAGCTGAAACTTAAACTGTGAAGTTGCTCTTTTTTGTTTTCCTTTTCCCTTTTTTTTTTTTTCCCCCCAGGAGTTCTTGCTTTCTAAAATGCTCCTGCTATTCTTGAATTCTTTTGATTCCACCTTTGTATTTGGGTTCTTGTTCTAGGGAAAAATATCTCAAACAATCCTTCCCCCTGCTTTCACTTTGAAATTGAGGAAGCTGGTGATCTTTCTGTCATATAGGTAATAAGAATGTATTTAAATGAATGTTATAGGAGGAAATATTAATACTTCTGGAAAGGGTGATCATTGCCAAATGGCAGCGGGTAGGTCACACATATTTTGAGGAGTTTATGGTAGCTGACTTCCATTCTCCAGCACTGAATTTTGCTGTTAACTGTTCAGAATGGGCAGATAGATGATAATTTGATTATTGCCCATAGCTGTGCAGTCAGAGCCATGTTGATAGAACAGACATTAGACAGACTCCCAGCTCTCCTACAGCTGCTTTTTGTGCAGGTGACTTTCTGCAAGCTGAGGAAGTCCATTTGCTGCTTTTTTTTCTCTTCGTGTTTTGTTTTTTTTTTTTCCCTTGCAGTCGCAAGCTTGCAGACCAGAAAACACGGAAATCGATTGACTGGGTGGATTTCCGCCTCCTTCACTATGCAGGAGAAGTCACTTACTGTGCTGTTGGTGAGTGTGAGCAAAGTGCTAGTCTAGGAGTTACCTGAGCTTTTAAGCCAGGGCAGTAGGTAATAACTTGACGTGAAGATGAATTACAAAATATCTGCCCTCTGAAGGTGCTACCTGAAAATCTCAAACTTGCATGCAATGTGAATTTTGAGGATGGAAATTTTCAGACTTTGTGCTAAAGTGTGTAGCCTCCAAAAAGAATCACACTTTTTTTTTTTCAGGATTTCTGGAGAAGAATAATGATCTCCTGTACAGAAACCTGAAAGAGGTAAGAACAGAAACGGGAGGCTGTTCTCTTAAGTTACCTTGCTCAAAGCAGAGCTGTTTTGCAGAAGATTTACTTAATCTCCGTAGCAAACAAGAACATGGATTTCTCCGTAGCAGTGTTCTTTAGGCACCTGCATGTGTGTCCTCACAGCTGAGCTGCTCAAGCGTAGAAGCATCGCAGCAGGAGCAGCAGGCCTGCCAAATAAGGTGGCTTCTCACTCCCCCCGTTTCAGGTGCTGTGCAACTCTAAAAATGGCATCATTAGAGAATGCTTCTTGCTGTCAGAACTGGACAACAGGAGGAGACCAGAGACTGTGAGTTTCATCTTTAGTCTTAACTTTGAACTATAAACTCAACTTCCCAAGTCTTGACTTAACCGCTGGTCCAGTCTTTAGTCCTGAATGCAGTGGATTATTTCTTTTGGCTGGTGTTACACCCCTGCTAGCTTCCTGGTAGTTGAACAGTGACGTTGCTGAGACAGCAGCTAGCAAAGGGACGTACCTTAATGTTGTTATTAATGAATCCTTCTAATATGAGCCCTGTGCCTAGCATCCAACAGTAGTTAGTTTCTGAAGGGCTACCTTGCGTGTCCGGCTGTACGGCAGGAGTTAAATCTTCCAGTGCAGCACTCTGTCCAGGTAAGTTATGGCTCACTGTGCTTCAAAAGCCTTGTGGTACTAATGCCTTTGTCAGCCTTTTACTTACAGTTTAAAGGTGGGTGCAGGGAATGAGTTGATTTCCATTGCTGCAGTGATGAGTTCCAAAGCTAAGAAAGTTCTTTCAATGTCATCTTAGGTTGCAACCCAGTTCAAAAACAGTCTGATGAGTCTTATAGAAATCCTGATGTCCAAGGAGCCTTCTTATGTCCGATGCATTAAACCGAATGAGAACAAGGAGCCTGGTAAGGCTTTGGGCTGAAGACACAGTTGAGATAAAGGAATGCAGTGAGGAAAACTTTAGCTTGTAGCTACGTACAGCACATATATATGTTGTATATACGCGCTGTGTGTGTATATATGTATGTAAAAATCTTAGTTAAGCTAGCAGCAAAGTCATCACCTTGGGTAACTGTGGATTTGATTCCTCCTTTATTCGTCCCAATATGTGGACAAGTGAGTGCGCTTCCACAGGCTGTTTACCAGTGGATGTGTGTTCTTACTACAGGGAAGTTTGATGATTATCTGATCCGACATCAGGTAAAATACCTGGGACTGATGGAGCACTTGCGGGTGAGACGAGCTGGCTTCGCGTATCGGCGGAAATATGAACTTTTCTTGCAAAGGTAAGTGGAACTGTTTTGCCCTCTAGCCAGGTAAACCTGCCCTCCCACGAGGGCTTCAGAGCAAGGTTTGTTTAAATGTCAAGTCCCCGTGACAGGAGATGTGGAGGTGTCAGCAGACACTTTTCTGCGTCAGAGATAACCTTTGTACATGTCTCTTGTCTCTATCCATTCTGATCTGCTTTGGCATCTTCTGCCTTGAATAAAGCAGTAGGAATTGGCGGGGGGTAGGGAGAGTCTCAGGAAGGGGTTCCTCAAACATAAAGTTATTTGTGTTGATGTCTTGCTGATGTTTCAGGTATAAATCCCTCTGTCCAGCTACCTGGCCCCACTGGCATGGGCCAGCGGCTGAGGGTGTGGAGATGCTCATCAAGCATATTGGTTACAAGCCTGAGGAGTACAAATTAGGAAGGTAAATTTATTTTCTCTGTGATCTCTGCTGCTCAGGTACAGGGTGTTTTCCATATTCAATCCTCTGTCCTGTCTGTGACCGCAAACCACCCTGTGGCCCTTCCCGGAGAGCTGCAAGATGTAGTGGGGTGAACAGATCCTTCTTCCTTGACCACGTGAACTGGGCAGACCCGCCTGGGTCTGCAAACCTGGCGGCTTCTGGTTAGTGGCTTCTTTAAAACAGCCCAAAGGTATACAGTGCACAGGAGCAAGGAGACAGATAAAAAAAGCCCAGATGCATAAATTTTCTCTTTATTTTTCCTTTCTTGTTTCTGTGGAAGCTCGATCCAGCTGAGTTTCTTCCATCTCTGGGTTAGGGTAGATGGGCTGCCTCGCTTCAGCTCCAGGTCTCCCTGCTTGCTTGGGCAGCCAGAGGCAACTTGCCTGGCTTAGGCCTGGGTTCTTTTCTTAACTGCCTTTTGCAACCACTCCTGAACCACAACCTTGTCCTCCCTGCTAAGGCACAGGGCAAGGCAGGGCTCTCTACTGTCACCTTCAACCTGTGGCTGTCAGAATCCATGAATTATTGTCTAGGATAGTAGCTAAGACAAGGAAACCTGTTTTCCCTGGGTTTCAGCTGCTTATCCTGAGCTCCACAGCTGCTGGGAAACAAATGAAGAGTGGTTACAGAAGATGTGGCTCGTTAGCAGTACAGCTAGTTGGAGGACTCTGAGCCTGGTTAGGGCAGCTGAAATGATGGCTCACTAGGAATAAGCTGTTCATGGTCTCTTTTTCAGAACCAAAATATTCATTCGGTTCCCAAAGACTCTGTTTGCTACTGAAGATGCATTTGAATTCAGAAAGCACCGGTTAGGTATGGTTCCAGTTCCCTTTATCTGTGTATAGACTAAGAAGCAGAGCCTGGGTAAACTGTGTTTCTGGGCTCCAGGTTCATGCAGCCGATGCACCATGGTGAGAGCAGAGACCCCTGGTCTGCAAAGCTCCAGAGAGTCCAAGGAAAAACTCAGTAATCTTTTTCCAGGGTGGGGAGAAATCACCAGCTCTATTGCTTGAGTTCTAGATATATTATCTCCTTTAGAGCTCCAGCAACTGGTGGTCCATGTCTAGATGCACTGAGTACCTTTCCCCTGGGATTGGGATCCCATCTGTCTCCTCCTGGTGTTACCTGTTTGTACCTGCTTGAAATGCGTGGAGCTACGTTTACCTATGGGCTGCTTCTGGTCCTGGCAGTGTTTTGGCACCTTTGTACCTCAAAACCCTCCTTGATCTTGGCACGTGGTGTGAGTGCTGGGAGCACAGCTCCTGAATGCTGGGATCCCCTGGATACAAGCAATGTCTCTGCTTTTTTTGCCAGTTTCAAGACTACAGGCCAAATATAAAGGATGCCTTGGAAAGAGAGAGTACCAGAAGAAGAGAGAAGCAGGTAGGAGCTCTGGAACTGAGTACTCTCTCCTTAGGGCTGTGCTTTTCAGTAGGAGTTGTCGCTTTGGGAGGTCCCTTTGGCTTGTATCAGCAATAACGTGGCCAGCAGGGATGGAGAAGGGATCTTACCCCTGTACCCGGCACTGATGAAGCCACACCTTGATGACTGGGTTCAGTTTTGGGCCCCTCGCTCCATAAAGGCCATTGAATGACTCGAGCGTGTCCAGAGAAGGGCAACGGAGCTGGTGCAGGGTCTGGAGCACAGGTCTGATGGGGAGCGGCTGAGGGAACTGGGGGGGTTTAGTCTGGAGAAGAGGAGGCTGAGGGGAGACCTCATGGCCCTCTGCAACTCCCTGAAAGGAGGGTGCAGAGAGGGGGGATGAGTCTCTTGAGCCAAGGAACCAGCACCAGGACAAGAGGGAATGGCCTCAAGCTGCGCCAGGGCAGGGTCAGACTGGCTCTTAGGAAGGATTTCTTTGCAGAAGGGGCTGTTGGGCGTTGGAATGGGCTGCCCAGGGCAGGGGGGGAGTCCCCATCCCTGGAGGGGTTGAAGAGTCGGGTTGACCCAGCGCTGAGGGATGTGGTGGAGTTGAGAACGGTCAGGGTGAGGCTCATGGTTGGACTGGAGGAGCTTCTAGGGCTTTTTCAGCCGAGATGATTCTGGGATTCTGTCCTGAATCCGTGTTGCTGCAGATAGCAGCTTCCCTGCAGGGCTGTGGGTGTCAGTGTCAGATGTGGGTGATGGCTGTGTGAAAAGCATTCCCAGGGGGCTGTTTAGCACCTCACCCCACTGCTGCCACCCAAACATCAGCTGTGGGAGCCGCTCTGTGCAGCGGCAGCACCCTCTGCTGCGCACGTGGGGATGTTCTGGGGTACTGAGGAGTTGCTTGTTAACTGTGAGGGAGCAAACCCTCTCATCATGGTGGACAGGCTGATGAATAATGCTGCAGGCTCAGAGGCCAGCTTTCTGAGATGAGCTGTTTGCTGTGTACACTACATTGTTGATGAGTTGATGTTGAGCTCTACAGTGCAGGTAGGGCTGGATCAGCCGGTCACTACAGAGAAGAAAAATGTTCTCAGCTTCTTCCTGTACAGATCAGCTGATGGAAGAGCTGCAAAAGAGCCGGTTATAACTTCTGCTGTGTGGCTGTAAAGGATAGTATGGCACAGGACCTCTGACACTAATGCAAGAACCTGATTAATTCTTGCAGCTATCAAGCTGGAGGCTTGTTGGCGAGGAGCGCTGGCACGGAAGGCGGCCAAGAAGAGGACATGGGCAGTTCAGATAATCAGGAAGTAATTAACACTGCATGGTGGTCGTGGGGAGGGCTGTGAGTCACAGCCTAGTGATGGTCTCTGCACAATGAGTCCAGAGTACTGACAGTACAGCGAGTCAAAACCATCTCCTTCACACCTGTTTTTAAGCCGTCATGGTAGTTAGGAGGACAGTTGCCAGATGGGGTTGATCAGAAACGCCTATCACCTCTTCAGGAATTCTCTGACTTGCACCAATTCCTGTTGCTTTGCTGGTTTATACTGGTAGAAGGAATCTCCAAACCAATCTTTCGCGTGCCTGCCTGTTCTCTTCACATACGCTCCTCCATCTCCACTCCCTTAAACCTAGCTCCTGAATACTGTGTCAGAAGTAGTGCTGATCCTCCTTCCAAAGCACTGTATTTTGGTCAATAAAACTTGGGGGAAAAAAAGTTTGGAATATTATAAAGCTTAAGACTTCCATGGCTGTAACACAGGTGACAGTGCACCTGAGTTAATGTCAGTGAGCCTGCTGTGTGCCTTCTGTGACTTGCCTTTGCATTTCCATTGGTTTCTGGAGGTAACGTGTAAGTTCTGGTTTGGATGTGTTCTGTAGATTCATAAATGGCTTCATCAATCGGAAGAAACCCCTTTGCCCAGAGAACATTGAATTTGTGAAGCTTGTGCAATACAAATACTTCATGAAGCTCAGAGACCACGTTCCAAAAAACGTCTTGGATAAGAGCTGGCTCCAACCTCCGTCCATCCTGGAAGAGGTGAGGGTGGCTGCAGGCTTCTGTTCCGTGGTCACCTGTGTGCACACCTCACGTAGGAAAGAGCAGTGATCTCTGGCTGGTTTGTCCTCTGTTTGGGCACGATGGCAGAGCCTCTGGAAAAACTTGAGATCCTCTGTGTGCATAGGAGGGTGGGAGTGGGAGGAATGGTGCTGTTGCTGAAGTTTCCAAGGGAAAGGAGGGAGCTTGGTGCTTTTGTCTTAAATAATAGAAAGGAAGATGCAGAAAGGATAATAGAAAGGAACACTGACAGAAAAGTGAGCCCTGTTAAAAACAAAATGAATCCCACCATATTTTAAGCTCGTGGCACAGACAGACCTGTAGCCTTTCACCTTGTCTGGGCTTTGGCAGGACAGGTAGCCTCAGTGCGTGAACGGGACAACTCTAATTGCTTCCAGCAGCGCACTCGTTCAGAAACGGCTGCTGGCATTTGTTATGGCCCTTCTGATCCTGCCTGTAGCCATCTCACTCCCGTGCTGGCTGTGCCCAGTGCTCGGTGGGCCCGGGAAGTTAGAGAGCTCAGACAGAAGGCGAGGGAAGGAGCAGCGCCGCAGTCTCCTCCGGGGGTGGCACGTGGGGGTTTGCTGCTTGTGGTGACTCTAGTAAGGACTCAGCCTTGGTGTTCTGCGTCCTCCAGCTGCTGCTGGGCATTAACCCTCTGGTAGCAAAGCTCTTTGGTAAGGTGGTCTGTGGGCTGGGGGAGCTCAAATGGAGTTGTGACTAGATGTTAAAAACAGCTTGCCCCAGGCAGGTGTTTGGTAGGGCTGCAGCAGGAGCTGTTTGCACAACTTCACTACCTTTTTTTTCTTTTAATGTAGACATCTGAGATGCTACAGAAAATCTGCATTAGGAACCTAGTAAGGAAATACTGCCGAGGTGTTACTGCTGAGAGGAAAGTGCAGGTAACTAATAGGTAGAATACGTGTGAATTAAAACATGTTGTGATATCTGCTCTCTGAACTGTCTGAAATGCAGCTCCACCTCCTGACAGACCACTGCTCCTCTGGCTGAGCAGATTCCTGAGCCTGGAGTCAGGTGTTTGTTTCAGTGGCCCTTGCAACAGACAGTGCAATTCTACAGACACATGGGTCTTAATCTTATGGCATTAAAACTGCACTTTGTATAATTAGAAAAGATCCATAAATAAGAAAAATCTGTAGGACTGTTTAGTCCCCACTACCCCTTTATTTGGTGTAATACAGGAATAACCTAAAGATGCTGCAAGAAATGCAGCATGAGTCGGGTAGATCCCGCATGAGTGAAAGGATGATGCTGTGCAGTAACGGTACCTATGTTGTACCTGCTGATGTAACTGACGGAGAAACTCCAAGAGGGTAAAAGCTGCTCCTTCTCGAAACAGTTACAGCAAAAAGTGGTAGCAAGTGCCGTTTTCAGAGGGAAGAAGGAGGGCTACCTGCAGAGCATAAACCAGCCTTTCATGGACACCCGACTAAGTGAGTACACAGCAAACCCCTGAACTGAAGGACCCGGCCACGTGCTCCTTGCTCAGGAAAATTCTGTTTGACGAAACAGATTGTTTCTAAGAGAAATTCCTATCTGACACAGGCAGCATCACCTGCTGCGTTTGGGCCCTACCACTTGAATTCCCTCACCTCGTCATGTCTAGTGGCACTAAACGTGGTGATCCATCTGCCAGACTCAGTTCTCAAACTCTGGGGGGTACCTGGAGCCCCTCCTGGGACAGAGCAAAAAACCCAAACAAAATCCCCTGTGGGCTGGGGCAGGACCTGCCCTTGCTGTGCTGGATGGAGTGGGGAGGCTGGGTGGGGATCAGCTGTGGGGATCCCATCCAAAGGCCTGGAGCTGCTGGGAAGGAGAGGTGTGAATTTGGGGAATCTGTGAATTTGGGGAATCTGTGTAGCCGGTGTTAAGCACGTAAAGGCGTGAGAAGAAAGCCCTAGCAGTGCCCTGGCAGGGCAAGAATCACTGGAGTGGGTTTAGGAGTAGCTGGAAGCAAACATGCTCAGTCTCGAAGGGAGAGTGCCAAGGGGACAAGGACGAGACAGTTAATGCAGGGGACGAGGACAAGACAGTTAATGCAGCTCTCTGGTGTTTTGCTGGTGGGAATTGTGGCCGCCTGTCGCCTACACTCAGTTTATTTTTCTGCTTTGCTCCTCAGAAGAGAACGATATAAACCCCAAAGTACTGCAGCTCATCCAAGGTGAGACGATCAAGGTAAGGGAAGCACAGAGGCAGCTCAGCAGCCCTGGAACCAGCTGAGCCTGGCGCTGGGCACTCACGCGGGCTGGGCGATCTGTGACGCCCCGAGGCTGCCTTGCAGCCGTGCCTCTGTGGCTGGGCAGACTGAGGAATGGCAGCGTAGCAAGTATTGCCTCACTTTTAAATTGGAGACAGGTCTCAAAATGCACCTGGGCAAAAATTCCTTTTAATAATTGCTTAAAAAGCATCACTAACCCTGTTTTGGGCTGTAAGGGGCCGGAGAAGCGCAGGGGTGTGCACTGCACTTCCCCTGCTTACGGCATAGAGGGCACAGGTAAACCATCTTTCTCAAAGCATGATTCTGCCATCTCTGAATTTCCCTGTACAAAGAAACTGGACGGTTACAAGCAGAGGTGGGCAGCAGCTGCTGGAGCTGGGATCTGCAGGGTGCTGCTCCCTGCTGAACCGCTTCCAGCACAGGGCCCTGCGGTAGGGAGAGACGCTGATACCACCTCGTTGTTTTCAGTATGTGACCCCCGTGATAAAATATGACAGGAACGGGTTCAAAGCGCGAGACCGGCTACTTGTCCTGACCCAGTCCTCGGCCTATGTGGTGGAAATGGCCAAGATCAAGCAGAAAATAGACTACGCCACTCTGAAAGGTAATGGTGGAAGTCAGCGTGGGACTCCCCTTTCTGCCAGAGACCCTGGGGGTGGAAAGATGAACTTCTGAAACTTGGTCTTTCAAAGATATTTGAAGCAATGATCTACCTGAGAACGCTTTTTCCTGGGGGATGGATAAAGGGTGTTGTGTGTCAGCGTGCAGTTCCCTGAAGTATAAATTCCAAGTAAGAGGATGCAGTTCTTTGAAATGCTTAAATGCAGGAGAACATTGCTTTCTGCTGAAATAGGGGGGAGAGAGGAAAAAAAACCACCCAAACAAAACTTTCCTACCATTTTGTAGGTATCTTTTAATCCTGCCATGGTCTGAACTACACTCCAGGGGTAGAATATATACTTTCTCCCTCCCTCCCTTACTAAAAGAAAGGTAGCATGGAAAGGTAGGGAGCAAACAGCGCACTGTGTTTAAATAACCCCCGTTGGGAATGTGTTATGGACATGTGGATGACAGATACGGTGATCTTCAGCAGGATTAATGCTTCAAAGTAGTCGCTTTGTTGCATTTTGCCCTAAGTGGGGGGCTGTGCTTTCTCACACTGGGTACGGTCCAGAGCCCCCCTTCTTGTACAAGACTTCCTCCTGTAACCTGGGCTGGAGTCGCTGCCCCCGCGGGAACAGCACCCTCGTGCTGGGAGGGTGAGGGTGGTGCTGTGGGACTGTCTCTGGTAGTTTTTCCTCTAATTCTTGGATTTCTTTTGAAGGTATTTCCACCAGTAACCTGAGCGATGGGATTGTAGTCATTCATGTTCCCGAGGACAACAAACAGAAGGTAGAAAATTGTAATGTAGCTACTGGGAGCTTGTGGTTAGAAGCAAGGTCTTGTGGGTGACACTTCTAGTATCTTCCTATGAAATACTGGGATTACACAATTACTGATGGTTAATAACTCTGTCATCACCTAGACCTTTACATTCTTGCTTTCACTTTCCTTTTTTTTTTTAGAGCCACAGTTGCTATAAATCATAAATAGTCCCTGGAAGGGGACCAGACCTGTACATGACTGTAGTAATTGCTGTGTTGCTTCTACACAGCCGTCACTACTCAGGCATTAGAAAGGAGTTTCTCTGAATGCACGACTGCTTACGTGCTGGGGCGGTGCCAGATTTTATGCCCTTTTTTTGTTTGTTTGTTTCTTTCAGGGAGATGCGATCCTTCAGTGTGAGCATATCTTTGAGACGGTCACTAAACTCTGCATGCTGGCCAATAAGCAAAACCTTGTTAAAGTTGTGCAGGGAAGGTAAGGCAGGAAGTTGGATGGGTACTATTGTGCAGGCTGTATTTTATGGAAGAACCTGCTGCAAAAACTTCTAGGCCTGCACAACTTAGGTCCAAACTATTAACATCAGCCCAGCAGACAGTGCCCTGAGCTGATTAGGTCTGCTGCAGTAGCATGGCTTCCTTCTGTAAGCACAGGGAAACAAGATGGGGCTGCGCTGGAACAAGAAAATACATTAAAAATCATGACACCCTCTTCCCCGGGTAACGAAGCTTGCTTCCACAGTGGTTGGGCTTGTGCCTTGCAAACGTGCTGCTCTGCTCCAAGAGCTGCCCATGACCCATCTGCTTAAAAACTTGTTTATAGGGGACTTGTACTGTAAAACCACTTTTTTTCAGGCTTCTGCTGATGTGACCTGGGTGTGAGGTGGTGGGTTTAGCGGTTTCACAACAGATCTCGTTAGCGCCAGCTCTGAGGAAACCTGCTGGGCCAAGCCTGAGGGTCACTTTGGGATAAAGGCTCCTCTCCCTAGAAGCCTGAGAGGCCCTGAAATGTGGTTGCTGAGTGCAAGAACCGCCTCAGTCACGCCACCAAGCTAATGGCAGGTGGATGCAGTCTGTCTCTCAAATCTCTATGTGAATTGAAAGTGGCATATGAAACCCGTACTTCTGCCCCAGCTTCTCTCTCTGGCCTTTGCATTTCAATTGTAATTAGATTCTGTGTGTTCAGTGGTTTTCTCCAGGTCAGATCTGCTTATCTTCTAGTGCTTAATTGCACCAGGAAAATTCAGATGCCCGGACCAGGCAGGCATGCTCTATTCATCAAACCCTTCTGGGTTGTGTGGTATAATGCAATTGTGGAGGAAATTTACCTAAGCTGGAGGGCTCTGATCTTCTAAACTAACGAGATTTGCCGAGGGAACAGAAATAAAGGGGGCTCAGAGCAAAGCCTCTTGCGAGGAGAGCACCTAATGAGTAATTCTGTGTTTGCAGCCTTCAGTTTCGCATTGGCTCTGGGAAGGAAGGGACGATGGTGTTCACTGTTGGGCAGGAGCCTCAGGTCTTCAAAGCCAAAAATGGACAATTAACAGTGGTAAGGCCTCTAAATGCTGGGGATATGACTTGTGCTTTCTCCTTTTGCTCAACCCCTGCACAGAGCAACAGCCGTTGCAAGGGCCCTTTGTGTGAGTTCAAGACTCGATTCCTCTTATGGAGCAGGAGGTGTCCATGATGTAACTACCCCATCAGTACCCACCTACATAAGATAACACCCAGTAGATGATCATCGCTGTGTTGGGAGCTGCAGCTACGTGCCCTGCGTGTGGATTGTTGCTGCTACATGCTCTCAAGCTCACAGGGGGAGAGGGAGCAAGGCCCTCTCCTGGCAGAGTCACTCAGCCTGAGCCCAAATCCAACCTGCAGCTGCAAAATGAGGGCTGGGGTGAAGTTTGCCACCTCCTGTTGCCTCCCTCAACCAAGTTATTTCTGAAATTGGTTGGGGAGTGGAGGGAGAGCAGTTCTGTCAGTCCAGCAAAAGGAGGGAGGAATGAGGGGAGATGATGGGGGGCTTTGCTGCTTCCAACCAACTGTTCGACAGAAACAACCCAACCTCTTCCCACAGACAGGACACCTCAAGGACTATCAGTTGTACTCGATTTAACAATTCCTTCCTTTTCTCTTCCCAGGTGTCAACCTAGGCAAAGTCTTGATGAGAAACAGTTGCTGTTCCTGGTCCCTGTCTGGGCCTGGAACAGAAAGGAGCCTGCAGGATGAGACCAGCACTCACATCTCCCCTGGAATCTTTGATGCCATAGGGCTGTTGTGATTTGAGTTTGCTTGCATCTTTTAGGCTCTTTTTTTATAGTTTAAAACTATTCAACTATAGCTAAATAAATTCCATTATGTTGCTGTAACATTCCAGTGAGCACACATGCTCATTGCACTGTCACAGGGAAATGTTTAAACCAAAAGTTGCAGTTCCACACCTAAAATGTCTGTCTCTGTGTGCTCAGTAAAGCCAGGAGCTCTGACCAGTCAGGAAGGATTAAGATAGAGCAGTTCTCTCCCCAGGAGAACTGTGTCAAGCACAGACCAGGTCTAAAAACACCTTTTCTCTCAGGCAGACTGGCAAAGCTTGTCCTTTGGCCAAGAGAGGGATGGTTAAATGTAGCAGTAGGGCTGGGGCTGGTGTTTTTGTGACGCTGCTCCCGTGGAAATCACAGAAAGCTGTTTGCTTGTTGATTCTGACATGGGGAAAGCAGCAGCTCCGCACGGTGCAGTGGAAGCAAAACCATAAATGAGGGAAGGGCTGGCTTGGTGCAGTCCTGGGTGGAAGAAACCGCTCTCCTGCTGCTGAAAAACCTTCACCTCCAGCCCCTGAGAGGGGGTGGAAGATGGGAACTGGCTGCTGCCTCCTCCCTGGGAGCTGCAGCTGCACAGCCCCTCACAGTGAGGCAGACCTGGGTAGCTCCAGCTTGCTTGGGTTAGGCTGAAACTAGAGTCTTGACTTGCTGCCCTGAAATCTGGGGCTCTGCAGGGCCCTGAGAGCCAGAGAGCTAGAGAGCTGGAGGTAAAATTAAGGCTGATGTCTGGTATTTCTTCCTGAAAGTTCCTTCCAGCTCTATGGACCCTGAGGACCGCATGTTTCAAACGAGTAATAAAGTGACTCACATGTAAATATGAAATATCTTCTAATTTATTGTGTTATATTTAAAAAAAAAAAGTACACATTGCAAACAACCATACACAGAAATCCAGCTTAAGCTTTTTTTTGTGCATAAGTACAAAGTGGGAGGGAATGATTGTACAGAACAGAGGAATTTGCTGCTACTGCCTTAAGCCTGAAAGGTTCTGCCCCGCCTTTGCTGGAGCTTGGAGCCTTCCCCAGGGCTGGTGGGGGGATCCACATCCCCCCCATGTAAATACAGGCGCAGCTGCTCTGGGGCTACAGCTCCATGGACAAAGGGGGGGGAAGGCCCCGACCACGAGCTTGTGGCTGCTCCTGGGCAGCCCAAACCGTGCTACACGCTGCAGATTTTAGTCCAGCTTCTCTGTGTGGTGCTGATGGACCAAATCCTTCTGCAAGTGAGATCTTTGTCAGCTCTATCAGTGTCAGTCGTGGGGTGCTGGAGAGTCAAAGCAGCCCCATCTGTGCCCCCCGTTACCAGGCAGCAGGTCCAGAGCACCCCCGGAGCTGCCCGGGACCCGGCCCCGCTCCCCACCTTCGCCTGAACATGGGAGAGGTAAAACCAGTTCCCAGAGCTGCACGTGTTTGTGCAAGGGCCTTGCCAAAGCCTCTCCACAGCCCAAGGCGCCAGGAAAGGACGTTGGACCAGGACAGCAGCACGTCTTTCCTACGCAACGCCAGCACGGCCAGGGTTAAGCCAGGTGTGTAAGGGCAGAGTCTGCCCCTAAACGCAGGAACAAAACTGAAACCTACTCCAACCCTCCCGCGGCGCCCTACTAAACCAATAGCTCTATAAACCGCTGTACAAAGATTAAAAACAACCATTCACTGTTTTTTAAGACCTTAAATTTGCAAAACCTGAAAGAGGAAAGTCAGAAGCCAGTTAAGAGTCTATTTACAAAGAAGTTAATCCCAGCACTGCACTGTCAGGGGCTTCGTGCCGCTGTCACCACCCCTCCCCTCACCTGGCTGACGCAGGGGCTGGACCCAGTGCAGAGCCCAGACCCCTCCGAGGGCTCAGAACGCCATAACCAGCCCCAAAACGTGCCTGTAAAGGTCAAAGTCCAGAGGGCTGGAGTCAGGCGGAGGCTCTTCCTGCTGCTCCCCGGTTAAGGACGGTGAGGGAGAGGCGCTGGGTCCTTCACCACAGCAACCTGCACTCTGGACTTCACAAACCCGAAGCGTGTTGCGAGCGCCTGTAAAGGCAGCTTAATCTACAAGCCTGTAACTGTCAGGACGTCGCTGAAGCTGCTGAACTACAGGATAAGGGTTCACTGTTGAGCTCTTAGTAGCTGAAGGAGTAGAGGAGATGGGTACCACCACCCCATCTGCCACAGACAGCAGCTGCCTGTAACTCAAAAAAGTCTTTGGTTACTAGAAAGATGACCTCA
Organism: Strix uralensis; assembly: GCF_047716275.1. Taxonomy (NCBI): domain Eukaryota; kingdom Metazoa; phylum Chordata; class Aves; order Strigiformes; family Strigidae; genus Strix; species Strix uralensis. The sequence goes on from NC_133988.1 coordinate 16,491,136, forward strand.
GCCTAACTCTGAAATCTTTACAGCTTTACTTGATGATCCAAAATTGTACCACTGAGCACTTTTATTTTAGCATCTACAGACAAGCTAAACATAGTCTGGGGTGTAACTGCTGCGTGAAATAGAAGCGTTGGAGTAACGGAGCTGGTGATGCTGGCAACACCTTTGGTTTTTAAACTGTTAACGTGAACAGCCCTGAGGCAGGAGTAGGAATCCTCACAGCAGGAAGTTGGGCAAAAGCAAACACCCACCTCGCTGAGGAACAGGCACGTGGAGCTGCTGCCTGGCCCTAAGGCCGGCACTAGAGAGTCCAGATGAAGGGCCAAAAAAAGCTCTAGAATAGGCCACAGCCCTCTGGGGCCTGCCAAGGTGCCGGCCCGAGCGCAAGTTTAAGATTTCCTCCATGGGGTTTCTCTCCCTGTCAGGGTTTGTTACATGAACCGTTACAGCCGGGGCTCTGCTCGTTGGCCTTTAGCACTCAGTGTTACCACCGAGGAACACACAATCTCCCACTGTAACTGTTACTTGACTCCACAATAGGCAACAAGAGACAAGGAGGTAGATAAAATATTCATAATAGAAAAGTACGCGTAGAAAACTAGACCACGGAGCTCTCCTCTACACAACGCTTTAGCTCTGCCCTTCCACACACAGCTGCCATTTCTGAAAAGACTTGGAATACGCTCAGGATGAAGCTGAACAAGGACTAACTGCCGCTGGGCCCCCGTCTACTCCTCCTCCCCATGGTACTCGCCCTGCCCTCGCTCAGAGCCAGACGATGCTCCCGTATCAGTTACGGAACTGACCCGGGGCCGCGGGGGGTGTTGGAACCGGCAGTGAGTAGCGCTTTACCTGTAGTAGAGAGTGCGCAGCTTACTGACCCGATGGAAATAAACTCCCCAGCTGAGACCCAGAGTCGGGCAGAAGCACAAAACGGTACCAACACCACCCTAAGGAACAGCGATCACATACAATTTGCTCCCAACGCTGCTTTTGGAGGAATTTTAACATCCTCCAGCCTCGAGCTGCACAGGGTGGGTCTCCACCGTCCAGGGCTATAGAAGCTCCACTACACCCCTCAAGGAGCCGTAGGGAGCCACAACCAGACAAGCCCAAGCAGCTCCAGGGCTCCCTCTGCCCCCCAGCCCTGCAGGAATCGAGTCAAGACATGTCATTTGTCCTTCGGGGAGTCACTCCCGAGCTACCAGCCCCCTCGCCCCCACGCCCAGGAGGAGACAGGGCCCGTGAGTGCCCGGAGGGCAGGGCTACGGCTGACTGACCTTTTGTTTTTGTTTTGTTTTTAAAGTGCAGAATAATTACTAAAGCCAAAGGAAGCCAGCCCTCTTCCTCTCTAGCCACAAATAGCAAAGACGAGTGCTAAAAATTCAGGGCATTTCTCCCGATGGAGGAGGTCCTTACAGTATCTATCGCATGCCCAGCAACCTTATTTATTCTTGTCCTAGAACTACTGCATTTAAATACCCCAAATAATCTAGTTTGTTACAAAACGTAATTTACAGACTTTGCTGAACAGAAGTTAAACCGCCTGGTCCTCCGCCGCAGGGGATCGATCAGAGGCAGGGCAGCCCCCTCCAGGCAGAGCTGCGCAGTCTGGGGCTGTCACTGGGCTCACTGGTGCAGGTGGGCCCTGTCATCCGGCCGTTTGATGTGAATCCTTCGCACGCGCTCAATGCGCTCTCGCTCCTCATCTTCCTCCAAGTGATGGGAGCGACCAGCTGCCCCTCCTGTGGCTTCCAAGAGCGCGTTGTCGGGGCCCCTCCCGTCCTGGGACTCGTAGAGCAGAATGTTCAGTGTCTCCTCATAAATGCGGGCCTCTGGGAACTCCACCTGCCCCCCAGGAAAGAGAAGGTCACTCTCACCTACTGCCAGTCACCGTAGGTACTGGGTTACCTCATTTTTAATTCCTGATATCTTTCTGGTTTTAAAATTTCTGAATTGCACTCTAGCCACAGAAATCCTTCCTAGCACAATCATTTCAATTCTGTTATTTGCTCTCAGCTTTTGAGACTCAGCAACCAGGGTGGGTTGGTTCTTTTTTTTCAGAACTGGCCAGCCCACGGGGCAGCTTCAGACAGATTTCTCCTGGGAAAGGTAAGAAGGCCCGGGGAAGGGATGCCACTGCTCACCAGGATCTGTCTGTACACAGGGGCACAAACCAAACTTGGTTAAATGTGCATTTGTCTGAAGATAAAGAACTGGACTGGACTTGCAATATGGAATATCCCAACTGCTCTGCCGGAGGCACCACGGCCGAGCCGTCCCCACCCTGACAGACCCCCAGGATGAGCTCCACTGCGCTGCTCCCCCTCTGAAGGCCATTGATTACGGCTAAAGAGAAGCTAAACAATGAGAGGAGTGTTCAAAGTGGAGCAGATGTCAGGGTGCCAGCCCGAGAGCAGCCGGGCCCGTTGCTGGAAGCACTGCGGGTTTACTCGTACCTTTGTCTGTTTTTTCTCAGTAGCATAAACAATGGAAGTGCAGCAGACTTCGGCAATCTTCCGCCCCTGCCCGTAAAAAGACCAGCAGCAGATCTCATCTCCAATCACATCTTTTATAAAGAGCACTCTCCCGTTAAACCGCAAGGACAGCTTATCGAACAGCTCGATGTTCTTCAGCATGTTGTCGTCGGAGTTGCTGCGGGGGGCGAAGGCAGGCAGCGGTCAGGCTGGGGGAATTAAGACGGCGCACAGGACAGAAGGGGGGGTCGGGCAGGAGCAGTGACCAGCCCACACGCCCGTTTCCTGACTTACTGCGTCTTTACCAAGCCGGTATCCAGGACTGCAGTGGGTAACTCATTTGACTAGTACAAGCAGGAAAACCTGCTGCTGAGGAAGCAGTAATACGACATCAACAGTACGGGGAATAACACTGTCCAAGGCCATTTTGTTTGTGTACAAAATTCTATCACCCAAATAAAACTATTCCTAAGCTCAAGCTCAGCACCAGCTGGATGGGAACAGCATTATGTCATGAAACACCTACAGACATAAGGAAAGGGGGACAAGGTCCCAGACTTGATGATTTTACCACTTATTCAGAACACCGCACCACGGAAGGCTTCCGGTATTCAACTAACATGCTGTAGCCCCCAGGGAAGGCAGGCCAGCAGCTGGGCAGGAGCCTCTGCCAGCTGCACCTCAGCGTTAGAGGAACTCCTCTGGCACAGAAACAGCCCACGCTTAGCCTGCCATCGATGACAGCAGGCTCCCTTTGGACTCAGGTTTGAAATTAATTGGGAAAAAACTGAGTGCACGCCAGCACCAATCTGTCATTGGTTCTGAGTGAAGAAAAAGCAAATGCTTATCATGGATTTTAGTCTACGAAAACCTTCAAAGAAGTCCAGCTGAAGTCATTTACCTGGTGTAGGAATATTTGTTGTTGCTTCTGTTATATAGCAACTTCACTGCTGGCTGTAAAACACAAACCACAGATCAGTGACAGGAAGAGCAGTAAGAGCTGGAACCCCAGCTCAGCGCAAGACCCCTCAGCAGAGAAGCTGCGATCCGACACGACGCCATCGGGCCCAAGCCCAGGGGAATTTTGTTGTTGTTGCTACAAAACTGTCACGCACAGGTTGGCAGTGGGGCTGCAATCCCTTCCGACCCCTTCTGTGACTCGACCACCCTCTATCCTCACCTGCCCTCTGTCTTTTTGCCAAGGTTAATTGTTGTCACCAGCATCCTCCCCTCTCCCTGCCACGGCGAGCAGGCTTCCAGAAACAGGAGTCACTGATTCACCTTGGCTAAAGAAAGCACCTGTCATTAATAACCAGAGCAGACAAATAATCAGAAGATCTAATAGCCCTGAGGATCTGCTCGATCAGCCTGCCGCTGCCTACGTGCTGTTTTAATACCGTGAGTGGAGAAATACATGGCCAGGCCCAGCCTGAGCAACATTTGACTTTGAATTCAGAAGAAAGGTTTAGTCTGCTGTAGGTTTTCAGGGCTTTGCAGCTCAACAGTTGAAGCGTGTGTATTTAGCGTAAGCCTGTTGTTGAAAACTAAAGACCATTTTCTACAGAATACCTGGGCCAAGGTCCCAGGCAAGCCCAGGGCCAGCACCCTCCCACGCCACAGCCCGACCTCTCTCACCTTGTTAGAAGTGGCTATAAGTTTTTGCTCCTCTTTGGAAGACGTGATGACTGGTACCTTGCAGAACGGTTCATACGCATCTTTGTTCTGCTGAAACAAGAATCAAAGAGCAGCGGAATGTAAATAGGCCTTAGGGCACCCTCGTACTGACCGGGCAGGGCCTGCACATTCCGTGCTGAAGAGCTCAGTGTGCCGTCGGTCCCTGCACCGCACCGAGCGGACGCTTCTGGTCCATGCTCATTTCTGCTCTCTACCACTCTGCAAACACAGGGACTCGATGGCACGGGCCAATTTAAACAGCAGGATCTGGAATATGGCTTCACTCAACGAGGGCACCAGTAACGGTGGCTTCAAACCTAGGGTGAGCACCTCGGAGGAAAACAAAGACTCGCAGCAGCCTGTGGCTACAAGACGCTGCTCTGGTCTGGCCCAAGGACCTACCCCATTCTGGCTGATGCTGGAACAATTAACTTTTGTCACAGAGCTTGCGCTGATGATGGATCATTTCACCACGCGAGATCCTGACAGCAGTGGAGGATGCTGCAGAGGAGCCAGGCTCCTGCTCCTTGCACACTCCCAGGAGTCAGCAGAGGAAAATGAGCAACTGCTTACACACTATGTTGAGAACAACTCGGTATGTTTTTCTGGATGTGACCAGGTTCCAGCAGATCAGTGACATGAAACATTTCCATTTCATCCCAGCCTCAAAAAACGCACCAAGTGGAGAAGACCAGCAGAAAATCTTGTTCTGCCCAGATGCTCCTTCCCACCCAGAGCAGCCTCCTCTTCTTGACCCTTTGCTGCAGCCAGAGTAACCCGACTCCTCCTTAGCTCTGCGACCTACCTGCAAGGCTGCCTGGCACTCGTCCACCAGCCCCTGGACCAGGTAGTACTTTGCTTCCGCCAACAACTCTTCTATCTCCCTGCGGCTCTCGGGGAGCGGCACAGCCCCGTCGCGCAGGTAGTTCAGTATTGTCCCAAAATGTTTTCCACAGCGGTCAATCAGGATCCAGCCTAGGGACAGAGAAGACCACAGTGCAGGAGCAGAGGCAAATGTGGCAAAAGGCCTTGCCACTGGCCTGGGACTGCTGTAACCGAGCAGGGTCCTGCCAAGAGAGGCTAACTCCAGCTCCTTGCCTGAGCTGGTGAGCAGAGGAGCAGAAAGCACAGAGAATTTACTGTCTCCTCCTGTGTTTCAAGCGCAGAGTATGTGGGAGTAAGGTAAAAAACTCACCTGCTCCTCATAGTTCCCCAGTTACAAATGACTAACTGAAACAGAAGAATGACTACTTCCCATTCTCAAACCAACCAGCCCTGTTCTCCCTCTACTCTCCAAGCCCTGACACATTATTATTATTTTCTTGCCTGCTGTCTTAGGGCCCTGTTACATATATGTGGGGTTGTTTCTTCCAGAAGCTTACTAAAACCAACCAGACTTGACCATGTAAAGGTTGTAGCACCCAAACGCAACACGGGGACCCGCTGTGACCCAGCAGATGCACAAAAAGGCTGGCAGGGGAAAGGCAGCACGGACTTGGCAGTGTCACAGCAAATTGTTTCAGTCTCTATATTCCCAAACTGCATTAATTTGGTAGAACAAAGCGGTTATTAGCACAATGCCTCAAACTGCTGAAAGATGTGACACGGCAGCAGAATGTAACGCACGGCCCCTGCCCCGGAGCTCCCCAGCACCGCTCCGGACTGACACCGGTGTGAAGAAAAGAAAACAGAGCTACAGCCACGATGCTTTCCAGTTAGCTGGCGATCAAAGCATCTGCGCTTCACCTCTCGCTGCCCGTCTGTTGCCCGAATCAGGCTGGACCCTGAGAAACGTTCGGCAACGTCGAGGCTCGGGTTTCCATAAACGAACAGATGGCCACTCTTACGGGCTGCAGCTCAGGAATGCAGCGAGGAAACGCTTGTGGGGAAGGAGTCATATTTTGGACAAATAAGGAAAGTAGGTTAAAGCAGACCCTGTATGTTCTGCATGAATGGAATTACTAGTAAAGTCTGAACATTTGGTTTAATTTGGAAAGTGAACACAGCCCTTTCATGCTGTTGTGTGGAAAACTGAGACAGTCTCCAGCAGTTTACTACAGGCTTTCCATCTCCCTCGTTACCCTGCTGTCTACATAAAACAACGTGCGCTCGCAGCTGTAATTTTACAGACTGTAATAACAAACTAGAAACCTGGAGGCAGGAGAAATCAAGTAACAAAAGCCTGATCCAGGCTAATGAATACAGTAAACCCATCCAACCAGGGCAGAAAAAGGCCCATTTGTCACTGTGGAGGTATATAAAGGAAAATCTCCCATTTTAGAGAGACGAGGGAGCCCAAGACAGTGTAAGAAGGACATCCATATCCCACAAAAACAGCCGCTGACGGAGTTTACTAGAGTACACCAACACGTAGGGAGGGAAAGGGCAGGCTGAGAGCAGAACTGTGATCCCCAAACCTCTTTGTTATCACCTCCACTATGATTCCCTCTGTAGGCTGTAAAAATCTGCTGCAACTTGATGTTTACAGATGGCGAAACCGAATCAGAATTATTCATTTTCATGTGGAGGGGGGGGATGAGTGAATATTTCGAGCAGCATTGCAAAATACAAGTGACTGCTAAAACAGCTTTCGAAAAACCTTCTGTTTTAACCAAACAGCCAAGTGTGGAGGCAAAGCGAGATGACTCACAGGAAAACGACCCTCCTGCCACTCTCACAGCTGTGCAGAGCCTAAGAAGTGGGTTTCAGCTATAGTCTTTTAAAGCTATTTTTTAATTGCAGTGTTACAAAAATGTCCTGTGATCCATTTACTGAGGTGGGAATACATAATCCATGAGCTGTAGGTACACACATTAGACTTTCAGGAAATTAATCTTTTGTTTTACAAGAAGTCTCAGGGACAGCATCCAAATGCTCTAACTAATCCAGACTGTGTTTTCTGACCAAGCCTTGACAGATGAAAGAGGAGCCTGACACCAAGACTGTCTGATGCTCAACAGTCTCACCAGCAGCTGAGCAAAAGCACACATCTCAATCAACTGGTTAACAGCAGTGGGAAGTGAGGGGGGGAAAAAAAAAAAGAAAAAAATATCATACTGCAGAGAAGAAAATTGGAAACAGATGGATGCACCTGGAAAACTCACATCCTTCTATCTGCTCATTACCATAAAAATATAAATATCCAAATATGCCGATTTGCTACAGTTCATGAACAGTTTCTAAGGGGAAAATAATCATCTGCCACCCACCGCCAGAGAACTCCAGCCCTTTCTCCTACGGCCCAGCTAGCAGCGTGCTGTAATTGTTGAGCTGTGAGAAAGAGCTGGGGAGGTGGTGCTGGGGTCAGAAGAATGCATCTAAACAAAGAGGACCCCGCGTGACATTCCACAGACTGTTTAAAAACTTCACTCTTTCCAGTTTCTCTGCAAGTCTGGCTTCTTTTCCTAAGAAACATTTTGCTTTGTGCCAGATTTTGGGTGTGACCAATTAGCAGTATTTTGAAGAATTTCAGATAAAAAGAGTTTCCTTTAACAGCTATAATGCTATTGTCCCAGTTTCCAGCACCACGCCGGGCAAGGGGAGATAAAGCAAGAACTCCTGCAATGGGAGTGTCTCAGTTACAACCTACAGGAAGTATCAAATTCCTACTGAAACACAAACCAGCTAAATGGAACAATCCCACACAGACACTGTGGGATTCACAGCAAAATAAACTGGCGATTCTATGTCTCAAGCATGATATTTTAGCAGATTAAGCGCCAGTTACCCTCCTGTTAGCAGTAATGTTGGCAGCTGCTCTCCAGCAAAAAGTACCTGCACGGGCTCGGAGCCTGGGGAAGGCGAAGTGCCAGCCCCGGAGGAAGCGCTCAGACCACGCCAGGGTGGGCTTCCAAAATTAATTTGGAATTTCCCACCTGTTTCCAAACTGAAGGACTTGGGAAGTCTCGAATCACCCAATTCTGTGAAACACGGGAGGGAGGGATGGGAGGATACCACTGGAGCTGTCTGGAGTTTAGCTGCAAGGGGAGAGGTCTTCCATGAACTGGTTCACAGCCTTTCCACTGGAACACCCCTCCAGTCTTCCCAGTAAGGGCGCCGATTCCCATCTGACAGGTTTTCTTTTTCAATTTGACCCACAGGCTGGCTTTTTTATGCCACCTGCACAGACCCCAGAAACCCTTTAATCTGGAGCCCACAGCACCAATGCTACTGCTTGGCAGGGCTGACCCTTGCAAAAGGCACGGTGTAACACCTCAAACAATGCAGATTTTTTCCCCCCAGCTTGAATATAAGGACTCCTAGCTAAAACAGGAACAGTCAGATAATTAGGTTGTATTTTTTACAATTTTTTCCTTCAAATCCACTTACTCCTGTCTCAAGAAAGCTTATCCCAAAAGCCCTACTAAATCCCTCACTTGTTCCACATGACCTCTAAATGCAGACTGCTCTAAAGCACTCAAAACTCAGTCCAATTCATCTAACCTCATACTACATTTTCTACGCTTTCAACAAGCTCAAACAAAAATTTCAAGTAATTAACTAGTCACAAGAAAGGTGTTTTGAACCCTCAGGCTCAGTGATGCAGTACCTATAGTTAAAGTCAAGGTATCCAAGTCCATAAACAGAGTTATGGGCAAAATGTCAGCGCATAAACAGAAAGCTGCGCTTCCAGTTAAACTCAGTGACACTCCCACAATATGAGAATGCTGATATAAAACTGTGCTACCAGTTGCAATTATCACAAACACATTTTAGCTATATTATTAAACATAAATGGTTTAAAGGATCTCATAAAATCAACATATCCAGTAAGGAAGTACAGTATTTGAGCACTGCGCTCTCAGAAAACTGTAGTTTGATATACTGCACATTCTTTCCTTTTGGACACATTTAATGTGGAGAGACCCACTTGCTAGCTCTCTCCTTTTTCTGTCAGTAATACTACGGCAAATTTTCTAAAAATGGTACAACCGGTTCTGTTTTAGTGAATCCAACACCAATACTCTCACAAGAGAACAGTTTCCTTTCAAAAAAAATCAGCTTTTAGCTCATAAATCCCCTGCGACGTTCAGAGCGAATTTTATACTTCTATTTGAGGTAAGGAAACAAGATGAGGGAACTGCCTTCTGAGCTTCAAAGTAAATATGCAAGTCCTGACTCATAGTTTCTTAATCACCATCCCCACCATTTTCCATATGCTTAAGAGCGTTAGTATTTCAAAAGAAAAGGACAGCCTGGGCTATCTGGGTCTGACAGGAGCCTCGGGACCTCTTACTGTCTTTCTGTTGTTCAGACAACCATCCCAGCCACACGTGCCTTTTGTTCCACACCTTTTCTCACTTGTGTAAGCTATGAGTTTTAACACTAATAAAATGTAGCAATATCTGGGCCTACGATTAGATGTTCCTCTCTGTGCCCTAATAAGTCTTCTCCATGCCCTTCCAAGTTATTTTCACTGAAGAGGAGGCGCGAGGGACACGGGGAGCAGCCCCTTACCTTCGCTGTCTGTCAGGACTTCCATTCGGCCACTGAACATGGCCTTGAGCATGGTGTCCTGCTTGGTCAGGGTCTGCATGGTGGTGTAGTAGAGGGCACCGCCAATGTTCAGCTTGACGTACTTGGAGCTCGGACTCGTCCCTTTGAAGGAGGTCGTGCGAGTCGCAGCCGCCGGCACTGCTGAGCTCACCACACTTTCTCCCGACATCTCTTCCTGCGAGCGAGGAGTTACCAGTTAGACCTGCAGTTCCGCTGCGTGACACCCAACTTCGTGTCACCATCAGTTATTTTATACAGAAATAGTCATAGATGTGCTGGGCATTATCGGCCTCGGCTACTCTCTGCCTCGTTATAAAGTTCTCAAATGTTTTAGGAGTTTTAACTTTGTCTTCTGACAGTGACGTAAATCAACCAGAGAACATAAATCAACTCAGCCAGGGAAGAACACTGTGAAAGCTGAGCAGCCCGTCACACTGCGAAAGCCGGTGCTTTCCCACAAAAACTGCACTCATTTCTTTCACAACTTCTAAAGCTTAAGCTCTTACTTCATTGACACTCTGGTATGTAATTGGGCAATTCCCAATACACAGAGCTTGAGCAGCAGATTCCTGTGTGTTAAAACTCAGACTAGCCACAGATTTTCTTGAGGCTTTTTCTCCTCAAAGCATACGTGGCTCTACAGAGCACACACAAGCTTCCCGCTCCCTTCCCTGCCCTCCCACGTTTCTCAGCAATGTCCAACGTCCCCCACTACCTCTGCCCGCAGTCGCCAAAGTGGATGCCAGCCCACTAACGAGGTCACACGCTGTAACAGGAACACACTAGCTTAGCACCCTAAATGCCCCGAGAGCCGCTAATGATAAATCCTTAATCAAGCTGCGTCTCTGTGGTTAACTGCTTTGCCTCACAACGTGACAGGATGGGATGATTAACACCCCGCCATCTCAGGCAGACCCAGGTCCTACAACTTCCAGAGCACGCTGGCTGACTACTGTACTGAATGATTTTTGCTCCGCTGTCATGAAAAGCAGAACTATGGGATGGCAAATCTGACCGGAGCTGTAGTTTCACAAGGTGAGGAAGCGGGATGGGCAGAGGCGGCCGCAGGGGACCGTTCCCTCTGCCACGGAGCCTGCCCAGGGCGCTCTGGCGTGCAAAGGCACCACCAGTCCCATGCTCTGGGGCTGAACGTCCGCAGCGCTCGGCTGGGAGCCACCGCCGGGGTCCCTGAGCGGGATCCTGCGCTGCAGGCCGCAGCCCAGCACCCTGTCGTCCACGAGGCACAGACCCCCAGGCCTGCCCTCCCCAAACCACGCCGACCTCTGGCCAAGGGCCAGCCTAGGGGGGACGCCACCCTCCCCTCACGCATGAAAACCAGACCGCGGGCACTTTTGGGGGAGCCGGATCCCACCCAGGACCCCTGTACCTGCTCCTCGGGGGCTGGGCTATCCCCCACACCCCACAACCTCCCTCCTTTTTCCCAGCACCCCACCCCTGGCGACTAAAACCACCCAAACCCCGCACCGCCCCCACTCCCCGTGCACCCCACCCTGAGGGCCGGATTCCCAAATCCTGCCTCACCCCCAACACCCCCCCCCTCCACTTCCCGGGGGCTGGACCCCCACCCGCGCACCCTGACCGCAGCGGCCAGCCCTCCCCGACACACCAACCCCCCCCCAGCACCCCGCAGACCCCCCACCCCGCGGCCCAGAGCCCCCCCGGCCCCCCCGCGCCGCCTCACCATGAACGGCGCAGCGCAGCCCCACGGACCGAGCGAGCAGGAGCGCCGGGGCGGGGGGAACTTCCGCCCTTCTGACGTCACTTCCGCCACCGCCCAGGTGCACCCGCCAAACCCTTCCGGCGTTCCGCCCGGCCTCCCCGGGCGCTGCCGCCTCCCGGGCTGGGCCTGGCCCGGCTAGGCTCAGCTCAGCTAGGCTCGACCTACCCAGTAGAGTGAACCCTAGAGCCGACTGCCCTTTTTGAGCCGAGCCGAGCCGGCGGGCGGAACGGCAGCAGCAGTACGCGTTGCCGACCGGACCTGGAGCGCGGACGCGGGGTACGAGGCGGGGGCTGCCGGGCAACGGGGCTGCGGGCCTCGGCGGGGGCTGCTGGGCCCGGCCCCGCGCTGCCCTGCCTCCGCCGGCGGTGTAGGCGATGGCGGGCGAGGGTGAGGGCCCGGCGGGCTGTGGGGGGCGACTGTGGGGCCTGAGGGGGGATGTGGGGTCGGTGCTTGGGCCCGGGGCGGGGGGGGGGCGGGGGCTGTGGGCTTTCGAGAGCGCTGGGACGGGCCTGTGGATCTGAGGGGTCTCGTGGTGAAGTGGGAGGGCGTGGGGGTCCCAAGGTGGGTCCTGCCCCAGCTCTGGTGAGATGGGAAACGCGCGTGGTGAGGTGGCTGCTGCTCAGGTCTCACCGGCACGCGGGGCCCTGGCAGGGTTGAGGCTGGGCTTGGCTTTTGTCACCCATCAGGTTGGTTTTTTTCCCCTACGCTGAAGTGTCAGGAGCTGCGTGTGCCAGTGGTCACAACTGAGCAGTGGGGCTGCTTCTCCTCTCCTGAAGCTTTTCAGACTTCACAGTTTCTTGAGGGTGTAGCAAGAGGTAAGTCTGGTCAAAAAAACTTAGAACTGCAACAGTAAAGACTAAATCTCAAATCATCTGCAGATTATGTGCTTATCTGTGCAGGAGATGCCTGGAGCCAGTGGATGAGGATCATGTTGGTGTATAAATGATTTTCATACAATTTTTCTGAAGTAAGCTCTCAGGTGAGTTCACTCTCAAGTATTTATAAAGCTGTTGTTGACTCTGTGCATTTTGTCTTGTTCAGTGGCAATAAGTCAGCTACTGAGTGTGCCCTTTCTCTCTTATCCTTGCCTGTAGAATTGTTCTTGTATGTTATCTGTAAACAAGAAAATGAGAACAACTGAGACTGGAAAGGGAAGTTGGAGTACAGGGAGTGGAACACAATGACAAGACAATGATTTTTTTTTTTTTTTTCCTCTTAAAATCTACTTGTCTGCGTTAGGTTGTGGCTTTGCTGGAATGATTCTGATTATTGCAGTCCCACTGACAAGTAACCCTGGCTTTGCCTAGGCTGTATTTTGTGCACTCTTCTCTCTACACTGTTGGGTACTCCCCTTCCACTACTTAAATGTTGGGTGCAGGTACTCAGTTCAGAAGCGATGTAAAGAATTACCCTTGCCTGTGCGTTTTGTTCACTCTGCTCCCAGTTTTCCAGGCGTTTGCTGCAATGATTCTTTGTTTCCTTAAATTTACGTTTCGGTAGGTTACAAAAATGTTCAGCGCGAGCCAGTCCTCCAAAGCCCAGTTCCTCGACAAAGCGCGCCAGGCGCGGGAGGAGCGGAGGGAGCTGAAGGAGAGGGAGCGTGCTGCAGTCCAGGTCCAGGCTTTGATCAGGAGATTTCTCTGTCGATCCCGCCTGCAGAAGGAGATAAGGTGTGTGAAACTCTACCTTCCAGCTTTGCTCTTATCTGGAGAGGTGTGCTTGATTTTTTTTTTAACTATTGATGCTCGTTTTTTCGCAATTCACTAGGAGAGAAGTGGAGGATTTCTTTGGGGCAAATGAATCCAGCTCAAGTAAAAGGAGTGCTCTTTCTGTCTTCAGAATTGCTAGGAAACTCCTGTTTGTATTTAATCATAAAGAAGACAAAGAGGTAAGGTTGCTACTCTGACATGCTTTTCTTCTTTCGACTATGTATTTTAACACGTTAAATGCCTTTAATTACTTATCTAGTGGTCGTGTAGGTTCCTGTGATATACTTTTGGCTTCAGAAATGTGATCTCTGTCTCCCTAGTCCTTCTTGGAGAGATCTGCCTGTAGGAATGAAATAGAAGAACCCTTGAATTTTTTAGTAGCGGTTCCATATTCAGGGCAGAGTTTAACAAACGTTTTTCCTGGTGACTATGCCAACTCCAGTAATCAAGCAGTGCCTTATGATTTTGTCAGCTGCATTGGTTCCCCGGGCAGGTATGTTGTGGCCAGCTCCCAAAGAGCTGCTCTGGCAGAGCACAGGTTCTTTGTTTCACAACTGCTTTCCTGACCGTGCCCTGAATTTGTGGTTTATGAGTGAAGCCCTTTGCTGTAGTGTATATGAAATGATGATGCTCACCCCAGGAAACTGTGAGGGCTAATTATAAGGAGAACAATGGGAAAATGAAAGGCTATATTTAAATTGCAGCAGCGGGTGACTTTTTTTTTTTTTTTTTTAAATCTTTGTTCTATTGAACTCCTCTTCTGTTGATGATGGTGCAAGTGCTGCAAATGCAGTTTTCTGTATGTACAGCATCAAGAAACCAATGTGTATATTACATACAAATTTTTTAAGTGCCTGGCATCCGTTTGAAGTTTACAGTAATTGGGTGCATTGCTGAAATACTTCCCCTTCCAGCAGCAAGTCAGTCCCGTGCTGGGCCGAGGGCTAGACTGTACTTGTTCCCACTCTATTTCTGGTCACTGCTCTCCGTTGGGATAACCACAGCACCACAGAATGGCTTTGTAACTAGCAAGCATGTGGCAAATACAACCGGACTGAAATAATAAATCAGGAGTCGTGGATGTGATCTCCAAGTTCAGCCTGAGTTTGGAGCACACTGCAGCTCTCGTTAGCATTAAGCTCTTCTAGCTGAACCCCAACGGGAAAATGCTTCTGGCTTCAGCCTGTGCTGTTGAGGGAGGCAGTTTAGCAGGGAAGGCTGAGCAGTTCCTCCCATTGATGTGTTCGAGGAGGGAACTCTTCTGCAGAGCTGCAGCGTGATGTGTAGATGCGCTCTCGGGGCAGGAGCCGTCAGCTCTGTCTGTAGGGAATGTGTTTGGAACATTTGTTGTTTTGATATGGAGGTATCTTGCTCCCTCTGCTGAGCTGTTCCTGGTGCTCTTCCACAATAGCCCTTCCTGCAGTTAGAACTAATGCTACCTTTCTTTTTTCTCTTTTTTTCCCCAGAGATTTGAAAAGCTGTGCCGTTGTATTCTTAATAGTATGGATGTTGAGAATGAGCCCAAGGTCAGCAGGGTGTTCTTTTGTTTGGGGATGGGTGGGTTGTATGTTCTTCTTTACTTCTATGTGTGGGGATTTAGGTTGGTGATATTTGAATTTTTAGCTTTCAAAAGCCCCTGAGCACTGCTGAGATTCCATGGTGAAAGTTTGGACAAGTTCTTCAGTATTCCCCAGATATTTTAACTCTGAATACAGCTATAGGAGTTAAAGGGCAATTTCTGTGGTGGGTAGCATGTTTTGACCAGTGAATTCTGGGGGGAGAAATAACAGTTCTGCTGCCAGTTCAGTGGGCGCTGAGGAGGTCATTTTATTACAAAGCTTCCTGGTAATAATGTATTCTGCCAGTCTGTAGCAGGAATACTAATCACCACTCCGTTTGTACCCGGCCTTCCTCAGGTGTGGTATGTGTCACTGGCACTCTCCAAGGACCTTACGCTCTTATGGATCAAACAGATCAAAGACATTTTGTGGTTTTGCTGTGAATTTCTCAAGCAGCTTAAGGTAAATATTTTCTTTGTGTTTTATCTCCCTGCATTTAACAGTTCTGTAGTGTGGCACGGAACTAATTTGATTTATTAACCCTGGTGTTTGTTACGGCAGCCAGACATCTTACAAGACTCCAGGCTGGTCAATTTGCACCTCACAATGCTTGTCACCTTCACAGATACTTCTACGTGGAAAATCCTTCGGGGAAAAGGTTGGTGCATCCAATTCAATACTTTAAACCACTGATCTGGGATTTGCTGTTAAAATCTACTGAATGCTGTTTCTGCACATTTTCTTCTCCCCATGCTTACCACAAAGATTCATTATGCTTCTGTGCTTGCACAAAGCATCGAATGGGCAGCAAGGATTGTCTTGAGATTAGCAGGCTATTTCCCTTAGAACAATAACAGTTACAACATTTTTATAATGCTCCAAAATCTCACACAGAAGAAGCGTTCAGAGGATAATGGAATGTGGTTTTAGCTCTGGGTTTTTGTAGGAAATACACATAGAAAAGGCAGACAAATACCGTGAGGAAATAATGAGGAAATAATGACCTTAAACAAGACTTGGTGTGAGATGCTGCTAAAATGGTGGTTTTGCCTATAAGGTGAAGACTTCGTGCAGGAAGGGCTTATGAATTGACAAACTGTTTTATAGTTTGTAAGGAAGTAAAGAGCGGAGCTGTGATGCTGAGTTAGTAACATCAGTGTTTTGATCCGGAAGGTGAAACCCTGAGGCCTGCCATGAACCACATCTGTGCAAACATCATGGGACATCTAAATCAGAAGGGATTTTATTCTGTGCTGCAGGTCAGTCTCGGGCTGATACAGTTATGTCTTCCCTTTATTCCAAGCAAGCCCCAGTCCTGCGCTGTGGTCCTTGTTCTGGGGAAGCTTTTATGATCTCTGTGGTGGTGTGTTGGGGAGAAGCTGGTTGTGGAACGCTGCCGATCTGCGTGCGGGCATATTTTTCTTCAAAGCACTTGAGACCAAATACACAGTCTCCTTATGTCACTATGGCTGAATCTAAATCCTACTTAATCATCTCATAATGAGATGGACAGGAAGGACTCTTGAATGTTTTTCCAAACTTTGCTGCTGCCCTTTTGTGTGGATTTGGTTTGTTTGCTGTTCTGAAGGGGAAAAGAATTGACGTAATTCTTCTAATCTTTTAAATGAGAACGATATTACCAGGCAGCTATGAGTCTTGCCTGTTAATTTGAAAAGGCCTGGGAACCCTGCGTACAGATCCTAGAGAAATAAGTACTGCAGAGTGTCCGATTTGATTTCACTTTCTCTGTTATGTCATTATTAACCTGAAGCCCTTCTAGTTCTGCCAAATGACTTGTAGTAACTGGTTTTTGGGTAGTGTTGTTTTTCTCTGCTCTGAAAATAAACACGATGTCTTTCAGGAATAGTCATAATCTGCCGGGGTTTTTTGGGGTTTTATTGTAGTTTGGTGTTTTGTTTTTTTTTTTCTTTATTCCAGATTTTGCTAACTAATGGCTTGGCGAGATCCAGACCTTCCTTGTCCAAAGGCTCTTTAACTGCCATCTTCTCTCTTGCCCTGCGGTAAGGCAGCCAGAGCTGCTTGGTGTGCTGCGCAGCTCAAGTTGTGTTTCTTGTGTGTTTGAAGACTTCTCATTCTGCCAGTCTCTTTGTGCCATTGCGTATCACCCTCATGAAAGAAGCTGCTTTAGGCAAATAGCTCACTTCCCTGTCATCCTTTTTCAGATCAGAATGCTCCTGAGTCAGTAATTAGTGTTAGTATGACTAACTAGACTTTGGAGTGCAATTCCAGTTCAGAGTACAGAATCTGTATGTCTTCCTGTTAAACCATCAGAAGGGGTTGGAGTTCTCTAGATAAATAAGGTTGTGCCTCTTCACAATTAACTGCTGATGCAGATAGACCTGTTACTCAATTTTTGGGGGGGAAAGTTTGTCCCTGAAACAAGATCTAGGTGCAGGTCTTTCTAATGGTTCAGTCCGTTCTCTTAAAAATAAGAGAAGTATATTACCCTGACCTCATCTCTACAGAGCCAGTGTCTCTTCGCTTTGGAAATTTGCAGCCAGCCATGAGCATTCTTGTAAGCCTTCAGTGGTTAATTGTGTGCCACATCCCTTCTGTAGCTGTCACTGCTGGGATGGTGGGGTTGTGATGTTCAGTAGAGTAGCGGTAGAGTAACTTCTTCCTAAGGAAAACAACTATTTAATTACTGCTTTTATGGCAGCAGGGAGAAAGGGAACTTGGGAGATGAATCGTAGAACCCTCACAGTGCTCTGGGTGGTATGGATGTGCTGTGTAAAAATATACATTATGCTGTGAACGGTTTGACTTGGGTTCCTTTGAGTCACGAGCAATTTTGTGAACTTGCTACCATAACAGAAGTGTAAGTGAATGTTCTTTTTCCAGTCATGCTTCTTGATGAGGGTAGAATCAGCAACCAGCCCTGGATAGCTCGGTTAAAGACTGCTCTGGCTCTGCTAGGTCAGGTTTCTTGCACTGAAGTATTCTTCTCTCTGTAGCCCTGTGGTTGCTGCGCAGTTTTCAGACAATCTGTTGAGGTCCTTTCTGATCCATATCATGTCTGTGCCTGCTATAATGACTCATCTTGCTACTCTAACACCTGAGGTAAGTGGGTGATGTAATAGTACCAAAAATCCACCGAATAAGACACAAGACCACTTGCTATACCATTTTATCAGCTCTTGGAACAGAGCGTTGGCATTTCTCTCTTCGCTGCTTCCAACGCTGCTGTGGAAGCGCTTGATCCCTGCCCCCTCCAGACACTCTGGGTTTCTAATACCACAGACATTATTAACACCAGTGGGATGATGGGCTGAACTGCCCTAAAATAATTAAATAAAATAAAAATAAAGGCGTATGTGACGCACAGCTTCAATTTCTGTGTGTCCTTCCATTTCTGTAACCATAGACAGAGCCAAAACAGAAATCGGTCTGTTGTGTGGCAGAGAATCTGTGATGGTAACTGGTAGACTGCCCACTAATCTAATTTAATTTGACTGCTCCTCTGTGTTGCTTGGTGCCAACAGGCAAGTTTTATGCCAAATGGGTGTTCTGTGTTCTTGCAGACAGACGGTTGGAAAGGTCTGTCTGCAACTAGAACACGGCCTGTTCACCTGCAGGGTTTTTTGATTTCCTAGACCAGCTTCACATCAAAACTCTTCAGTGCAACAGTCTCAACTTGCTGCTTTATTTGGAACAAAAAGACAACTTGAATTGCTGACGGCAGATCAGGTGTGGTTGTTCTGTGTGGTGCTTCTCAGCCTCACCGGCAGTTAAATTCTCTCTTTCAGCGTCTGGCAGTGATAGAATCTCATGATCTTTTCCGCAAGTTCATCCTCTTTTTGAGTCGTGAAGCACAATGCCGAGATGTCTGTGTGTGCTTAGAAGGAAGTCACACTCTTTGTTTGTTAGGTAAGCACCTGTAACACTGCTCTTTTTAATGTGCTTGGAAGAGAGTCTTGAGTCAAATCTTCATTCTCCATGAGTCAGAGCTGCCTCCACCTCATCAGTTTTTATCCTTATTTAGATGGCTTCTAAATAATAATTAAGATTTATCTGGGGATACTGCAAACATGATTTAAGGCCCTTGCAAATGGAGGAAGGGTCGGAGACTTGCTTTTGTATACATGTCATCGTGCCTAAAGTGTGAAGTATTATCTCTGCTAGCTTTTCATTTGGACGCTGAGAAAGTCTTGCAGTGTAGCAGGTTTGAATCCAACTTCCCTAAATGGATGTGCTATTGAAATATTTAAGTTCACATTACTATAAAAGTAGCAAGAGGAACAGTTGGAACTTGGGAATAACCATGGATCTTCTGTAGCTTATGGTACTTAGTCGAAGGTGTTGGCGTGATACAGATGAGAAGGTGGCCAAAGTGATGTGCCACCTTAGTGGCCGATGTGTGCTGGAAATGGCTTGCTGCAGGGTCACCTCTAGTAGTCATTCTTCACAGAAATCCCTCCCGGATTTGAAAAGGGCTGTGAGGTCATTTAGTCTGTTATGTCTGTAACCACTGTCCCACAGCATCTGTTTCTCTCTCAAGTTTTCCTGTGCTGGTCATTCCACCAGGTAATCTCGTGTACCTGGGCTCCCTGAATGATAAAGTTCTTGAGGAGGAGACAGCTCATTTTGTGGGTGTGCTCATTCACATGCTGTCCTACTGCCAGAAGTACGTTTCACAAAAGAAATCCAACCTCACCCACTGGCATCCTGTTCTGGGCTGGTTTTCACAGACCGTGGATTACGGGTAAGTGAGGAGAACCTTATGGTGATAGATGATTAAGCCTCTTTTTTTTTTTTTTTTATGCTGCAATGTGTCTTTATGTTTTGAGATGAACAGTGTGACCTTGTTCAGAATAACTTCTCAGATATTTCAGGTTATATCTGCACAGTATAAACTGCTGCACTCACATAAAGACTATTACATGAGGAAATTAATTTAGTATAGTTAGACTGGTAAACAATTAGACTGGTAAACAGTGGCCATGCTGGTACACCCGATACAGGGCCTGTATATCAGCTCTTCCTGGGAGGACTGTCTGTAGAGTGGACACATACTCCATTTTGACTCTGAGCTAAATGTATCAGAGTATCACTGTCGGGTGTTTTATTCCAGCCTGCCTTCTAACATGTCTCTCTGACTTGTCTTTTAGCTTGAACGAGTCCATGCCTCTGCTGACAAAGCAACTGCAGCATCTCTGGGGAGTCCATATGATCCGCATCCTCTTCAGTGATGTGCTCAGCAAGAAATTGCTGGAGAATCAGGAAATAGCTCAGCTGCCAACACAGCCAGTTTCCCCTCAGAACAGCCTTCCTATGAAGAGTCAGTTCTGGGGGGTTGCTTTTTTTTTTTTGTGTGTGTGTGTGTGTACACGTGTCTTTCTCCCAGGCTCGCAGGGCTTTGACTTTTCCACTTATGCTAAAAGCTTTGAGTAATTACTTGCAACAGCTGCTGCTGCTTAGGTGGGGATATGGCCTCTCCTATTTGTAATTCCTGCTCAGAATGCCTCTGTGACCTGGGGCAAGTCTCTTACTTTGGTGCTGTGAAAATATTTGCTTATTTTAGCAGGTTTTTTTTCATTGTTTCTCAAGTAGCTGAACTGCTTACTGCATAAATTAATAGTTCCCAAGGCAAGATGGGAGGGCAGCTTCCCGGGTGAAAAGCAAGGTGAAGCTGGCTCATGGATCTGTGGTGTGTGGTGATTCTGGAGAGGAGTGTTTGGAATGCAGTAGCTGTAATCTAGCTCTTTCCTAGCTGCTGCCTGTAGTGCTAGATCCTGTGGTCGTTAGTTACTGCTGTTCTGGCAAGGTATTAAGCTCTAGACTAATTCCCCCACTGAAATATGCTTCCGTGTTGCTAGCAGCCGTACAGTGTTCTGCCAGAAAACTCCACCAAAACCTGCTGTCTGTGTAATGACTTAGTCTGCTTAAAATCCCCTTTATCACATGGCTGCCAAGTGGCTGAGAATGAGCGGTTTGGAATAGCACTGCTGTCTCCTGAGCCAACGTCTCATGTGCTTCTCTGTCACCCAGATCTTTTCAAGAGAGCCTTCCAGAAGTCTGCATCTGTCCGCAACATTCTCAAGCCTGTGGGAGGCAAGCGGGTGGACTCGGCAGAAGTGCAGAAGGTGTGCAGTATCTGTGTCCTCTACCAAACCACGCTCACCACGCTAACGCAGATCCGCCTGCAGATACTCACAGGTCAGGGCACATCTCTGCTTTTCAAATCACTTAAAATGTGGAGGAAAAAAAATAGATTTTTCTTATTAAATTCTGTTGACTTGCTGGTAGTTTTATTACTGACAACAGTTTATTGACTGGCTGGGTGGAAGGCTTGTTCCATCCCGAATCATACATCTGATCAATAACATTCATCACTTCTTTATCAAGCATTAACTCTCCAGAATACAAATTGAAGCAAGTTTTCCTGTAATGAAACCTTGCTTACTTCATATCAAACTCCAGACTGAGTCAGTGTTTTCGAGAAGCCTAGCAATATTAATCTTTATGTGGTGGAAGCACTGAATGCTTTCATACATCTTAAGAACAAATTACCTGTCTTAGGAATGGATGGAGGAGGAGATAAGCACTGCTTTGGTCGAGTGGCTAGAGCAGGGGAGTGAGGCCAGAGCCTTGGATGCTTTGTCTGTGGCTGTAGTGACCACAGGTAGAACCCCGTCCTTTGTGTTCTCATCTCGAAGATGGCTGTAATGGTGATCGGATCACAGCAATTAATTCTTTTCTAAAGCCACAAAATAATTAGCAGGAAAGGGCTTCAGATGTGCAAACAATTAATGCCTCGTTAAAAGCCTTTTTTTCTGCGTTCCTGGGGATTGTACATCTCCTGTTAATACAGACAGGCTTGGGAGCTAAATGTGATGCTTATGTTCCCTTCAAGTAAAGTGTTGCTTTGCAAAAGGATCTTTCAGCTCCAGGCTGCGTTCGTCTCTTTGAGCCTGCGTGAACAAGGAGGCAGATCAAGCTTCGCTGAGTGTGCTTTCTGTTTTTCCGTTGCTAGGCCTCACTTACCTGGATGATCTGTTGCCCAAATTATGGGCTTTTATCTGTGAGCTGGGACCACAGGGTGGGTTAAAACTCTTCTTGGAGTGCTTGAATAATGATACGGAGGAATCCAAGAGGCTGCTGGCCATGTTGATGCTCTTCTGCGACTGCTCCCGCCACCTTATCACGTAGGTAGCAAGCAGAGGGTGCTCTCTAGGTTTGTAACATGAAGCTGTTGTGTTCCTTACATTTCAAGAGGAATAGTTAAGGTATTGCTGCCTTTGCATAAAGATAACTAGGCAGAGTAAAGCAGGAAGCTTTTCAGGTAGAGTCCTGAGAAATAAAGGACTTCAGAAGGACTTTTCCCCTCAGCCATGTGCTGGTGCAGCAATATACAGCTGGCTGAACTGGTAACAGAATATTACAGCACTGGCTAGGGAAGGGGAAGGAAACATTTCTTCTACTGCTTGTGGACAACAGTTGTGTCAGTCCAAAGCAAACACTTCGATGGGTCCAGATCAGCTTTGAGGAAAAAAATTTTTAATAGTGTTGCAAGAAAGCTCCCCAGCTTATGTGCTTCTGTTTACAACTCCTTTGCTGTCTCGCTCATAGACTTACACAAAGGATGGGAGAAGGGTTGGAAAATTGCCCTTGCTGGTCTGCAGAGACAGTTTTCTTAGCTTGAATGATGAAGTTGTTTTCTTGGGGATGAGTGCATAGGTCCTTTTAACTATGAAATACTGGCTTTGCTCATATCTCAGACCTTTCATACTGCCTTCTGTTAGGGTCAGATATCAATCAAAATCAATAAATAAGGTTTAGTTGTTTATGACTTTAGGTCCTCGTGGGTGTCAGTTGTCATAGAAATAAGAGCTGCTGCTAAAGGATAATGTGCCTTTATGAAAATTTCAAAAGGGAATTAAATTTACATTTGTGCATTTGCATTTGTTTTCTCTGATAGGATTCTTGATGACATAGAAGTCTATGAAGAGCAGATTTCATTCAAACTGGAAGAGCTTGTTACCATCTCATCTTTTCTGAATTCCTTTGTATTTAAGATGATCTGGGATGGAATCGTAGGTAAGTGCTTTTAGTAGCTTGAGTTGATGTTACAAATGGCATTAATTTTGGAATTTGAAGCTTCTGCTAGTTATTACTTTGCAGAAAAAAAAACATACTACGCTGTGTGGCATGAGAATATGTCCCAGTCTTTTGGCGTCCAGATACCACTATCATGCTTGGCACCAAATACAGTGGACTTTTCTATTTCCAGTAAGAATTGGTGTAACAGACACGACAGGCTTGTTGGTTTCTGCCAGAGACTAAGTTTAGCATGACTGGGCCATGTGTTAGAGAGAATGTGCTTTGGAAATAGTGCTTTGACAAAGCAGAGCGGGCTTGCTAGCGTCTCCGTAGATCTCTAGTGTTGATCTCTGTGCTGGTATAATTGGGGTACAGCTCAATTCTGGTCATTAGATGAGATAATCCATTTCTGTTGTGATGGCTCGGAGATGGCTTTGATGTGGCTAAGAGTTTTTTTCACTTTGATCAAAGAAGAGACTGTCTGTCTTCTGGAAGGCACAAAATCTCTTCCTTCCCTCTGAATGCAGTGGGGGTTAGGAGAAACCTGTCCCGTTAGCGCGGGGCAGGTGATCAACATGTTGCTCTTGGACACTCCTGTTGCCTAGGGTGCCTGGACATTGCTGCTTTGTTCCTTTTGTTCAGAGAATGCCAGAGGGGAGACCCTGGAGCTGTTTCATTCTGTCCATGGCTGGCTCATGGTCCTGTACGAAAGGGACTGCCGCAGGCGCTTTGCTCCCGAGGATCACTGGTTACGCAAGTAAGTGTCCAGCTCACAGCGAGCATCATGTGCAGCTCTGTGCTTGTCCCAGGGCAGCAGCTCCCCTGTGGGGAGCTGGTTTGGGTTTCCTTACTTTAAACTGAGAGCCTCTCATTCTGCCTGGGAGATCAAGGTCAGAACTGCTCCCTGGGTTGGCGTTTAAGGACACCCCTCCTACTGTGCTTCTCCTCTGTGGTGTAAGGATTAGCTGCTGCTCGTGGAGGGTGATGCTTTGAAAACTGACTCAGCACCTAACAGCTTGAGTGTCTCTGGCATTCTTAGATGTGTGCACCTGAGCACTTAAGTTGTCTTTGAAATCATTACAGGTTTCCTCTCTCTCCCACCCCCAGCTATTTACCACACCTGGGCATTTCTCAGGGATCTCTGAATCTGTGCCTTTCTTTGTAAAGGGACCTCAAACCCAGCGTGCTCTTCCAGGAGCTGGACAAGGACAAGAAACGAGCCCAGCTGCTCCTGCAGTACATCCCGCACGTCATTCCCCACAAGAACGTGAGTGGGACGGGGCAGAGGATGGCGGCTGAAAAGCCAGTGACCTGGCTGGCCTGGGCTGGAAGGGACGTGTGTCCTGAGCTTCTGACTTGGAGCTTGTGATTGAAATGCCAGTTGAACAAAAGTCTTCTCCTTCCCCCCTACTCTCCCCAATATATTTCCTCTAAACTGTCTTGATTCTCTCATTGAGAGAGAGCTTATTTGTGTGGGCAGCTGCACAGAGTCATCCAGCAGCGCGTGACATGGCTTTGGAGAAAAAAGCAGAGTGTCTTTTTGCAGGTAGCAAATCTGCAGAGACGACAGATTTTTATCTGGTGATAGGAAGGGTGCTTTTGTTTTCAGTATTGTCAGCAGCCTGTCCCTCCCAAAGCAGAGCTCCAAGGATTTCTCTGCCCCACTGGGGAACAAGGATGGAGATCCCACTATTTCTAGCGAGTAGGTGACAGTGGCATCGTTGGGCCTAGCTGGGAACAGGACAACCAAGAGCTAGTTCTGGGTGTGTGTTGGGAGCATCCGAAAGCCCTGCTGTGCTGAAGGATAAGGAGCTTTGTGGATGAAGACTTGTATTTGTTTTCTTTTTAAGAGGGTGCTGCTTTTCCGAAACATGGTTACAAAGGAAAAGGAGAAGCTTGGGCTGGTTGAAACCAGCTCGGCATCACCTCACGTCACACACATCACTATCCGCCGCTCACGTATGCTGGAGGTGAGTGACCTGGCTTGCAGAAGCCAACCAACAAGGCAGTAACTCGGCCTGACAAGAATATGGGGAGTTAATATGTTTTTACCTTCTCTGTGGATGCTGAGGGACCCAGTGCCAGTTCTGTCTGCTTTTGTATGAAGTGATGTTGCAGGAAAATGCTGGCCCTTAGTTCAGCTCAGACTGCTGCAAACCTGCAGTTCTGACTAGACTGTTGGTCTTTTGGGATACAAAATTCAATGCCAGATGCAGATTTCTGTGGTATGTGTGACTCCAGTCTCTGCTGCACGTCTGCATGGGTGTTTCACGTGTCTCCCAGCATGATTGTCCTCTGGCTCTTTGATCTGTGTAGGATGGATATGAACAGCTACGACAGCTGTCCCAGAATGCCATGAAGGGAGTGATCAGAGTGAAGTTTGTGAATGATCTGGGAGTCGATGAGGCTGGTATTGATCAAGACGGTGTCTTCAAAGAGTTCCTGGAAGAGATAATAAAGAAGGTGTTTGACCCCGCACTCAACTTGTTCAAGGTATGACGCAGGGCTGCAGATGCTGGCCGTGATGACCCCGTGCAGACAGAAACAGACTGGCTCACTGCTCTTCTCTCTGTCTGCGTGCAGACAACCAGCGGTGATGAGAGGCTCTATCCATCTCCAACATCCTACATTCATGAGAACTACCTACAGCTCTTTGAGTTTGTGGGGAAGATGCTTGGGAAGGCTGTATATGAGGTGAGCCAAAAGTGCTGGGTTAGGGTGTGGTCACTGCTGGTATAGCACTGCTCAGATGCTGCTCTGTGACGGTGCCTCTTGCTTCAAGAGCATCTCTCATATGCTTGGGGGGGTGTTACTGGGGAGGTGAGTTTGGGAAAAATGCCTTGAATAAAAATATTGGTGGCAGAGCAGTCTGACACTTCATGTACTAAAAATAATCTTGGAGGTAAAACCTGGGACATACCTTGATTGTTCTTCTTGATGCTGGGGACCCTAGCTGGAACAGTCTGTTATTTCAGTGTTATAGTCTGTTATTTTGGTGTTACACCTTACAAGCATCCCATTTGTTGATACTTTACTTAAAGGGACGTGTGGCTAAAAGGATGGAATGACAGAATGACCCTCTTCATGTAAGGCAGTTCTTTTAAAGGAAGCACAGAGTTCCCCAGTTGCCTTTTTGCACCTGCTCCACAAATTAATGGATTTTAAGAGGATGTGGTTTCCTTAGCTGATTTCAATGTCTTGCATCTTTGCACTTGTTCCACAACACACGATCTGTCCGCAGGCCTCAGATAACCAAAGCTGTCGCACATAAGTGTGCGGCGTGACCTTACCTGCACGTTCTTGTCTGTAGGGAATAGTTGTGGATGTACCATTTGCTTCCTTCTTCTTGAGTCAGCTACTGGGGCACCACCACAGCGTCTTCTACAGCTCCGTGGATGAACTTCCCTCCTTGGACTCAGAGTTCTACAAAAATCTCACTTCAATTAAGGTTTGAGCATTACTTTTCCTGTTGTTCAACTCCCTTCTTGCTGGCTGCTGCTAGAAATACTAGATTTGCCAATGCCTTTGGGGTACTGATCATCTTTAAAAACGCCCTGGAAGTAAGTGGTGGGACTGAGGCAGGTTGGCAGGTGCCTGTCCTGTGTTTTCACTGGGGCAAGCAGGGATGAGACAGGAGTCTGAGTGTAAATCTGGAACTGGCAATCAGGAAATCCCGAGTCTTAGCTTCAGTTCTTGCTCAGTCTCCCCATAACGTAGAACAACTTGTGTTTGTAATGCTTTGGGGCCTCCTACCTGCTGGGGATACTTAATGGAAGAGTAACACAGAAATACAGAGCTGCTGTTCCTGCTGCTAAACACTGACTTTCTTTTCTTTTCTCTGTTGTTCCTCTAGCGTTACGATGGTGATATCAGTGACTTGGGCTTAACGCTGTCCTATGATGAAGATGTGATGGGTCAGGTAGGTTTTTATTCAATGGCTGTGGTGGATCTTATCTCTGCTTTGTCCCAAACACCCTCTTTATGCTAGGTGGTGACGAGCAGAGTTCTGAGCACTGATAGAGTCCACAGCCCTGGCTCGGGCAGTCCCTCTTTCTCCTGGTTAGATCCTAGCTGCTCCGCAGAGGCGCATCTCCCTCGCTCGTCTGGCTGATGCCACCAGGAAGAGCCTTTGAAGCTCGAGAGGGGACCTGAGGATCGTTGCCCGCTGCCGTGGGAAAGCCTGTGGCGCCAGAAGTGGCGGGTTGTGACAATAAGCAGTTGGCAGCAGAACTAGGTTTGACTCCTGAGCAGGGGTGTCCTGGCTTTCATTAGTGTCCTTAGAGCAGAGGAACATACCCACAGTCTGACTTGCCAGCAGAAGGCAGCTGTTATTCTCTGCTGAGCTTTCTGGGAGCTGGTCTTGAGCCTCTGAAAGTCAGGCTGTCTGTCCAAGCTCGTGCTGCACAGAGTGCTTTCTACTCTGGTACTTGTGTTTCCCAGTATGTCAGGTGGATGCTCTCTGTGGCCCATCTGAATGAGAATCCTGAGGGGACTGAGTAGTAAATGACCTTGTGTTTGATTGTGGTTAGGGCTTAGCTCTGCTCTCCTTTGACCAAAAAAATGCCTGTGTTGAAAGGCTGGCTCACCTTCAGAGCTTCCCTGAACTCCGCCATAGGATTCTGTGGCTTCGTTCAATATTTAGCTGTGGGCAGAGAACAGTTTTTTCCGCGAAAAAGATTGCCCTCTGACCCTTCATTTTTCTACTGCCAGGGTATTTTCCTTTCTAGTTGAAAAGCATTGTTTTGTGCTTTCCCTGCGTAACTGGTTTCCCCTCTTTTAATGAGAAGATTCTCTGTGAGTAGGGAGGAATTCCTTTTCTTCAGACGTAGCCGTTTCTGTCAGAGGAGCTTGAAGTGGGTCAGGAGGTCTCTTGGCCTTGAGAAGAAAAGGCTGTTTGTCAGTCCTTTATGAAGCCTTGAAGGCTCTTGGTTGCACTTGTGCCTTGGGTTCTGCGATGCTGTGTGTGCATAGCTGGAAAATATGGATAGATAAGATAAAAATGCCTTTGCTGTCTGTGTATGCTGTTGCTGCTGCAAATTCTGTGGGGAGGCCCCAGCTAGTCGAAACCTGAGCACCGTTAGCAGTGTAAATCTGGTGGCACGGAGCTCAGAGACCACGAAGCCGTGGAGCATTTATCCGGGGCAGCTTGTCCTTGAGAGCGTCGCACGCTGCAGTTTCTTACCCCTAAGCTGGCTAGTTTAGACCTAGCTTGTGTACGTCCGACAGCAGCAGTAGCAGTGTAAATGCACTCGCAAAGCTGTGAGGGTGAATGGGAAGGCAGCAAAGTGGTGATCAGCCCTGCTCTGCCCGAGTGAGAGGTCGCATCCAGCCCATAGCGGGCTGAACACCTCGCTGCTGCCTCAGGATTGCTGAGGTTTCAGCTTTGAGGTTTTTTTCCACCTGAAAAATGAAGGTAGGAAACAGCATATGAGAGCCAAGCCTAAGATGCTGAAGGCTGCAGCGCTCAAAACTTCAAAATAAACCAGGGCACTCCTGTTTTCCTTGTGCTTTGGCCGTGCTGAAGCAGCCAGGTGAGGTAACCCCGTGGTTCCTGAGTGAACTTGTGTGTCCCCGCTAGGTACAGGGACAGAGGAGCTGAGCTCCTTCCCTGTGCTGGGCTCCCTTCCGACCTTGGAATTCACCTGGAACTGAAGCACAGAGGCCACTGTGGTGTGTGAATAATGACTTTCTGCCTCTCGGTGCAAAGATGAGTCACGACTGTTGCTGTAGCGAGCACCTGGCGGGTCCCTGCCACTGTCTCCGAGCGGAGCTGTCGGCTGAGTGCCAGGCCCTGGCTGGGCAGGGTGGGAGGAGATGCTGCTTCACAGCTGTCTGGCACCCTGAGCTCTCCGCTTTGAGCCTTCTGGAGCACCCAGCTTGCGGGACAGCCAGCTCCTGGGAGCTCTGCCACTCGGGTGGTCCCAGATGAGACCTGTGGAGCAGCTAGCTTTGGATTGTGCTCTTTGGCTGAGCTGTGCAAAGGCTCTGAGCTTGTTCAGCCTCTGGATTCTGGGATTGTGACAGTCCCCTGGGGCTCTTTGAATTGATTTGTGTGCAGTTCAGCAATGATGGATCGGACTGGAGAGGAGGCTTCCTTGAAGAAGGGCTGACTCCACTGGTGGGAGAGTCAGAGCTCCCTACTGTTCAATTACTGTGTTAATAGTTAAGTGAAACTGGTTCAAGGCAGAAGCAGGATTATTACTTAAATTTTAAATCCTACCGTTTTATTGTAAAAATAAATGTTTTATGGGGAGATAACAGCTTGGCATGGCATTTCTTTCCATTGTGGTTCCAGGCAGTAATTAGCAATACAATCATTTCTTCCCTCAGCTTGTTTGCCATGAACTTGTTCCTGGAGGGAAGACCATTCCCGTTACCAATGAAAATAAGTAAGTACAGCAATTAGATTTTTAAGGTCACCACTGCAAAATACTTTATTCTAGTTCCTTGGGCTTGCATCTGGAATGAATTGAGATAGATTGGAGTAGAAGGAGCACATAAATATCTTAATAGAATTTACTGGTTACAGTTCATCGGCAGAAATTGTATTAAATTCAATTTGCAAAATAAAAATTGACAATTTACTTCTTGAAACAGCGCTTCTGAGGTCAAAGGCACACAGTCTGTGAAATTCTGCAGGATTTAATGACGGTGATAGATACGGACAGATGGATTCAAAGCAATTCAGGCACACAGTCGTGAACATAGAGGGCACAGATGCTCAAAGACACCTTGGAGCAGACAGATCTTCTCAGAATGATAACATGTGGCAGTTGTATAAAGCACTGTTCTTCAGAAGAGACAGTGGTGAATTCAAATGTAGTCGACAGTCATACTTTAGACACAGGAAATCAGAGGAGACACCGAGCCCTGTAGCTATTTTCACAGATAACCGGCTTTTAGATAGTTATCGTAAATGTCAACTCCGGAGCCTGAAAACCAAACCCACCTTTTTGTTCCCTTCATTTTTTTTTTTCTTCTCTATACCCTTCAGTGATCATAAAAGCAGGATAAAATATCTATTAAGCAGATGTGTGTTTGAACTGGTAGTCTGGGGGTTGTTCTCTTTAATGGCAAGTGAAAGCTGGATCCTACCTGAGGATTTGTCTTTGTTAGTCATGCCCTGCAATCTGATGTTCCCAGTCTTTTTCCTTCTTGAGCTCTAACCGAGGAGTTTGCATTTGAAAGGATCTTGCTCTGGTTTGTCAGAAGTCAGCGCAGGGAGAAAGTTGAAAATCCTGGGTGTTGCTCTACTTACAGCAGAAACTTTGAAGCTTTTGTGCAGATGTGCACACAAATTGGTGGTTGGGAGGGAGCAGAAGCGTGGTAAGTGGGAGCAATCTGGAAAGAGCCTGTTAATGGCAGAGCGAGGTTACCCGGCTGAAAACCCAGTCGATGGGGCTGTGGGGTCTGCCTAGGAGCTGGTGAAGACTCAGCAAGCTCAGTTGTTTTGCCTCTTGGTGAGAAGAGGAAGCCTGATGGTGCCTCCCTCTAATAACTAGCGCACCTCTTCCATACTCCTGGGATGAAGTGGAAATCTCCCAAGTGTTTTTTGGTGTGTTGTTTCTCAAGCCATGGGTTTCAGTGCAGGGGGCATCAGAGCCCAGAGAATTGTTTTTCAAACCTAGAGGAGTGCCTGTGACTGGAGATCTGATCCTTTAAAGAGCAGTTGGATGCACGCTCTAACGATGATCAAGTGATTATTAGAGCCCGCTAGTCCCTGGGTTGAGAAGGAGCTCTAAGAAATGATCAGACAGTCCCAGAGGCAGGGAATGGGGCAAAGTCTGGGCAGAACAACAGCTCTTTCTGCTTAAATAAAGAGCAGCACCCAGGAGGGGGAAGTATGATGCACCTCCAGGCAGTGCTAGTCCCTTTTGGGTTGGAGAGACAGGTCAGCGACCTTGTTCCTGCACTGGCGAGGTGGGTATTGCTCCCTGCCACCTCCCCTGTCACCCACAGGATCAGCTACATCCACCTCATGGCTCACTTCCGGATGCACACACAGATCAAGAGTCAGACAGCAGCACTCATCAGTGGATTCAGGTCGATCATTAAGCCCGAATGGATTCGTATGTTTTCTGCGCCGGAGTTGCAGCGGCTGATCTCCGGTGACAATGCTGAGATTGACCTCGAGGACTTAAAGTAAGTGAGCAACTCGGTCTGCTGGCCCCCTCGCTCAGTGAGCCAAGCCATTTTAGTACAGAGCTGTTTGGAGGTTTGCGGAGACTGACTCTTTCTTTCACAACATTCTGCTCCTCCTAACTGAAATTTGAGGAGCAGACAGAAACAAATGGAGCGGAAGAACATGTTCCTTAAAGCTAATTTGGACAGAGTAGTAATGAATGGGAAGGATCCTTTCTTCTGCTGGTTCCTGAGAGCAGAATTTCTCTCTGCCCTCCCCTTTTCTCTAATCAAGTGCCCAGTAAGCACTGGGGAGGGCTCAGTACTGGCAGGGTGTGCTGTAGCAGTGAACTCGTGGCAGGTATTGATCCTTCCAGCACTTACCAGCTGTGACCCTCCTGCTGCAGTGGGACACAAGCCTGTCACGAGCTTTCTCTCCCCAGAAAACACACGGTGTACTACGGGGGCTTCCACGGGAGTCACCGGGTCATTATCTGGCTGTGGGACATCCTGGCCAATGACTTCAGCCCTGAGGAGAGAGCCATGTTTCTCAAGGTAAATGCTGCCATTTCTGCCCAACCTGGGCTTTTGGGGTGGTGGGGCCAGTGCTGTTCTCCTCCAGTTAGTTGGTAGGAGTATCAGAATGCTTGACACCTTAAAATCTGCACCCTGCTCCCCAGCAGCAGGGCAGCCCGGGAAGCAGAGTTCCTATAAATGCTCTTGTGTCACCATGAATAGCCTTGCCTAGGTGGCAGTTTCCAAAGGGCCCTAGAGCTCAGTGGCATTGTGCCGCAGGGTGCTCAGGTGCCAGCAGCTGTGGCTGCGCTGCCCACGTGGCCGGTACAGCCAGGCTGCTCTTGCTGCTGCCGTCTTTCATCGTCCGTCACCTTTTCAGTTTGTTACCAGCTGCTCCAGGCCTCCGCTTTTGGGCTTTGCCTACCTCAAGCCTCCTTTTTCCATCCGCTGCGTGGAAGTCTCTGATGATCAGGTAGGTTCCCTGCTTGCTCATGTCTCGTGCATTCCTTGCCAGGCTTCTGGCAGCCTCCTTCCCTGCCCAGCATCCTCTGTCTGACCAGGAAACTCTAAAACATAAAGGTTTACGCTCTATAGGGCACGGCAAAACCAACCTTACCCTAATAGGATGTATATGGCCGCACCTACCTCTTCCCACACGCAGCAGCACTTGGGCTGTCTCCAAGGTTGTGTTTTCTCCTCGGTTTGTGTTTTGTCCCCGTGCCTCTGACCCCACTCCCCTGCACAGGGACCCCGCATGTGTAACGGCAGTTGCAGTTACAAGAGAAGCTCCTTACAAGCTGTTGTGGGGGACGGGGCTTTGAGGGTTGACTATCCCTGTTCCCAGCAGACAGGTTTTGTGTTGGCATCTCTGCCCCGCATGTAGGTGCCCCATGTGTAGGTGCCTCACCTGGCAGGAGCACAGCAGAGAAGTCCAAGGGGGGGATGTGTTTCTGCCCCACTGCAGGACACCGGTGACACTCTGGGCAGTGTGCTACGGGGCTTCTTCACAATCCGCAAAAAAGAGCCAGGCGGGCGTCTCCCAACCTCCTCTACGTGTTTTAACCTCCTCAAGCTTCCCAACTACAGCAAGAAGAGCATCCTGCGGGAGAAGCTGCGCTACGCCATCAGCATGAACACTGGTTTTGAGCTGTCCTAGTTGCCGTGGGCCTGGACTCCACGACGGGGGCTCTCGGAGCCGCTGACTGCTGCTGGAGGTGGAGGCCTTCGCACACGGAGGGTGGGTCGGCTCCGCGGGAGCTGGCTGCTCGCTTGAGGGCTGGAGAGATGCAGCTGCTAGTAGAGGGTTACCAGGAAGAGCTTCAGAGCTAGACAGGGCTGGCTTTTCTTGGGCATGGCTCCAGGATGAAGGAGGTGATGGGCCTGACCCAATACACTTCACTTGACACCCACGTAAATCGTCTTTAAAAGCAAACCCCGGGGGAGCATAAAAGGAACATTAAAAGTGCCAGTCAGATTAGTGACCGTAATACCCCCCAGCAGGCTGTGCAGGCTGGGCAGCTGCTGCTGTGGGAGCGTTTCTTTTTCCTTTCCCAGGAGATGGTCCAGTTTTCTTACTGGGTGGAAGTCAGTCTGTGGGAAGCTGCACAAAGGCAGAAACATGACAGAGCCCGCAAGGAGACGAGCAGGAGGCTGCAGCGTTGGATGTGCCACAAACAGGCACCGTTTACTCAGGACAGGTACTGCGTGGGGGCTTCCTGGTGCCCTTGCTCTGTGCGAGGCCCTTGCGTTTGTGCCGGAGGACGAACCGCTTGCCCAGACTTGAGAAGCAGCAGGTTAAACGCGAGTAGATGGGCCCCGCCGTTCTCAGGAAGGTGTCGGAGGGCTGTAGGTTAAGAGCTCACGCAGCGGGCGTGGGGGTCAGCGTGCCGAGCCAGCTGTGCCTCTGCCAAGCTCTTGCCAGAGCCTGTGCTTGGGGCCAAAGGGGTGGTTGTCTGAATTTGCTCAGGAGCAGAAAAGGTTTCGTTTTGTTTCGTTTCCAAAGGACAGGCGCTGGCACACGGTGCAGGCAGCCTTCGCTCCCCAGCACAGTGCTCACGCTGGGCAGGTGCCCCCCGTGATCTCTGCAAGGGGACTGTGTCGGGCTGCCAAGGGCCCTCTGGAAACTGCTGGCAAAATTCCTCTCGCTTGGATCGAAGTTTCACTTTGTTTGCGGGCTCTTTTGTTAGGGAGATGTGCTGTTTCGAACCAGGACTTGGCTTCTGCGTAACAGCCGCATTTGCTTTGTTGCCAAATTATTTATTTTGGTCGCTTTGTCTCTTTCTGGCCTTATTTTTAACAGTTGATGTTTGCCTGTAGCAGGCAGCTTTTTCAGGTTGTTCTGAAAGGCAGGGTGTGAGTGGGGGGTGTGCACGTGTGTGTGTTGGGAAGGCGTGGGCCCTTCCCTGCCATTTCTTCTGAAGTCCAGAGCCTGATTTCTGAACTGTCTCTGCAGTTTCCCAGCCGTGGTCCCTCCTGCTGCTGCCAGTTCTGCCTCAGCCCGGGCCGGTGCCATCTCCTGGGCTGCTCTGTCCTTGCTGGGCTTCTGGCACAAAGAAAAGCCATCTACGTTCTCCTGTTTGGGACAGGATTAAAAACCTTCTCCCCTTCCCCTCTCGCTGCTCACTGATAAAACGAGCTCCCCCAGAGGCTGTTGGTACCTCCCCTGGACTTCCCCTCCCTTCCTGAGCTCCCCATGGCGCTGGTGCCCCCCACCCTGTGCTCTGGCCCCCCTGCACTGGCCGGGCAGACCGGCTGGGAGCCTTTTGCTGCACAAGTGGGCTCGCAGCAGCTGCCCCGGCGCGAGGCTGCCGTACCCTACCTCATCCTCTGGCTCGCCTTGGTCCACCTGCGGGGAGGCGCGTCCTCAGGCCGCTCAGCGTAGCACGGGTCTCCGCACAGAGAAGGGTCCCTGGGCTCTGAAAGTCCCTCTTAACCACCGTATATTGCACATTTCAACCAGACCAGAAAACCCTCGGCACCATCCAGCCGAGGCTACAGAGATGGGCTTTGCTTCATCTTTCTCTTCTGGCTTTGCTTCAGCTGGTTTTCAGAGAAGTAACCCTTTTTTTTTTTTTTTTTTTTTTTAAAAAAAACTAATGCCTGGAAATGCATCTGGAAAGCAACGTCAGGATCCTTTTTCTCTATCAGCTCAGTAATAGTAAACAGGAGTGATCAGAAGTGTTAGGACAGGAATACTGGATACAGATACTGGACTATGAGCTCAGAGAAATTAAAGATGATAGTAAATTTCTTCTTAATTTTTTTTTAATAGAGCATTTCAGCATTAACCAGTTGTTGACTGTGTAGCTGAGAGGTTCAGGCACTGACTTTAAACCACAGTTTAAAATATCACACAAGATCTCTTTTTTTTTTTTCTTCTAGGGAAATGCAAGTGTGTCTAAATAGAGCACAATGATTGTTCAACAAAGTGAGTTGTTGAACACAGCGACATAAAATCTTTGCTCCCCTTTTTTCCTTCATTCCTCAGGAGTACGATCCCTAGAAAAGATCCTAACGCAGACTTAGCCAGGTCCCTCCAAACCTGGCACTATTGCACTACGAGACACTACATCCCATTTTGTAGCTAGCGTATAAAACGTCTAGTAAACGCCCTGGTGGCTGCGTGCGCAACAACGATATTTCTCTTGAGTAGCTGATTTCTGTGTGAGTGGGAGGCTTTAATACGTTTTTACCTGAGCAGGAGGCTGCGAATGTGTGTCGGTCCCTGCCCGCACTGCTGTATCCTGCGCGGGTGTTCTTTGTAGGGCAGGGATGGTTTTGCCACGGGAGATTAATGACTATTTTTTTCTATAGAAGACTTGCTGCTGTGAAGACCTTGGTTACATCCCTTGTATCAGAAATGCAGGGAAGAGAAAAATAAACCTGGTATGAGTAAGATGATTGGATGTCTCCTCTTCCTTTCCCCTCGGGGCAGGGAAGTGGCTGGGGGTAACGCTCCTGTTTGGAGCAGAGGGGAGAGCAGAGCTCAGGCGTAGTGGTACCTCTTGGTATCTCTGCCAGGAGCCTGCCAGGCAGCGGACGGAGCTGCTGGTCCCTCAGAAATCCTTTTTTTCAGGCTGGTTCTTGGCAGGCATGCACAGGTGCCCCTGAGAGCTGGGCTCCTTGGGGCGCTTCTGAAGGGATGATGCGAGAGGCCCCCAAGGGCCTGGCGGCAGCGTCTGAAGCAGGATTTGTTCTTGTGTCTTGGAATACGCGTGGAGAAGTGCTGCTGGGTCCTGCAGGGTGCTGTGACTTCAGCCTTTGGTACCTTCCTGAGCGTTATCGGTGCTCCTGGGATGTAACGGGGGTGAGCCTGGCCTGGGGCAGGTGCTGGGGTTCACGGTGCTCTGTGCACATCTCTCATCAGCGGGAAATGGTGGCTGGGGCCACTGATGGAGAGGGAACCAGATGGGAAGCTGAGCAAGACCCCCCCCAGTGCAGGAGAGCGGGGCAGTGCGTGTCTCTGTGCTCAGGGCGGATACTCCATCGGGCCAGAGCTCTTCTCCAGCAACTCTGCTGCGGGCAGGAGCTGGTGGCAAAGCTGCCTGCTGCAGGCGCTGGAACCGGGCTTGGACGGCCAGTGGGGCCAACTCTGTGTCCTTGTGCCAAGGAATCTTACATGTCTTGGTGTGGGGAGGGAGAAGAGGTGTAGGGAGATGTGGGTTTGTGCGGCCAGGCTGCGCTTTGTGTTTTAGAAGCTGCCCTAAGGACCAGCCACCAGCTGATGTGGGGTTGGTGGTTAATAATAATAATAATATTATAATAATATAGAATCCCAGAATCATCTCGGTTGGAAAAGCCCTTGAAGCTCCTCCAGCCCAACCATGAACCTCACACTGACCGTTCCCAACTCCACCAGATCCCTCAGCGCTGGGTCAACCCGACTCTTCAACCTCTCCAGGGATGGGGACTCCCCCCCTGCCCTGGGCAGCCCATTCCAACGCCCAACAACCCCTTCTGCAAAGAAATCCTTCCTAAGAGCCAGTCTGACCCTGTCCTGGCGCAGCTTGAGGCCATTCCCTCTTGTCCTGGTGCTGGTTCCTTGGCTCAAGAGACTCATCCCCCCTCTCTGCAACCTCCTTTCAGGGAGTTGTAGAGGGCAATGAGGTCTCCCCTCAGCCTCCTCTTCTCCAGACTAAACCCCCTGCTATTGCTGATACAAGCCAGGATACCATTGGCCTTCTTGGCCACCTGGGCACACTGCTGGCTCATGTTCAGCCCACTGGCAATCAACCCCCCCAGGTCCCTCTCTGAGTGGCAGCTCTCCAGCCACTCCTCCCCAAGCCTGTAGCGCTGCTGGGGGTTGTGGCCGAAGTGCAGAATCTGGCATTTGGCCTTATTAAAACTCCTCCAGTTGGGCTCAGCCCATCGCTCCAGCCTGGCCCGATCTCTCTGCGGAGCCTCCCTACCCTTGAGCAGATCAACACTCCCAACTGGGTGTCGTCTGCAAACTGACTGAGGGGGCACTCAATCGCCTCGTCTAGATCATCAATAAAGATGTTAAACAGCGAGGGGAGAAGCACAATGCCTGTATTTGAGGACAAAATACAGGCACTGTGTTTCTCCCCTCGCTGGCTCTGGGAGCATCCCTGTAGGAGCGAGGAGCTGTGCCCGCTGCTGCTGCAGCTTCCCCCCGAGTTCAGGTTTGGCACGCGGCAGCGTCGCTGACCGGCTTCCCCCGGCTTCCGCGCCGCGGCGCAGCCCTCCCTGCCTGATCTCGCCGTGCTGACGGGTGCTCGGGCTTCGCTGGGGAGAGGGAGCTCGGTGGGAGCGAGGGAGAGGGCTCCCAGTCAGTGTGCAAGCACCATTGTTTTGACACAGAGGCATATGGCGCCGTCAGAAACAGCAAAAAGAAACCCCACAGCAGATGCTGCCAAGGCAGAAAGCTGGCAGCGAACAGCCAGGCCTGCAAAATGCCTGCTTCCGCGCGGCGCGGTTGTGCCAGGGCTGGCTCCGCGTGCGCTGCTGCGCCTCGGCGCTGACCGAAGGTCGAGTCTGACCGGGGCCGAGGCGCTTGACCCACACACACGCTGGGAGGGAGCACCGGAGGCTGGTGGTGCTGGGGGGAAGCGGCGTGGGGGGGTCCTGACCGTGGCGGCTGCTGTGCAGGCAGGCCCTGGCCGGGGACACGCTGCTGCCGTGCAGGCGTGGCGGGGGAGCTGACAGCTCTTCTCGCTGCTCCTCTCCTGCTCCTGCAACCTGTCCCAAGCCGCAACTCACGAAACACAGACTTGTAATCCCTCCGTTTGCTACCGCTGTTTTGTACAACCACTTGGCCGGGGCTGGTTGCAGGTTCAGGCAGAGAGAGAGAGGAAGCTATGCCGAGCTCTGGTCTCCACATCCCTCAGCAGAACAGGGTGAGGTATTCCTGCATCTTGTTTTTGACTTTGCTCGTGTTTACGGAGATACGGAGCAGCCTCTGCAGCATGTTAGTGATGGAGTGGTCAGACCTACGTTGGCACTGGCTTGGCACCACTGCCTCTCCATTCCGAAATGTGTTTAAAGGTCAAATTCTTCGATACTGACCCTCTGCAGCTTCCCCCTGGGGCGGTTCGAGCTCAAGCTGTGACACTCTGCCTCTCCGTGCAGCGGTAGCAGGGATGGGGCGCAGAGGTGGGCGCTTTCTGCCTGGTTGCAGCAGACGTAGAGCTGAGGGACTGAGACAGCCCTTTCCTCAACGCAAACGGGCTGAATCTGCTTCCACCTGATGCAGGGACGGTGGCTCTTACCCTGGGGTGCTGTAACTGCACGCCTGCCCTTTTCTAGCCAGGTCTTACCTTGCTGTGGCACGAGCTGCTTGGGTGGGGAGGGTTTTTCTTTGACCACATCCAGGCAAGCTGGGTATTTCAGGGCCCTGCGCCTGCAGAGGCCCTGACTTAGTGGCAGATGTGGTCCCTTCTGGCCCTCCAGCATGAGAGGAGGAGCGCGGGACTGCTGCTGGCTCCCCAGGGCTGGGGCTGTGCACCCCAAAACTCGCCCTTTGGGTGCAGCACCATGGGCTGGGGGGGCCAGTGCATCCTGTCGAGGTTGGGGGCGCACACACACTCGTCCTTCCTTCCGTGCATTCGCAGGAGCAACGCTGCCTTGTATAAATTTACATATGACTTGGCAAAACGTACGTTTGTGTCATTTCTGCAAGAGCAGCAGCCGGCTCTGCTGCTTACACATTGTGGCGGTAATAGAGGTGCTTGAGTTATAGTGAAACTTATTTCATTTTACAGCTCCTACAGCGTTAACAGATGTACAGGCGTCTGATCCAATCATGCAGCAAGAGATTTTGGGGCCAGTTCTTCCAGTTTTGACAGTGTGTAAGCTAGGAGCAGCCATACATTTTACAAACAAGAATAAACGACCCTTAGCAACATATGTCTGTGCTGGCAGCTCCAACGTAATCATAAATAAGGAACCCTGCTAGGCAGGAATGTATCTGGGCTCCACATACGGCCAGGACGGACAAAGCATCTGCCTTCTTCCCATTATATTAATGAGGTGCAGGCACTGGAATCCCTACGCTTGTACGGCTGGATGTTGCTGGGTGGGGACAAAGGACTTGGAAAAACAAATGCTAACCCACAGCAACGGAGCTTTATTTGGTGTAAAGCCCGTATTTCATTTTCGCGACGCTTCCCTCCTGCCCGCTGTTGCGCCAGGCTCGCCCGCGCGTTACTGCACGCCGCTCCCTTCGCGGAGGCCGGCTCGGCCATGCTAGAACTTCTTCGCTGAACCCTGCTCCCAGCCCAGCATGGAGGGTGCACCGGGCCCTGGGGACATGAGCCTCGCTGCAGCTCCCCTGGGGACAGGATTCAGGGCCCTTTCCGACAGCCGGGTGCTGCACGCTGAGGTGGTGAAGCAGAGGATGCCCGCTGTGAACTCCCCTGCGGAGCCCAGCGCTGCTCTGCTGAGCTGCAGAAGCTCCCCGGGGCTGGGGCCAGGCTCAGCCTGGTCTCTGCTCGCTCCTAAAGCCAAGCCCTGGGCCTCTGCGCCCGCTTAACCGGAACAGCCGGGTCCCCCCAGCCACCAGCATCCCTCTGCTTCAGCCCCCCCGAGACAATGGCACTGGGGGCTTTGGGTGGAAAGGGAGAGGGGGGCAGCAGGAAGCTGAGCGCACCCTCATAAATTTAATCCCTGCATCACATTAAAGTGTAGTAGCTCAATTTATTTCTCCTCACAATCAAAACAATACCAGCTTTGGTCCCAAAACAGGAGTGAGATTTCTTTCCCCCAGACGGAAAAAGAAAATACTATAAATCCAGCCCAGAGCTGATTTATACAGCATTCATGAAGAATTTATATTGCAAAGAATTTTATTCAATTAAACTTGAAAAGCCTCTAGATTCCTAAGGTTCAATAGTGATCACTGAGACAGAGCTATCATAAAACTGGATGGCCTGTCTGGAGCAGGCATTGAGAAAATGTCTGATGTGACATTGCAGCTGACGGTACAGTCCAAATCAAGAGCATTTGTCATTGGGATGTGTTACAGGCTAAGGCTCGGAAAATTACTCTGTGAAAAATGTGCATTAACAATAGCCATGAAATATCTGTTTAAAAAAAAAAAAAGGGTGAGTAATGAGACAGCGGTATCTATTAGCACTGGGCATTCTTCACTCTGACCCCACTCTGATTAAAAAGTTAACACAAAAGCCAGAGACTTTCGGGAAGGAAGTTTAAGGTTGTTTCTACTTAAATAACCAGAGAGGAAGCTGCACGACTGACTTGAAGCTCCCACTGCTACAAGGGGCACCCTTGGTGCAGGACAAGCACCCTCGATGTGTGATCACCTCACTGCCCACAGGCTGCCGTGAGATGAGGAGGGGAAGACTTAAACCGCTGCGTGTTCTTCCCAATTCTATTTCCAAGCTGTAGGTGGCTTCGACTTCGCTCTAAGACTGTAATTGTCCGTATTCTCCACGCAACGTGGGTAGGAAGGTGCGAACTCGTTCAGCTGGCTGTAGTTTACACCCTGGGGATGGTTTTTGGCAGTTTTCACTCCACCAGGAAGCTGGAAGAGGATCTTCTCTGCTGGAGTTACCGTCACCTGCTGCGGTGGTTTGCAGCCAGATCCCCCGAGCTCTGGGACAGGCTCCAGCCCACGCTGCTGCCTCCGCGACAGCGACGTTCCTCGGGTCGGTGCGGACGTTAACGTGCACCCCCTTTGGGTGTCACCTCTCTCCCCCAGCCAGGCCCCTGCCACTCATCACAACCCCTTTATCTGCAAACTTAAAAGACTCGGAGAATCCTCCTGCCTGCACACGAGCTGTAGGATTTGGCCCTTCCTCCTCTCATCCCTCTGTCCTCGCGAGCCCCGTTCCTGGCAGGGGACGCCCCGGGTTGTCAGCACGGAGACATTCTTCACACGCATAAAGAGAGGCAGCCCGAGCCAAAGAATTGAGTGTGTTCCTGTAAATCTACACAGCTCAGCTTCAGCCAGGGCTGATGGATTGAAAGCAACTTAAAAAAGAAAAGCACGCTGGGCTCACTATTAAAGCACGACAGTTAGGGGCCCTTTGGTACAAGTAAATCACGTTTATTATTTCAAAGCCGGTGGACAGAGTTCCTCAATCTCTACGCAGTTGCTGTTCCGCACGAGCGTTGTGACTTACAAAGGGAAGCTGATTGTTTTCCCTTCTTCATTCCTCAGAGCCCTGTTCAAGCCTTTCCACAGCACCTGCCCCTGCCCAGGGCCACAAAGACACCCCCAGAAACCAGCCGCGGTTCTCTGAAGTCTCCTGCCTCACCCAACCCAGGGCCCAGCACCTCCGACACAGCGTTAAACAAGGGCTGTCAGGACAAGGCCCAGCGCGCAGGACAGCTGCGTTCCCCACGCTAGTTATGAACCAGGTTCTAGTTGTTTAAGCTGAAAGTTCTTGGCAGCTCACATTTCCAACCCAGGCTTGTTCTCTTTCCATTCCTTGACGGGGTAGAGCAGTCTGCTGGATTTAGCTTCCCGTGATCAAGGAAACAAACATTCCAGCTCCCAGTTACGCTTCAGGCTTTATATATATTTTCTCTTCCTTCCCTTCCTTCATTGCAGCGTAACGTGCCAAAACGAAGAGATAGTCGCTCAGTCTGGAAACCAAGGGAAGAGCAGTGAAACCCCTTTCTCACATCAGGTGTGTTTGTACCCAGCAATGCACAACGCCTCGGCAAAGCACAAGAACCGTGGGTAAAGGAAAGCAGAGAGAGACCA
This sequence comes from Strix uralensis, assembly GCF_047716275.1. Taxonomy (NCBI): domain Eukaryota; kingdom Metazoa; phylum Chordata; class Aves; order Strigiformes; family Strigidae; genus Strix; species Strix uralensis. Next base: position 16,532,676 of record NC_133988.1, read on the forward strand.
CCCGAGAAGAGCTTTCCAAAACAGCTTTCAGTAAGAAAGTCGCCTGCGCCCTCAGCGCCGCAGCGGCGTCTGCAAACACATGGGCCTTGCAAGAATCCCTTTTAAAGAGCTGCTTGTTGAAACTTCAAAGATCTTGCTCTAGAAGGGAAGCTTCTCAAGAGGTAAAACCCTGCAGTTTTATCTCAAAACTAAAGGAACACCACCAGGCACACATCAGTAGTACACAGTAAGGGTTTGGGATTTTATATTTTTTTTTTACCTGTTCAAATATTTGGCCACGTTTGGATCTGCTTCCCCTGCTTGTACTAAAGGAACCACACTAGAAAGAGAGAAGGAAGATTTTAGTGTATTTAACTTTCTAGCTCTGAATGCACAAAGAACCGCGATTTGCCGGAGCACCAACCTCCACACCCCAACCTCACCCGAGTCCCCCCTTTCTGAGTCCCCACAGAAGGTGTGAACACCCTTCACTGCCCCAAGAGGAACCTAACACAACTAATTTCTGTGACCGTTCTGGAGGAGCAGCTCCACTCTAAAGGATGCTCATCGCTGAGTATCACTGAACAACGGGAGAAGTTTGCAGGATCGTTACCCTTTTCTGCAGGTAAACAGGGACCCTTCTTCTGTTGAGGGAACAGAGCTGTTCCGTGCCTCCTGACTGCTGTACAGCCCTCATTCGAGCTTTCTTTTGACAAGAAACCACTGACTGTGATGTTAGTTTTTTTGAAGATCACACTGCTCTGGTGTATCTTGTCAGAGCAGCAGTCCTCGCAGCGGAGCACATCCACAAAAATGTCTTCCTGCACATCAGGGGCTTCAGCAGAGCACCCCCAGCAGCTTCGAACTGCTGAGGAGCAGGTTCAGGCTAACTTTGCATGGAAGCAATTTACATAACAAGCAGACAGGAGTTTTCTTCTCTGGGCCTTACCACGGGAGTTTTCATCTCCAATAGGGAAGTGGGGCAAGGTAGGTGTGGGCAGGAACATCTTCAGCTGCTAAAAGCTTCCCTGGCTCTCACACCTGCCAGTGCCCCAGCTGCCTCGTGTGCCTACAAAATACATTCAGCAAACCAGGTACGAGCTGAACACGTCAATGCATCTCAACATAAACCTGGCTGTCCTTTCTGAAGGTCTTGGCTCGGATGACCCAGTTAGGGAGGGAAGAGAGACTTGCTATTTGCTGACTGCACCCCTGGAATTTGACTAATACAAACACACAAAGCTTGACTCGAGCTCTAGCCGAGCGCAATACAGCGATGGCTGACTGCTCCGACCGCAACGATTTGCTATCATTACAGCATTCTGATCACTTTTTATCAATTTTATGCTGTTACACTACAGCCAACACTCACCACCTTTCAGCTCTGCGGCAGACAGCTCGGGAAAAATGGAGAGCAGCACTGCTTTTACCTCCTGACTGAAACAACAATGAAACAGCACATCAGTGTCTGCGAACAGCAGATACAGCCATCCACCTTATTGTACCACTGCAGCAAAGCTTATCACATCTCACACACACGTGCAGCTGAAGCCTATATTATGGCCAGGAAACTGAGAAGAGATATCTGAATGCAGTAGGATGTGGAAATTTAACTTAATCGGGTCCTTCTCTCTGCTTTTCTTTTGGTATTTGTCCATGCAAATAATGGCCTCGCAACCTGTTTCCCTGCGGCAAGCATGGAGCAGATTTAGCCTACTAAAGTGAGCCTCCTCCAGTCAGCGAGGGGCAGGAGCAGTACCTACGGGCAGGATGAAAGCTCGGAGTGGAGGAAGCTGCTCTGAGTAACTGTCAATCCACTGCTCCAGCTCCAGAACTGGCTTCTCACTGAACGATGTTCGTTCTACAGAAGGAAAAGAAGAATCAGCTAAAAGAAAGGCAGAAGTGATTCGGTTTACAGATAGAGCTTTACTTTCATATTTCTTGGGTCAGCGAGTCCTAAGAAAGCATCCCAAAAAGATCCCCCCAGCCAGAGCAGGGCTGGCTCCCCGTTCAGCAGCCGCAGCTGGGTGTCAGTGCTGAGGCAGCGACCGTACAGCGCCCGAGTCACTCGCGGGACCATGTGTTCGTTCAGCACCCAGACAGGCACCATGGAGCAGCCCGGGGGCAGCTCTAACTACCACACACCCAAACAGCCTCCCCAGCACCAGTCTAGGAGAGTTGTGATTCAAGAACCCAGGAAAGGGACCATGGGGCTTACTTAAGTGAGCCTCCCTGGCTGAGGAGAGAGGCGTCGCGATGTTGGAGCCCACATCCTGCAGCATACACTGGACCTAGATGTGGCAATCAGGACAAAAATAAGAAGTGCTTTCATTAACCAGCCTTTGATGCTCCGGTACAACTGCAGCAAGCTCTGGGAGGCGACAGCTGGTTGTGCTGATTAAAGAAGATCCTACCCTTGTTGTTCATCATCCCCCAGCCTGCTGGCAGGGGGGATCAGATAAGTGCTCCCTAATTGCTTTATGAGAAGCCAGATTAACGCATGTACTTGTTTTCACTGGCACATTAAACCACCCTGGCTGACTTTGCAGAAAGCAGACTGGGGAGCACTCACATAATCCCTTTGCTGGTAGGACACCAAACCAGTAACCTCTGGAAGAAAGGCAGTGACAAACAGCTGCAGACAGCGCTGGCCTGATGTCACGTCCGCTTCCACGAGGGGCATCTCTCCATCCACAGCCCAGGATACTTGAAGGGCAGTCGGGTAAAGCTTTTTAAAATCTCCGACTAGCTCCTTCAGCGTTCTTGTGAACAGTGAAGCTAATTAACAAAACTCACAGACTGCCACAGCAGGACCTGTCTCCCACCATCGTGCCCACGTGGTTACTTTGCCCCCATTTCAAATCTGAGGCTACAGGACAACAAGACTTGTGTCCAGAACCGTGTACAGTAACAGGGCTGAATAATCTGGAGGTATGTTTGTCTGCCCACAACTAATCACTTGATCTACCAGTTTCCTCTTTGGTTAATGAAATTTATTTCTTAGAGAGTAATCAAGGGTCAGAGTCTTAAGTAGCTATTTATTTTAATACTAAATTTATTATAAATTCCCATGTGTCAGTGGGAACACTGTGTCTAAAACTACAGAGTTTAAGAACAGCATAGATGAAGTGACTGCACTGCGTGGGGTTTATCGTTAATACTCACTTTGTGAAGCTGTTCCACAAACGTGTGGCCCTTTTCACTGCTAAATTCGCCGGCAAGCCTAGGTTAAAAAAAAACCAACAGAGTTAGCCAGAAACGAAAAAATTACCATATGAAAAACACAGAATTTGGACACTGCTGGCTGTTTGTCAGTGCAACCCTCCAGAGAAACGTGGCCCACGGTGTATCCCCTTCCCTCTGGCTGGGCGGTGGGGCTGGGAGAGCAGCATTTAAGGGAAGAAGAGGCCCAGAAGACCCCCACAGATGGGGGCTGGGGTGGTGTCACGAGGCCTTTATGCATGTGAAGGGCCTGGGGAGGGCCAGAGTTCCCCGGGCTGGTGGCCAGTTCCCCAGAGAGCACGGCCACCCTGGCAGGACACGGCTGGGCCTCCACGGCCCGGCAGCAGGACGGGGTCCCGGGGCGGGGGGTTACCCAATAGCCGAGCTCAGTTCGTCCGTGGCTCCCAGGGCTTCGAAGATCCGGTCACCCTTCAGCCTCCGCTCCCCGGTGAAGGTGCTGGAGAAGCCTTTGGAGAAGGCCCGGGGGAGGCGCTCAGAAGCCAGGCCCGGCCCAGCGAACCCGCAGAGGTCAGGCCGGGCTCTGCCCGACCCTCGGTGAGTCCGTGTCGTGTCCGTCCCCCGCCCGCCCCCGAGCACTACCTGCGTCTCCCGTCTTCGTGTAGATCTTCGGGGCCCGCTCGCTGCGGGGGCCGCCGTCGGGGCTGCGGAGGCACAGGCCGTGAGAGGGGCCGCCGGGCCGGGCCCTGCCCTGCCCCCTCCAGCCCCAGGCCCCCCCCGCACTCACCTGCCCGTCCCGCTCCGCTGCCGCCGTCCCAGCGGCCCCCGCAGGCCCCGGCCCACCACCGCCGCCCGCCGCCACATTCCTCCCGGCCACCGTAGCCGCCGCCCCTTGACCCTCCGCGGCCGCCGTCCCTCCCTCCTTCCCTCCCGCCCACGCGCGCTGTCACCCCAGCGCCGCACCACTCCGCGCCGCCGCCTTCTGATTGGCCTTCCCGTAGTCCCGCCCCCTAAGGAATCCCGGCTATTGGCTTCAGGGCAAGGCGGGCGGGGCAGAGTGCGGCTCCTATTGGTGAGCGGGGCTGTCAATCAGCAAGGCTGGAGTTGGGCGGCTGAGGCGGGCGCGGGACCCCTGAGGCGGCCGCGGGACCCCTGAGGCGGCCGCGTCTCGAGATGTGGGAGCGGAGCCTGGTGCTGTCCGCCCCGGGGAAGGTGATCCTCCACGGGGAGCACGCCGTGGTGCACGGCAAGGTAAGGAGCCTGCCGCCGCCGGGGGCTCCCGGGGCTCCGGCCCGGCTGCCTTCCCTTCCTCTCACGCCGCTTTTCCTCGCCCGCAGGTGGCCTTGGCCGTGGCGCTGGACCTGAGGACTTTCCTCCGGCTGAGGCCGAGCGGTGAGGGCAGGGTGTGCGTCCGCCTGCCCGGCGTCGGCGTCGTGAGGAGCTGGGACACCCCCCGCCTCCAGGCCCTGCGGAGGGGGTTTGCAGGCAAGAGCCGGGAGGAGGAAACCGCTACCCCTGTGCCATGTGGGGCTCTCGGTCCTGCTCGGCGCTTTCTGCCCGGTCACTGCGCTGGGACCCCCGGGGGGTGTCTATGCTGTGTCCCCCCGTGGGGTTATTTGTTCCTGCTGCAGAGTGTTGCTGGGCCTTGTTGTCTCTGACCACGCTCAGTGTGTGTTGAACTAACGTGTCCCTGCACACTCACACTCAGGCACCCACACCCCCTCTGTGTGCCTCTCGTGACCTGCCTGATGCGCCGATACCTGTGAGTGGCCCTTGCCGTGGCTGTCTCCTCCTGTTTCAGGTTCCCATGGGTTTGTTCTAGAGCTGCCGTAGCTCAGGCAGTGTTGTAATACGTCCAGGAGCCAGCCAGGCACCACGTCCAGGTGTATTACTGATGGGGGTCCAAAAAAAGAGTCTCTGAAGCTGGTCTGAGTTGAGGAGTCCTGGGGAAGGCAGGGATACAGGGCCTGTTTTCCTGCCTCTCTGCCCCATGCCAGCCCTCGCTGGAATTTCTGCAGCGTCTTGTACTGGGTGGAGCCCCAGACTGGTGGTTGTGCCATTTCCCTCCGGAGGACCTGGCGTTAACTCCTGTGACCCTCATGAGCACCGTTTGCATAGCAGAAGGCTGAACAAAGTCTGCAGTGTCAGAGCATCAGTAACCTCTCTCAGCACCGACCAGTTCTCTTACGCTGATGCCAGCTCCTGGCCCTTTGGAGTTCAGACTTGTGTGAAGCGCATCAGAATATCCACGTTCTTAAATAAAGAGTGTGACTTGCCAAGTTCTACATAGCGGTGGGGGGTGTGCACTGGACGTGTAGGCAGGGAGACAGTTGCTGTAATACAACGTAGGTGTGGGGTGTGGAAATACCGGGTTTTCAGAGTGGCTGGTGGAGATTTTGCTTTTATTTTATCATGAATCCTCAGCTAGAAAGTTTGTAGGTGAAATCTGGAATTGGCTCAATCTGTTTCTTCCTACTTTAACAGTTGTTCTTGTGAATACTGTTTTCAAGTTTAACAATTCCCTGGTTTCTAAGTATTTAAATTCTCCCCTGCTTGCTTCCATAGCTGACTTTGATGAATCTAAGTCCCCCAGCGTAGAACAGCTGGATACACTGAAAGAGTTTGCTGGAATCGCTGCCGGAGCCTCAGCTCCCGAGAGCCTTGCTACTCTTGCCTTTCTTTATATGTGCCTGGCTATTTCGGCTAAGTATGGGTAAGGCTGTCTTCCTGCCCCAAAACAAACATGCTGTCATGAGTGTTGTTCACCATTAATTGCTTCTACAAGGTCATGGGAAGACACCAAATCTTTGAGGCCAAATAAGAAATTACAAGGAATCTCACTTCTGAGCACCTCAGGAGACATCCTTCAGAGCTGAGCTGTTTGGGTGGGTGGGGTGCCCCAAGCAGGGGGACTGGGAATCATCTGCTCTCATTTTTGAGGCGCTTAAGTCAGAGCTGTTCATCCCACCCTTCCGTGCAGTCAGCAGAAGCAGAGACAGACATCCCTCCCTCCAGCAGGCAGCTCGTTTCAGCCTGGCTTAGGTTAGGAAAATCTGTGACAGAAGTGAACTGTGAATGTATTGTCTGAGCTAAGTCTGATCCCCCTTGTGGGCTGAATCTCCCTAAAAATAGGAGAACTTGGGGCAACCGCAGCTGAGGGCTGTTTCAGTTTCTAAACCTGACTGGCACTGCTGATGGTACCAATAGCTGCCCGAGTGCTCGGGGCAATGTCCAATGCAGCACTGCTCGCTGTTTTAAACCAAGTCAGAACCTGACTTCAATATTCATAGCAAAGGAATAAAGGTTAAAGGATTATGATGGGTAGTTGCATCGTGTTTTGCTTTGCAGTCTCTGAGTTGCTTGGTCATAGCACTGGGGCTGTCATCAGCCTGCTCTGAAACCATCGGGTCATAGTTCATGTCACTCACCAGCCCGTGAAAAGCTCCTGGGTTTGATGTTAGGGACTGTAACACAACCCGGATGCGTTCAGTGGAGAAAAGGGGCTGTGGGCATGGATCCGTGTGTGTTTCATCTTCCCCATCAGCTTGTCTGTGCATTTACAGATTTGGGCTATTTGCGCTTTATTTAGAAATATGTTTAAAATCATGTTTACAGCAATCTTTGAAGGGTCTCTTTATGGTGCTACTCAAGTATTTAGTTACTAAGTGCCCCTGCTAGCAGCTTGACAAGCTGCGCTAATCATAGATCCAATTCAGCAAGGCTTTGTTCTAGTACAATGGCTTAGCAAGGCTACTCAGCTGTGCTAACTGAGCACTCGTGAAGCCCGTGTGTCTCCGATGCGTATGCATGTGCTGATGTTGCCAGTTTTCAACCAGCTTTTCCTGTGATGAGCCCTAATTGGCATCTTTTTTTGCCTTTGAAATGTTGTCTCGAGATGGAATTCAAGGTCGTTGTGTTACATCCTGCCTGTTTGTGTTTCAGAGATGTTCCCAGTGTGGACATACTGGTGTGGTCTGAGCTGCCCACGGGAGCTGGGCTGGGTTCAAGTGCCGCCTTCACTGTGTGCTTGGCGGCCGCCCTGCTGACGGCATGCGGAGCCATCTCGTGCCCTCTGAAGGAGGGGGAGTCCACAGCCAGGTAATGCAGCATCGCCTGGGGAAGCCTCCCTGCTTTGGGTGCACGGCCCGGGGCAGCTCTGCTCTCCAAGCCCCTGTTTTTCCTTTCACCTGCACAAATTCTGGCACGGGCACCTCTCTCGGTCTCTCTGGCTGACTCCTGGGCTGTGGCCGCAGCAGTGGTGCCCTGAGCCCAGCTCCTTTCCCTTCCTCTCCCATCACTCGTGCCCCATCCCATGGCTCTGACCTGTGAATCCCATCTTTACGATTTGCTTCTCCTGGTAAAAGCAACTGGATGCAGAGACTTTGTAAAAATTGCACCATTTCCCTTGTCTAGTGTGAGATATGCATTAAAAAAAAAAGCTTTATTTTGCCAAGCAAAATACACACACACTTTAACGTGATTTTTTTTTTTAAACCTCAAATTCCTTTCTGTCCCTGAGCATCTTCCAGATTTTGCTTTGAGTCCTCAAGGAGTCAAGGATCCTTCCTGGTTTCTCTGCATTGTCACATGAGTTGTTTTCTGCATGTGGTACACTTCCTCCCGATCTCCTGACTGAGTTTCCCCTTTATCAGTGGCTGGTGAAAGGAACTTTCTTTCCTTCTGCCCTTGGGTTGCTTTCCCTTGGAGTTCAGTCTTGAAAAACTGGTCTGCTCTGCTGTGTGTCTGAGGAGGCTCTGTTTAAAGATGCGTATCACAGCTGGAGTGGCAGAACCCTCTATTGTGCGCTTGGTGCCAGGTGCAACCTTTTATGGTTGGCTTCTGTGGATTTTCTGTGGGACTGAGAGCAAGAGGGGGTGACTGTGCTCTGCTTCAAAACCAGAGTTTGCAGCCTGACCCAGAAACACGTTCCTAGAGCAGAGCAATTTGTGCGCTGTGCTCAGGCAAATCTCCCAAATAGTCACACGGCACGAGAAATGAAAGGCCAGTTCCAAACCAGGCAGCGAGGATGTCTTCATTCCCTCCTCGCGCTTCTTAGTTTCAGCTTGAATACAGCATAATTTTTTTTTTCCTTCCAGCTGGCATGCAGAGGGGTAAGTGAGAGATGGGGGTGTCAGACTTCAGAAGGTTTTTGCTTAACGTCGCAAGAAAAGAACAGCGTGATATAATGACTCCTGTGTAGAGAAGAATCACAGCCTCTCAAAGAGGATTAAAAACAAGTGGTTTACAGCAAACTGCGCTTCTATTTTGAGTAGCGGTGGTGTGAGCTGTTTTCCTGAATGCTTCACAGATTAAATATTGGCAAGGGAAATGAAAGGTGTGTAGAGATGGATAAAGACATTCAGCTGAGGCCCGGGGAAGTGGGGAGTTACAGGAAGCAGCTTCTACATAGCAGGTGGCTCTCAGAATTTGTGCCTCGCCTTAGCAGCAGTCAGTTCTTGTTATTTTATGTAAGGCTGTGTGATGCTTTTCCAAAGTCCATGTTTGTGCTTCTGCTCCATCATGTAATACCTCTTCTGGGCCCCGTATTCTAAAGACTTGTCGACTGCACGTTCTGGCTGCACCAGACGCCAGCTCTGAGCTCTGCAGAGCATCGCTGATGCTGGGAGATCCAATACTGCTGTGCATTAGCCCCTTTGAACAGTGGCTTGGAACCAGCACTCTGTGTCTGGACCGCAGAGCAGGCAGCGCTGCGTCACGGGGAGGGTCAGAGATGTGTATCTGGGTGCCCACATGAGTCCGAGTGTGTCCCAGGAGGGTGCAGGAGAGCTTGCGGGCTCCCTGTGGGCGCTGAGCTTCCCTTGGGGTGCCAGGGTTTGAGCGTGGAGCGAGGAGTGGGTTGGAAATGGGCTGGGGAGCTCAGAGGGGGGCTGCGTGGGTGCGTGCCTCGCAGGCCCAGAGCAGTGGGGATTCGAGAGGCGCTGGGGAAGAAATCACTGTGCGGGAATTGCGGTGAAGTTGCAGCCAGCAATTGCTTTGTAACTGGCAGCTCTGCGTTTGCTTTTCGTGTTGCTGCAGCCCATTAATTAGTATGTTCAGTCAGGGGCCTTGATCCTTGCTGAGTCTGACCCAGCACCAAACTCTTTGTGCCAGCGTTTAAACTCTCAAAGCACTTACCAATTTATGTGACTGCTTTTAAGACAAACAGACCTGGTTTTGTGTTTTTAGCATAACACCTTCTGGATCTGCATTTGGTTCCCTTCTGTGCTCTAAGTGCCAGCACCCGCTGCAGCTTGAAGTGTTAGGAGTTAATCCCTAAAAATCAAAGTCTTTGCTGGAGATAGTAAATCAGTTCTAACTACACCTTTTGACCCAATTTGTGAGGCTTCTGCAGCTGAGCAGCTGGCAATCAGAGGCTGAAGTTGCACGTGTGAAATGCAACTTTTATGTTCTCTTCTCACATTGTGCCTTCTGCGTCTATAAATGTGCCGTTCTGCCTGTTGGTGAGCGGGATCTCGGGCCGTGATGTGTGGTAACACGGAGTGTCAGGGAGGTGGGGATAGGTCTGGGCTTGCGTTCGGTTAAATTTGATCTCGCTAGGCCAGGGCTAGGATCATCTCCCTCCCTCGCCGCTGGCCTGCAGCGGGAGCACTGGGGAGCAGTTGTGTCCCTCATGCTGTCTCTGGCCATGCAGCAGCGTCGGGGCTGGGGATGTTCCTACGTGCTGCCGTGCAGAGAGGCGCCCAGGGCCAGTGAGGTGCTGGAAACAGCGATGCCCACCCTGTGCTGAGAGAGGGCACAGGGGGACTCACAGAGCTGGGGCTTTCCACAGCAACTGGTACGCTGCCCGCTGCTTTTGTACCTCCTGCAGCTTCTGGGACTTCTCTCCCTCCGCGTGTGCTGGTTTCGGTTGTGTATTGGAGTCATTTTCTTGCCTTTCAGGTGGACAGAAGAAGAGCTGACTTTGATTAACAGCTGGGCCTTCCAAGGGGAGCGAGTGATCCATGGCAATCCCTCGGGTGTGGATAATGCTGTTGGTACCTGGGGTATGTGTGTGTTTGCTGCTCCCTGGCGCTGAATACGGGTGCTGAGGGGAGGCTGGCGGGGTGGCAGAGCATCAGATGTGGTTCCATTCCCCGCTGTAGAGCATGCATCAGCTGTGGGAAGGTGGGGAGCAGATGCCACAAGTTGCATTTTTGCAGCTGATAAGGCTGGGTTGGGGTTGCTGCAGGGACACTGGATGCCTCACTGCGCTGAGGTGCAGCAAAGGGACCAGAAACTCCCCAAATTCAGGTCCCCACGTTGACCCAAGTAGAGGGAACCCTTTTCTGTCGTGCTTTGTCCCATCTGCAAGCTGGGACTGGGGCCAGCTGGGCTGCTGGGGACTCGCTGCGGTAACACCAGAGATCTGCATCCCCCAGGCAAGTGCCGTGGGGCAGCGACCCTGCTGCAAATAACTGATATTTAAACACTCTGGCGTGAACAAAGAAACCTAATCCTGTCCCAAGGATAATGCAGTAGAAAATGCAGTTGGACAGCTGTCATTTAGTTTCAATTAGCAGAGATTTCCAAGTGTTTTGGAAGTGTCCTTGGAGGCTTTTAATAATCTTTCTAATGAGACCTAATCGCAATGCCTCTGTAAAAGTAGGAGTCAAGTGAAACATTCCTTCTGGACAATGAAATTCCATGCTGAAGGACGGCTGCTGACATGAGTGCACACGTTCAGTCCAGTTTGAAACCTGTGTGCTTGGCTCTGCCCCAGGGAATCGCTGCTTGATTCTTGTTTTCAGTAAAGATTTAATGCTGGCCAAACTCTTTGCCTTTTAAAAAATACTTAATGTGGTCCCAGAGTGGAGGAGACCAAAGGGAAAGGCGCTGGGTTAACTACGTCCGGCCAGAGCCTCTCATTAAGTCAGCAGGGTTAGGCAGATTCATGCTTTCTGAGAACATGGTTCATTTAGCTGGTGTTTCTTGCAATTACTGTCATATGCTCTGGGTGAGGTTCTAAAGATGAAAGACCTTCTGTCTCTGACGACACTGTTATCTCTCAGCTCGCTGTGTACTGAGACAATGCATGTATTTTACTTTAGGTGGAGCCCTGAGATACCAATCAGGAAAAATCACACCGTTAAAGAGGTAATATTTGAGTTTAAAAATAACACTTAGATGCGGTGGGTGGAATATGTCAAAGAGGCATTGGGTGGGTCTTGTAGGGTATGAGGTTGATGGGAGATCGCTGACAGCGTGGCGGGAGGGCTTTGTGGCCAGATTTTGCTGTGGGTGTGAGTAGCTTGAGTGTTGTCTTGGTTTGGGGTGGACGGGAACAATGAAATGTTTGGTCATTATCTGACATTAGATGAACACAGCGCAAAGGATCAATATTAATTTCATGGCATTATGGGCAGCAGGAACAGATCTGCTCCTGGCAGCAAATGACATTGTGGGGAGGGGGAACTTTTTCCTCACCTGGTGGTAGGACTGAGTGAAAACTGAGCTGCAGAGACGAATCCAGGTCCTGCATGTTCCCTCTGCCTCCTGCCAATGAAGTATAATCTGACTCCATTAAAATCTTTCACAGTGCATGAAATTGCTCTATTAGCTGTTAATGGCTACTGCTGGCTAGTCTCGTAGATAGTATTTCAAAGGAAAAATTTTGCTTGAAAAACAAGGATTTCAGTAAATACGTTACAGTCCTATTTATAGCGCTATTACAGTTGTTCCTTTTATCTAAGAGGAACAAGCCTGAACCCAGCCAGCACGTAAGCACCTGCTTAACTTTTTAGAAACTAAGAGACTCCTTATCTTGGGTGTCTTGCTCAAATAGGCCTTTTGAGGCAGAACAAACTGTAGCTGTCTGGGCCTTGGGAGCTGCTGGGGGACTGCGAAGGGAAGAGGCAAGGAGATGTCTTGTCTTGCTTCCAGGGTGCCGACGCTGAGGATCTTGCTGACCAACACAAAAGTCCCTCGAAGCACTAAGGTCCTGGTGGCTGGTGTCAAGGAGAAGATCCTGAAGGTGTGGCGGTCGTGGGGATGGGGATGTGTGCTGGTGCAGGGTGGGGAGGTAACCCTCAGGAGCTCAGATCCCTCCTGCGGTCACTGCAGTCCTGTCTGCTGCTAGCGAAGGCCCAGATGCCCTGGGAATGGGGGTTCAGCTTACCACCTCCCTTTCTCCAGCATTAGCAGGGCTTGCCACAAAAATCACCAGCTTGCAACCATGAAAAGAGTAGTTCCTTCCTCTGGCCTGTTTTCCCCCTCTTCCTCAGTTTTCTGCAGGTGGGAGCAGCATGCCATTGCCCTGTCCTGCAGTGGGTTTTTCTGTGAATGAGTAGCCCCACATGGGGTGAGGAGTTGTCCAGCTCAAGGAAACTGGGGCCAGTTTCATCACGGTGATATTGGAAGACTAGCGAGCTGTCTTCTCACATCTTGCCTTCCCCCTTTTTCAGTTCCCTGCTATAATGAACCCGGTGCTGGACTCCATCGATGCAATTTCTCAGGAGTGCCAAAGTGTTCTGGAAGCGATGCCTGCAAATCCATCACCAGAGTATTACCCTGTGCTGGAGGTAAGGAGCTTGTTCGCCAGTATTTTTAGACACTGTTACTGTTGAACATCAAAATGTCATTTAAAGAGCGTTAGGTCTAAGAAAAAAATTTGATAGCAGGAAATGTTCAGTTCTGAGTGAAGCCGTGGTATGTGTGCGCTGCTTTTAATGCTGTTCCCGGAGCCAAGGGACAGAAAATGCTGCTGGTGTCTCTGCACAGCAGCGCGTGGGGAGGGAGGGAGGGAGTGGGCCTGGTGCTTTGTGGACCTGTAGCTCTGGAGGCTTTGTTTCCCTTTGCTAAGAAACGTGGAGTGATTTCAGGCCGAGACACGGCCTCCCTGCGCCGCCAGCCAGCCACGCTCGCTCTGGCAGTCGCTGCCTGTGAAGCAACTGCTTTGTCACTGCCAGGGCTGGAGCGAGGAGCGGAGAGCCCAGCAGCCACTGGTCTGTGATGGGCTGGTTCCAAGCCAGCTCCCATTGCTCTGCGCTCATCCTGGCTCCAGAGAATTACAGACAGAGTTGTGCCCAGAGCTGACCTGACATTGATGCATGAGGTGCATACAAAGATCTGTGTTTGTCTTGGCTTTGTCCAGAGTCAGAGAGGCTGCCATGGTGGGGGGAAACACGCTTCCAAGTGGAAGAAGTTTATCACTGAGAGCACTGTAATACTGATTCGTACGACCGTGGGGTAGAGATGTGTGGCAGCATCCCAGCTGGGGCAAACCTGCCCTGGCCCAGGGTGCCAAGGGACTTGGACAATGAAGAGCCATTTGGTACTAGCGGTGCGGTTTTTTGTTGGCATCTGGATCCCTCCCCTCAGCTCTCACACCAGGACTTCTGTTTGTCCTTGCTCTGGCTGGCAGGTTGTCTCCGCCGCAGCCACGAGCTCTGGAGGTGCAGGAGAGGGCCCTGGGGTGGGACAGAGCTGCTGTCCCAGCTCACCCTGTGGCAGCCGTTAGCAGATGGTTGGTACGGCCGCCTTCTCCTCGCTTCGGGCTGTGGTATCACCCCACTGCACGGGGGTGAGGTGCTGCTGGGGCTGTGGAATTCAGAGCAAAGTCCTTTGCTCCCTTCTCACCCAGAGGGTGGTGGGTTTCTGCACCCCTCAAGGTGGGCTGACACTAACGAGGGCTGAGCTGGTGTCAGCGGGAGGAGATCTGGAGCCTCTGCAGCACAACTTCAGACAGCTCCTCTACACCTTAGTGTGTTATTGCTCAGACTGGGGGACGGCAAAGAGGGGCACTGATTTGAGGTGTGCTTTGAGATCCTCACCTGAAAAACACCACAGCAGCCTCGTACACAATGCCCGAGAAGCAGCACTGCAGTGAGTGGGTTTCTGTCTTGAATCTGTTGTTTTGTCTTGGGTTTGAATTGCCCGCAGAGGCACGGTTGATTATAGATGCAGCGTATAGAGATATGTATCTCTTTTTTTTGGCTGTTTCTGAAATGTGCAGTTCTGGACAGCATTGTATTTGAACCATCGAACTAGTCTACTGTGTCATAAGCTGTCATCCGATTCCTCACAGATTTTGGATCAGGAGATGACAGGTGTCTTGGATCATCATAGCCAGTGCCAGGCCCTCGCTCAGGCATATAAAGAGGCCTCTAGATGGGCGTCTGTCCGACCCAGCACAGAACTTGGGATATATGCGCTCTGCATGCGACAGGCTAATTCATCTCCTCGCATTTGTCTAAACGCAGTACAGAAATGCTCTGGAGTGGGGTGGGGCGGGGGAGGAGAGAGGGATTATTTCTACATCGTCCCCTCCGGTGTGGTGTTGGCAGGAGACCCGTGCGGAGCTGAGGGAGGGTGATGTGACTGACACCTTCCATGTTGCTGCACCCCTCCTGGCTGGCTGCACCCCTCCCAGCTCACCGCAAGATGCAGGCGGGGAAGTGTTTGGTGACACCAGCTGGAGGAGGGAGCCCAGGGCTCCTGTCACGGAGCCTCTCTGGGACTGGTCCCATCTTGGCTGGCTCCTTGCTTGTGACACCCTCCAGGACAGCGAGGGGAAGAGCCGCCAGATGCCAGGGAGGTGATCGAGTCCAGACCAGCGTTGCTGAGAAGGAGCTTCCTCCAGGGATGGTGCTGATGAGCTGGGAGGGTGCTGCCATGCCTGGGGGCCTGGTGTTGGTTCCTGGCCCTGCTCCAGGCTCTGAGTGCTGGCCAAGCCCTTCCCTCTGTTCCTTAATTCCTCACCTCTAGTGCTGGAAGGAGAGCAGCTGTAACTCCCACCTCTGTGTGGTGTTGTCCATCCCTTGGGCTATTTGGACTTGGCTGCCATGGTGGCTTTCTCCAGGAGCAGTGGGATTTGTGGCTGGCTGGGCCAGCGTGGCAGAGATGTGTTTGCCGCTCATCAGAGCTGGGCAGCTCTGCTCAGAGGACAGCCTCACTGGGAGAGGGGCTTGTGCTGCCCTCCCCCAAAGGAGGGACCATCTCGACCCGACTGGAACTCAGTGCCAGATTCCCAGCGTGGTGCTGGTGAGAGGCCCCTTGGCTCGCAGCCCAGGCCCTGCCCGTGAGGAGAGAGAAGTGCTGCACAATGCAAACAAGGGGAGGGAACTCCACATCGCCTCTCCAGCGATGCCGTTTCGGACTTGGCTGTGTCAGAAGTCCCCTGGATTTAGTTACGCTGGATGGATTGCAGAGCAGGCAGGGTGACAGCCAGGAATGAGAGACGCTGGCTTAGCGCCCTTCCCACGGCCAGCGCGGGGGCTCGCACAGCCTCCTGCTCAACCCTCGTGTGACAGGGGAGAGGTGAAGCAGTGGGGAGGCATCGGGAAGCTCTGATTTAGTGCCTGAACTAAACGCCTGCTGTCAGCTTCACAGAATCACAGAATCAGCTAGGTTGGAAAAGACCTTGAAGATCCTCCAGTCCAACCATAAGCCTGACAATGACCGTTCTCAACTCCACCAGATCCCTCAGCGCTGGGTCAACCCTGTGATCAGAATTTTCTCAGGGAGTCCAGAAGCTGTTGTACTGCTATCACGGTGGCGGGCAGCAGCACAAGTCATGAGGGGGATAGGGACAGATGAGCAGCCCAGGGCTCAGACTCTGGCCTTGACCTTGCTGCTCAGTGCTGCTGGGCCCTGACACATGCTGGTGGCCGAACTCCGTGCAGGAATGAGACAGCAGCGTGGGAGGGTGCCTGGGAAGGCAGGGCAGCTCCCCTGCGCTGCACTGGGGAGGGAGCCACAGCTGCGAAGAGCCTCTGTCACCATGTGGGCTCATCTGGTGTACGTGTGGTTGCTTTTAGGAACTCTTTGATATAAACCAACACCACTTAAACGTGATCGGAGTCGGCCATCCCTCCCTGGACAGGCTGTGCCAGGTGACAGCATCCCACGGCCTGCATAGCAAGCTGACGGGGGCTGGCGGGGGCGGCTGTGGCATCACCCTGCTGAGACCAGGTCAGTAACCCTCTGCTTGCCCTGGGCGTCCTTCCCCTGTCCTGGGGGCTCGGGTTTGGAAGCAGCAGGATATGATGCTGGCCCTCGTAGGGCTGTGGTGGGGTGTGGAGCCATGTCACGAGCATGGGATGGTGTCTCGCAGAGCTGCCTGGCAGCGTGGTTTCATGCAGGGGTGATTTTGTGCGTTCAGTTATGTGTGTCAGACCTTCAGGGCCTTGGCCCTGTTCCCTGGGGCATGTGTTCCAACGTGCAGTGGCCCGTTGCGGTCTCCCTGCAGCGGCCGAGCTGACTAACTGGCTGCTCTTGCCTTCCTCTTGGCAGACACCTCCCCGCTGGCCGTGGAAGCAGCCAAGCGAGACTTATGTGCCTGTGGATTTGAATGCTGGGAGACCAATATCGGGGCCCCCGGAGTGACCCTCCACTCCTCCTCGTCTTTAAATGCCGAAGTGCTGCACGCGCTCTCCAAGAGTTAAGCTTCTGCCTCTGGCAAGACTGAGCTCTTGGCACCGTGTCATCAGAGCGATGGTTTTGTGTGCCCCTGATGCCTGGAAACGTCTCTCCCGCTCTCCTGTGTGGCTGAGGGCCTCTAGACGTGGGTGTGGAGCCAATTTTGGGCCCGGTGTCTCTGGGAGCGGGGGCTGTGATGAGGACCTGGGAGCAACCCCTTGCGCTCGAGCGAGGTGCGCGTTTGACCCAGGCTCTCAAAATCCTGTTTTGAATTTCCTTACTCAACTGCTGTTGCTAATCCCAAGGGGCAGGAGGAGAGGGTCTTGGCTGGATTCCAGCGCGGATAATGACACTTTGCTTGGTTCTGCTGCTTCAGATGCATGTGGTGTCTCTTCCCTTCTCCCCCGGTGTCCTGTGAGCCGAGGCTGGCAAGGTGGATGTGCCGAGCGCTTTGACATTTTTGGGTGAAAAGCATCGTGACAGCTCAGGGCTTGACACTCGGGTCTCTGTTTCTCCTGGACTGCAGTTCACGGTGGAGAGGAAACCTTTAAATGCAGCTCTTGCCTGGTGCTAATTAAGAGTTGGCTAGTTAAAATGGAACATATAGCACAATTCTAATGAAATTATCACGGTTTTCACTCTTGCCCACAGTCTCTGCCTGGGCTGATAAGAAGGGTCCCGTAGCCAGACTCTGGTTTTTGTTTCCATGCTTGAGGTCTGGTTCAGCCAGGAGCTGTCACCTGCGAGGAGGGCACCTAAGGGCAAGGGCAGTCTTAAAATTTCTACTTGCAATCACTGTTCTGGGATCTCTTTCGCTTCAGTCTTAAATGAGCATGCCCTTGACCTTGCCTGTTGTTGGGTATGTGAAATGTGCCACTGCCAGGGCGGGGGGAGAGGGGGGGCGGAGGGGGGTCAGTGACGGGGCAAACACTAATTTGATTTAGTGTGAAGTAATTGTTTTTAAGTAGGAAAAAAAAAAAACCCACACAACAAAACCACCTCCTCAAAAATTGACCATAACTTGCAATTGGCAAACTAGAAAACCTAAAAGCATCTAAACTTCTTACGCGAATGTAAATGCAGTTTTTACTTGTGAAATTTTAATGAGTTGTACCATGGAACTAAAGGGAATTGGCAGGTAAGTGTCTGAAGCCAGAGTATCTTGAAGTAATAAGCTGACTCTTAGTGGCTGTGGCCTCTTCTCTACCTGCCAAAGAGATTTTATCATTGTTGTGTTTGTCTGGGGATTTTTAAGTGTAGCTCTGTTCAAGAATTGCTTCATTCCAAGCTGAGTAATAAATTGGCAGAGGTGGGGGAGCTAGCCTTCCTCTTCCACTGCAGGAATAAAAAACCAAGTGTGAGAAGTCAGGATGTACCAGCTCTAAAATCCTGACATCGTGATGACCAGCTTTAGTTCACTGATCAGATGTAAAACTGTCTCTGGTTTTAATAAATTGATGGGTTTTTTATGTGCAAAATGTTCTTTGATAATTATGCTGGATACAAAAGGAAAAAAGTACCTTACACCACTTCAGTAAAAACAGGTTTCAGATGCTGGGTTTCTACATGTCTAATTACAATTCCAATTTGCATCCAAGAACGGCTTTACACTAATCACAAGTCAGAAAGCCTGATAAATAATTCACCATTTTCTAATACAGTGTAATCAATGTGAATATCTGGAAGCGTGTTGACTCTATAACCGCTTAAATGTGTCTGTAGTTTCTCCTGGTTAGCACAAAGAAATGCCAAATTCACTGCGAAGAAACTTCGCTTCAAAACAACCTGTCTGGGGCTGATCCTCATTAGCTGCTTTCCTCGAGAACAGCCTCGCAGTCACCGTACGGCTGCTGGAGGAGCACGGCGGCAAAGACTGGCATAAAAATCTCGATGGGCTGGTTTAAATCGGAATTAGAATTAGGGATTTAAATAGACTAACTCTTTAGGCCTTGTGTTGCTGGGCTGGGCTCGGGGGCGGTTCCCGGGGACCGTAGCGGGGCAGGGTGCTGCCTTCCCCGTGCCGCAGGGCCCAGAGCTGCCCAGCTGGAGCCAGCCTGGCTTCCTGAGAAGGGAGCGTGGATTTCCCATCCAGCTGCGAGCGCGGGAGCCCCCGCTCCCTCCTCTCTGTCCTCCTCCCACCCCAGCTCCCTCGGAGCCTTCCCAGGGGCCTCGCTGCAGCCACCGTGATCACCAGAGGGACGTTTGGCACGCTCCTCACCCCAGCTTTTGCACGGAATCTCCTCTTTGGTTGCACCGACTTCCTCTAATCCTGCCGCTCCTTGAGCTTTGCCGGGGGGGGGACGTGGGGGACCCCATCCCTGCAGCTGCTCCCCCAGGACTCCGCTGCCCCGCAGGGACACGGCGGGTGCAGAAAGAGGCTCAGCCCCCTCTCTCCCTGCAGTTTGCTGTTTCGGGAGCAAAATTGAAGCACAAATGAAGCTCAGAAAGCACCGTTCTCCCCACGGGGTCATCCCCTCCTCTCCCCCAGCCACCCCACGAGCGCCGGCGTGCTTTTCCGGTTGCGCTGCCCCGTCTGCTCTCTCCGCTCTCATTTTACGGATGTGCAGTGGAGCAGCGATTGCCGCTGAAGGATTAGCCTGGTAATTTGGCTAATTTTTCTTGAGCTTCATTTTTCACATTATGAGCTTTGCAGAAAGACTAACGATCCTGGGTTTGCCTCTAATAGCCAGCGCGGGCACAGGGAGGGGAAGCTGCGCTCCAGCCTTTCACAAAAAAAAAAAAAAATATGCATTGTGGCAGCAGGGAGCACGCTGGCCAGGCTGGTGTGGGCGGCCTGGCTGGGGGAGACGGTGGGGGGGGCTTTCCTCTGTTGGGGGACGGAAAGCACTTTGTATAAAAAAACCTTTCCAAAATCTTCCTTTTCCTTCACTGCCCGCAGCTGCTGGCAGTGCACAGGGCCGCGTCGCTGCCGTGGGGGCCGCAGCACCGGGGTGTCTCACACCACCCCGCGAGGGTTCCTGTCCCCCCCGACCCGGGGGGTCTCCCCAAGACCTGAGACCATGCCGCTTGCTGCCTGTCGGGCACGGTGGGTGCTGCCTATCCGCTGCCAGGCACAGATGGTATTATTTTTTTTTTAAATCCGTGTCAGCAGAGGCTTCTTTCTGCTCCGGTGAATAGATGCTGAAGAGGCAGTGACATTATTTGAGATAACGGAGAGAACAGAAAAAGGGTCAGTGAGAGAGAGGAAATGTCAGCGCACAGTCATGGAGGGGGCAGGGGGGGCTGCTGGGGACCCTTGGGCCTCCCCGCTGCTCCTGGGGTCCCTCCTGGGCACATTTGGGGGGAGAGTGGGGTCAGGGGACCCCCCAGCACTGCTGGCAGGGCGCTGCGGTGTGTGCTGTGTGCTCGGCTCTGCACAGGGCCCCCAGAGGGCTCGGGGCAGCTGGGGATCCCCCCTCGGGGCTGGGGGTGCCTCAGCTAGGTGCTGGGTGAGCCAAGACCCCCCTTCCAGTGCCATTTTAAGGACTATTTGGAGATTTTGCATCTGCTGCTGCAGAAGGGCTCCCCGTGCCCTCTGCCGCCCCGGCACTGGGGATTTCCAGGCTCCCTCCTTCCCGGGGTCTGCCCAGCTGCACCCCGGCCCGGCGAGCGCCCGCGGGGAGCCCGTCCCCCCTGTCTCTCCCTTCCCTCTCCCCTCCCGGCACGCTGAAGGTTTTGAAAGTTAAGTATTACCGTCTGCTTTGTTGTTGCCTAACTACGACAGACAAATTGAGAACTAGTTGTCAAAATGTCAGTGCACAACAAATCAACATTCAAAATGAGTCTCAGCGCTATGTGGTGTATAATTAAAAAAAAATCCTTTTTAGAAATTTCAGCAAGCGTTGGCTCCGCTTTATATTTGTCTGTGTGATTAATAAAGGCAGCTAATTTTCAGACTTTAAAAACAGCTAGAAAATAGCTCCTAATTACATATTAGGTTCCAAGCGGCCCCCGCTGAGCGAGGCTGGTATTGGTGGGCCAGAGAATTTGGCAGGGGCTTAATTACATTCTGAGCATCATCTAATTTTAGTTAAATGTAATGTAATCAGCAGCAGATGTCTGAAATAAAATATGAATTATGAATATGATGAAATTTCATTCTTGAATAAAAAAGTAATTTGCTATTTAGTTCATTAAAGTCGCAGAGGTTTATTAGGGAGCAGGTATATGGTGCGGCTGGGTTGTACTAAAATGATATTTCAGAGAGAGTAGGAAATTGCATTAAAGGTGCTAAAATATTCCGCCAGGACGGTGTGCCAGTGGGGAATTAACATTTACAAAAATAACGGAGCCTCTGGGCTGCCGCCAGCCCCCGGCGCCGGCAGTTGGCTCCGGAGCTTCTCATTTACGCGAGGTGACGTCCCGCACCCCGGGATGGTCCCTGGGAGCCGCCTCCGCCGTCCTGCCCCCGGCACCCCGGGGTGCCTCAGGGCTCGCCAGGCTGATGAGCTCAGCCGTCTCCCCCGTTGTTTGGTGGGGATGAGAGTCCCCAACACGTCCCCCTGCCACACGAGCGCCGGGCCCTCCAGACGGGCTCCCTACGCCTTTTTTTTTCCAGCTTGGCCCGGAGAGCGAAGCATCAATTTGCCCGTCGGCTCCGGGGCCGTGGCGGATCCCCGTGGGATGCTGTCGCCTGGACATCTCTCCCTGCAGCATCCTCTGCGGTTTCAGCTCTGAAGTTTAAATTGCTTTTCTCTATTCCTCAGTGGCCCGGACTGACAGATAAGCATCTTCTGGAAAGGGAGAAAGATGGCGTGTTCATTATTTCCTCGGATTACAGATGCTGTCATTTTAATCCCTCCTGGATGCCGGCAGAAAGGCTGCGCCGGGGCGCTGGTTTAGAGCCCTGCCCGCTTCCCGCATGTGCTCCCCCACGAAATCCCCGCGGCCGGTTCCTCCTGCAGGCAGCAGGCGAGCGCGGGGGAAAGCCCAGCTCAGTGCAGCGTCCCCGTAGCATCCGCGGCTGCCAGGTCCCGGCGTGCCCGGCTCGGGCAACGATGCTCCTCGGTGAGCACCGGGGCCAACGCGGGCGCTTGTGGTGGAGCCGGGCCGCTGGGCTCGCTCGCGTGGGTTAGCAGTCCTCCCTCTTCTATTCATCAAGGGCATGACAGCTAAAATTCATTTGAAGATGAAGAAAGTGCCGGCTAATCCTTTCTGTGAGACAGTGATAGACTAGCGGCTCGGGAAGAATTGCACAGCAGTAATGAAATTAGGCTAAAACTGCTGGCGGATAGCAGATAATTGCCCTTGTCTGTCACGAGGAATAACATCTCCCAAATCCAACATAATGATTGTTAAAGTTGCAGGAATTTATTTTATTTTATTTATTTTATGGGTTTGGCTTTGGCTTTCCAAAGGACTTTACCGGGAAAAAAAAAAAAAAAAAAGAGCGGGAGCTGCGTGCTCACCTCCCGCCTTCCTCAGGCGCTTCCGCCACTGCAGCTCGTTAGCCTTAACGAAGCAGGTGCACACACACCATCGCCGTGACGCCGAGGACGCCCCAACACAGGACCCTGCTGGGGGGCTGTCCCCGGGGAGCAGGAGGTGACCCAGCCAGCACCACAGCTTCGCGGGTGAGGGGAGCCGGTGGCGGTGCTGCCGATGGTCCAACTGACAGGACCGAGTGCTTTTAGCAGGGGGGGATCCCCCAAGAAGGGTCCCCAACATGCAGGGGTCCCACCTGGCCCTGCCTGCCTGGGTGGTGCCAGTGCCGGGGTGGCCCTGCACACCCCAGCACCGCGTCAGGGCTGACCACCAGCCATTTATTTTGTAATTTATGGGGGGCGGCAGGCAGCCCAGCGCGGGT
This sequence comes from Strix uralensis, assembly GCF_047716275.1. Classification (NCBI taxonomy): domain Eukaryota; kingdom Metazoa; phylum Chordata; class Aves; order Strigiformes; family Strigidae; genus Strix; species Strix uralensis. The sequence continues at coordinate 16,554,997 of NC_133988.1, forward strand.
GAGTGAGTGCACTGGCCGGCAACTGCGATGTTTTATACGCGAGGGCTGGCACGGGTAATTTACTGCGGCCGGCAATAACATATTTCACTTTCCGTCTCCCAGATGAAGATTACTTGTGTTTGAAAGTGCCTGAACACACACTCAATTCTGCTTAAACACTCGCAGCCAGCCGAGCGCGGATTGTCCCAGCGGCACGGCCGGCCCAGCCCTGCGCCAGGGTGGCACGGGGATGACAACAGGGACAGGGATGGGGACAGGCTGGCCTGGAGCCCGGGCACCCATTGGAGATGCCCACAGCACTGGGGAAACCCACCCACAAGCACCCGGCGCGGCGCCTGGAAATATTCAACGCACCTTCCCTGACATTTAATCCGGCCGGCGAGGAGCTCCGTGGCATTTCTGAGAGGGGCTCAGGAAAGGTCAGGGGGTGGAAAAGCTTGGCAGGGTCAGTGCTCCTGCCTCACCCCACGGCTCCTCCTGACCCCCCCCCGGCAGCTGCAGCATCAGCCAAATATCAGCTGCCAGTGGCCGACGCCGGTGTGTGGGGAAGCGCCATGTGCTGTCTGGGGGATGCCTGAGCCACGTCTGCACCCCCAAAAACACCCCTCAGAGGGCAGGAGCGGGGAGCTCCTGTGCCTGGTGCCACGAGGGCAGAGCCGGGTGGCAGCTTGGCAAGTGCTGGAGGAAATGTGAAGTGCCCTGTCCCTGATGCTGCAATTAGGAGCAGCCCTGATGGTCTCTCTCCGTTTTGTTTTTTTTGAATTAACAGGACTAACATCCAGCTGGGCACGGAGGATGAGGGACATCCTCCTGCGTGGGGGATGTTTCGATGCAAAGGCCAAAAGAGCGACGCTCCCTCTGTGGGCATTTTAAAACCCGGCTGCACTCTCTCCTCCTGAGGTCGGCTTGCTCCATCGCCTCCTCCCCTCGTGGTGTGCACATCTGCCATCTAAACGTGGGGTTTCCACAGCTCCCTGGGCGGGGAGAGGTGTCCTGTGCCCCGAAATAGTGAGGAGGAGCCGGTGTTCACTTCAGCCTCCAAGAGCAAAACTTGGTAGTGATGCTGATACCAAGGGGTGACCCCATCCAGCTCCCGCTGCCTTTACTGACAGCCCCAGGTGGGCTCCGGCTGCAGGCAGAGCCGAGGTGTCGATGTGTGACCCCCAAAGCTGCGCTGGCCCTGCTGAGCACCCCTGGACCCCATGGAGGAGGTGCTGGGCCCGGGGCTGCGGTGCTCTGCACACCAGCCCGGGAGCTGCCACTGCTCCTGCCAGCTCCGACGCGTCTCTCCGGTGCTCCCCGGCACGGTGCTGCCGTTAATGGATGCTCATGTGTCACCCGGCCCATTTGTCTTCATTTGGTGCCAGCCAGCAGCATGCAGGGACGTAGCCAGGGCCGGGCACACAGCTCTGCCACTTGCCAGCCCCGCTCTCGGCACAGCTCAGCGCACCAGGATGCTGGTGCTGGCGTGGCTGGTACAACCAAAACCAACTGTCGATGCCTGGCCCATTCCCACGTGCACATCCCAGGGAGCACCCCCAGTCGTTTTGCAGGTGGGGGGCTGCCAGCCGGAGACCCCGTCAGGGCCAGGGAGACCCGTAGGTGAACCCCAACATCTCTGTGCAGCGGTGCCTGCTGAGCCGGCGTCTCGGTGTCCCATGTCGGCACCGGTCAGATTTTGGTCTGGGTCTGAGGTCGTGGGGTTAAATGGGAGCTGGGCGTGGATTTGGGGGCACGGCAAGGCTGGGGGGGGACAGGCTGGCCCAGAGGCTCCCGTCAGCTCTCCATGGTCACCCGTGGGCACCCATGGCCACCCATCACCCTCCCACGGTGGCTGTGCCCGAGGGGGACCGCGACGCTGCCGCTGCGTCCTGCCAGATTCCAGGATGGAACCTCTCCACTGGAGCTGCTGGTGGGTAATTTCTGATTAAGGATTACTGTACCATCGGCTTCAGTTTGATTGCAGATGTTTTTAATTATATCGTATAAGATCGTATTATGTAATTGCATTTATCTGATTGAAGCCTTAATTGTAGGATTTCATAATGGTATGACTGGGTAAATATACCATTGCGTCTGTTGTCCCCCAATGAAAATTAGGTGCTTCATGTCTTTATTGCATTATCCTGGAGAGGAGTTTAAATTGGGAAGAAAGAAATTAGGAGGGAGAGAAGGAAGGAAAGACAAGTTTGTCCTCCCAGTCCCGGCGAGCGTGGTCCCCTTCCCGGCGTGGGGACACGTGGGATGGGCTCTGGCACCCCGGCTCTGCGCGATTCCCTCTGCAGGGACGGGGGGGAAGGTGGTGCCGAGGGGTGCTGGGGCTGGAGGGTGCTGGGGCAGCCGGGACCACCCTCACGGTCCCCATGGAGCCGCTGGCTGCAGCCCCGCTGCTGCCTTCCAGCTGCTTTTAAAATAATCTTCTTTTTAAAGGGTGGAAAGATGCACTTATGCAAAATTAATATTTCCATTAATAACGGCGCGTGGCAAAATAATTGGAAAGCCCTCCACCTTAATTGCGGGCCGCAGGATTCCCGAGGAAAGCGCTAACGAAGGGCTTTGGAGGGGCTCGTTAGTGCGGCGAGGGGGGAGGCTGAGGGCTCTGAGCCCCGGCGCGCTCGGTGCACCTCCCGCCGTTTGCGGGGGTCCCGCGTCTTTGCGCCTCCCCGCAGGAATTAAGGGAGGTTCAGGTTTTTGTTGGAGCCTTTTTTTCTGGCCGTAATCCGCAACGTGTGGTTCACACGGAGCCTCCTGGCTAATGGGTTTAGGATTACGGGAATATGCACAAATCCAGCGTCTCGCTGTCACTCCGCTCGGCGCGGTAAGGTGATTTCGTTAGGATTTAGGTTTAGAGAAAAGTCTCTTCTCTCTCTCTCCTTAATATTATTTTTATTCAATTACATCAGCAATTCATGAAACTTCAAAGACGTTTCATCAGCGCAACCCAAATGCCGCCGGATCGCGCGCTTGAAAGGGAAAGAGAAAGAAAACATAAGCTGCTGCTTTAATGGAATTACTGAAAGGGGCTTTTTAATTAAAAACAAAGGTTGGGGATGAGGTCTATCCATAATTTAGTGCTGCTGGATGTAATATCTGCTGGTGGTTTAATTTTAATAAATGTATGTATTATTAACGGTGCGATCTATATTTTCCAAGCCAGAGGAAGGCCCGGCTGTCCCCGCAGGTACGACTGGTGACAGTTGTGCCACCAGGCTGGGCAAGGGGACACTCAGTGGCCGCGGGGCAGGGGACGGCGACGGGGATGCTCCTGGTGACCCCCCCGGTGCCGCACCGGGCGCTGGAGCCGTCGCAGCCCTAACAGCTTAATTACCAGCTAGCACCGGCATGGATTATTTAGCGTGACTCCATCCCCTCTTTTTGATGATTTCCTCTTAATTAGCCTTTATTAATGAGATGTGACCTCGTCCGGCGTGCTGGTTCCTTGCCACCATCTGCCAGGAGGATCCTGTCCCGCCCCGGCATGGGACAGGGGTGTCCCCAAGGCCAAGTTCAACCGGGCAGTGACTGGGGTGGGGGGACACGATGGCATGCAGCTGCCTGCGTGCTGCTCTCATGGGGACGGCCCCGGGGGGGTCCCCATCACTGCGCCCCCTCCGGTGGGGTGGCACCCAACCCCCCCGCCAACCCCTCTGCCAGGCGACGCGTGCTAATAAAAACAAATTAACTTGTATAAGCATTAATTTTCCAGCATCCATCCATCCCGGCCTCATTACGACGGCGATCCCAGGAGCCGGGGGTTTGGGCGTGTTGTAATGAGGCGCATGCGGTAGTAAAAGTCCTTCTAATAGGATTTATTTACTGTAATTGTGATTCGAGGCACAGTGCCATCGCCCGGCGAGCCGGCGGGGCTGGGGAGGGGAAGGGGCATCGCCACCGCTCCGCGGTGAGGCTGGAAAACTGCCACAGCCAACAAGGAGAGGGGGGAAAAGGGTCCCAGGGGGATCTGGGGGGGTTCAGGGGGCTCCAAGGGTCCCACCAGACCCTGGGTGAGGGGCAGGGGCTGTCCCTGCAGAGCCCCCCCTGTCCCTCGTTCCAGCAGAGGTTTCTCAGAGGACAGACACCGGCCCGGTGCTGCCAAACTGAACAAGAGTCCAAATGGGTTGATTTTTTTCCCCCAAAATCTGGGAGGGTGCTGCAAGGAGGGATGGGGGGCGGAGGGAGCGCGGCACTAACAAGGTGCTGATCAACTTCCCCGCAAAACTAAATATTGGGGAGCAACAGCCACTGGCTGAGCCCCATTAAACCTCCCCAGCCCAGTGGGGGGGATTTGCAGGAAGCCGTGACCCCCTCAGCCCCCCCCACACCCCCCCACCACCGCAGATTCATTGGTGGGGGGGGAGCGTCTCACCTGTGATTTCATTAAGGGAGAGGTGAAAGGGGAGAAATACAATTCAAATGAGATAATTAAAAACTCAGATTAGCAATTACAGGCGGCGCCATGCGCTGCCGGCGGCCCCGTGACGGTGGCCATCAGTGGGGAATGCTTGGTGGGGACCCCCTGAGGCTCGTGGGGGGTGCTCCAGCGCGTGCCCCTTCCCTGAGCACCCCGCCGGGAGCTGCCGGGGGTGCTGTGCTGCCCTGAATTGGGGTTTTGGGGTTTGGGGTTTCCCACACGCGGCTCAGCTCTGTCCGGAGCCGGGGCAGCTCGGCAAGTTGGGAGGCAAGAGGGGTGCTAGGGCAGTGCCGAGGCCTTGCGGTTTGGCCGCCCGGCACATGCCGGGGAGCGAAACCCAGACCCCACCGGCACCGATCCCGCCGCCGGCACCCGTGGCCCGGGCACGTGTAACGCGCTTCTGCTGTCGGAGGTTCCCAAACCCGAGGGGGAGCGGAGCCCGGGGAGCTTTTCTCTCACTCCAGCTTCATGATTGTTGCTAAGGAAACCTCTTCCCGGGATCTCGCCTGGAACATGTCGGCCTCGGTGGGGCCGCACATCCATCTCACCGAAACTGTCCTCAAAGCCGGAGCCGGCGCAGACAAAGGCCGGGATGGAGGCAGGAGGCTGCGCGGGGCCACCGGCGCGGCCACAGCACCGTGGGCCAGCTTTGAACCGCGGCCGGGCGCCGGCGGCTGGGCAGGGGTGCACCGGAGAGAAAAGTTGACAGGGTTCATGATACAAGAAGAATAAATAAAAAATAAAAATAAGAATAGCAATAAGAGTCAAAATCAAAATCAAATCCAAAATAAATAAACCTAAATCTAGATATAAACATAAATCTAAATCTAAATCTAAACCTAAACCTAAATCTAAATCCAAATATAAATATAAATAAAAATATAAATATAAATATAAATACAAATACAAATAATATAAATAATATAAATATAAATAAGAATCCCCTAAGCACCCCAGCTCCAGGTACCAGCAGTTTGCAGCCGTGTCCTCTGGCGCGTGGCTCCACAGGCTGACACAGCAGCGGGGGTGAGCGTGGCCACTGTGCTGGCCAGGGTGGCTCGTCCCGCTCTCATTTCACCCCATTGTTAATTCTGGTCCCCGGCTTACGGAGGCGGGTGATGCTCACGGCCATGGGGCGAGCGCGGGGGCCCAGCCCCGGCCCCGCATCCCCCCCGCGCCCGGCTAATGCTTCCCACTGCAGCGAGACGAGTTCCCATCGTTAGGAATGGGCGACCCGCGCATTGATTTGTAGCTTCCTTTTGATGCAGCAAGAATTTATTCCTCGGGAAAGCGCTTTCTATGGCCGTCAAGGGATTATTGATGGCGTTGAACTCCTTGCTGCCCTCTGAATTGCAACCGTCCCCCCCTGGTGTGGTGCCCGCGGGACGGTGCGGGGGGACCGGGGCACCCCGCTTTCAGCACGGCGATGCAGCCGGGCTCGCCTCCGTGTAACGAAATTGGCTGCTGAGGTTTGGGAAAAATATTCACGGGGCTGGGATGGCTGTTGTGCACACCATCGGTGACGCGGGGGGCCCAGCACCCGCCAAACGCGGTGCCGTGCCGTCACCGACGCGAGCTCGTGGCACACACGGCTCCGGCTCTTGTCGCGCAGCCAGTTGCTCCCGCGCACGTCCCGCACATCTCTGCCAGACCCCCAGGGGCCGGGAGCAGCGTTCGAGCACGACTTCCAGGTGGGAACCCCCGGGAACCACATCGCCGGGGATGTGCCCGGCCCCCAGCGGGGTCCCCTCTCCCCTCCTGCCCCCCGGCTGTGCGACTGGCGGCAGCAGCGCCGCATCCTCCAAAACCTCACGCTGCCGAGGGGCCTTTTGTCTCGCCCTTGCCAAGCCACTATCTCCTCTTCTCCTCCTCTCTATTTTCCCCCTGCATTCCTCATTAAAGAAGACTACAGATTTCCCAGCCTGTCTCCTGGTTTTATATTGAAAAGGCTAAATGATATGCTGACACCTTAATTATACCCCATTGTCACAATGTAGCATGGAAGTGGTGTGAGTGATATGAGAAGAAAGGGCTGCAGCGTGCGTGGCAGCTCCTTTGATTCGCGGTGGCAGGTTGGGAACGACACAAACGGGGGCTTGCGCCAGCATCACCCCCGTGCGTGGCATCCGCAGCCCGACCGTCCCTGGCACGCCAAGCCCTGCCGCCGGCCTGCGGCGTCGATCGCTCTCTGAGGATGGGTGGATCCAGGGGACAGGGAGGGTGAGGGCTGGTGACACCGCATGGGGACCCTTCCAAGGCTAAATGATGTGACCAAGGCCAGGCAGCGTGGGTGGCTCCAGCCCTTCCAGTCACTTTGCGTGTCCCCACTCCGTCACTCACCCCGGGCTGCTCCGCGGGTCAAGGGCATGGGAGGTTCCGGGCCACGGCTGCCGGGAGCGGTGAGGGTCCCTCTTTAGCAGAGACCCCAGCCAGGTAGAAATGTGCCAATTAAGGACTTGCTCCTGATTAGCAGGAGCTGGAGGAATTTATTGTGCCGGGAGACCGTCACCCTCCGCTACATGCTGTTTTTAAAATTAATGTCATCTGGGCCGTGGCAGCACCGGCACCCGCGGCTGGTGCCTCTGTGCCTGGTGCCAGCTCCCAGTGTCACCAAGGAGCTGGCAGGCGGGGGCACACCGTGCCCGGCTAAAAGTACCCCCCCTCTTCCCTCCAGGTGGGAGATGTTTAAATATCTCCAGCGTTTATTGTCACCACTGGCTCTCCAGCTCACCGTGGCCTTGCCTTTGCCTTCTCAGTGGCCTCGTGTGTTGTCTCGGGGGTATTGGGGTCCCTGAGGCAGGGTCAGGGTGCAAGGTCAGGGTGCAGGTGGGGTCTGGCCGTGCCTCAGGGCAGGGGCCAACCTGTGTGAGCCCCCCCCCAGCTCTGTGGGACCCCGGAGGAGCAGCCTCCTGTCCTGGAGGTGCCCTGGCTGTACCCTGGGGGCTCACACTTCAACAGTGGGAGGGTGCCAAGTGACATCCCTGTCCCCTGGGAGCCCTCCCACCCCCCTTTCTCTGCCGTGAGTGGGGGGACAGACATGGCTGCCTGCAGCACCCACGGTCAGGGCGGTTCTTCTCCCATCTCCTCCTCCCTGCGCTGTTGCTCCTTGTCAGAAATTTATGCTCCCGTTCAGAGGTGAGGCGAGGGGGGGACACCAGCCCCCCCAAATACTCTCCTTGCCACCCAGCAAATCCAGCGGGCGCGGGTACACAGGGCCAGGACAGCCCAGTGTCGCAGTGAGAGCACCCAGCACGGGCGAGGACGGCGGCAGCGGTGGCACGTGGGCAACCGTGGTGGCAGACGGCTGGTCCCCTGTCCCATCCTGCGTCCGCTGAGGCTGGGAGAGAGGAGAGGGAACAGCCACGAAGTATTTTCCATTAACAAAATGTTACCTTTTAAAATGACATGATGTGGGAACGAGACATCAAACAGCCAGACGGATTGCCCGACTGAGAGGCACTTTTCCATATGCATTCAGCAAATGCATTTGTTTTTGAAAATGAAGTCCCGGGGGAGCGCAGGCGCGGAGAGGGGAACTTGTTCAAACAATTGTAAATGCCTTTGTACGATAAACAGCGGTGGCGGCACCACGGAGCCGCTCGCTCTGACAGGGCAGTGGCTCCGAGCCCACGGGTGACACGCAGCAGCGGCTTCCCCGGCGTGCCCTGTGTCCCAGCGCTGTGTCCCTGCTCCCTGCCCCATGTCCCTGCTTCGTGTCCCTACTCCGAGTCCCTGTCCTGTGTCCCTGCCCCTTGTCCCAGCTCCCTGGCCTGGTCTGTGTCCCTGCCCCACTTCCCAGCTCCGTGTGCTTGTCCTGTGTCGCAGTGCCCTGCCCCAACCCTGTGCCCCAGCTGCATGGCCCTGCCCCATGTCTCGGCTCTGTGTCCTGGTCCTGTGTCCCTGTCTTGTGTCACTGTCCCATGTCCCTGTCTCATGTCCCAGCCCTGTGTCCTGGGCCCATGTCCCTGTCCCATGTTCCTGTCCCGTGTCCCTGTCCGGTGTCCCTGCCCCACATCCCTGTCCTATGTCCTGCCCCGTGTCCCTGTCCCATGTCCCTGTCTCGTGTCCCTGCCCCGTGTCCCTCTCCTGTGTCCTGGTCCCAAGTTCCTGTCCCGTGTCCCAGCCCTGCAGACGTTGGTGGCTCAAGCCAGTTACTGCAGAGCAAAGGGGTGTGATGAGTCCCAGCTCGGCGTGCCATGCTGGCCGTGCTGTGCCATGCTGGCCTGTGCCATGCCGTGCCATGCTGAGCCGTGCCACAGTCACCCGGCCTTCCAGGGCAGTGGGTGCAGACTGGGGGAACTTCAGGTGGGGACAGACTGGAGCCATGGCTCCAAAGGAGCCAGGAGCCAATTTACATGCAAATGTCCTTATTAATCAAGGACAAGAGGAGGAATGAGCAGAAAACACCAAATACAAGGGCAGAGCGTTTTTTTACACCGGATGCTTTTCAAAGTTGCTAATGAGGCATCAGCAGCTCTTTTCATAGCCAGATTATTTGCTGTCTGGATTCTCCAGCGATCCCGTCTCCTCCCAGGGCTGGGGCTGGGGCTCCCTCCACTTCCCAGCATCTTCCAGTCCTTCCCAGAACCTCCCAGCCCTTCCCAGCATCTCCCAGCCTGGCCGGGCACCTGGTCCCAGCCTGTCCCCAGCCACAGCCCGACTGAAACACCAGTGACAGGAGGAAAACCAGAGCAGGGACATAATGATGAAGCAGCCAGTCGGCAGCGCTTTGCTGCGGCGCGTGAGGACGTGATCCCACTCGCTGTGGCCTGCCCCGGGGTCACTGTCCCCATGCTGTGTCCCCAGGGCTCGGCCGGGACATGCCTGCATGGAGGGATGTGCCCCGTGTCTCCATCACTCTTGCAAGATCGCTTCATCTTCTCCCAGAGAGCCCAGAAACCCTCCAGAAATGGTTTAACCACTCAGAAAGACGCTGTCTTCATCTCCTGTGCATTTATCCTTGTGTCCCCACACTGCCCAGGGCAGGATGGGTACCCTGGGGGGGACGTGGGGCTCAGCCACCTCCGGTCCCGCTCCGGCCACACTTCTCCCGGGGCTTTTCCCACTCCCCAGCAGCCCCAACCCACTCCCACTGTGTTTATTCCCACACGGGGCTTTGTCTGCTGCCCTTAATCTGATTTTGTGCCGTTCAGTGCAGGAACACCGCCCTGCAAAGGGGAGTCTGGGGAGAGCGGGGCGGGGGGAGAGAGCCGGGGGGGGCTCAAGGGGGGTCTCAGAGGCCCCGCTGCAGCGCCTGTGGTGGGAAAACATCGGTGGGTGCTTTGAGAAGGACCCCTGGGGCCGTTTTCCCAATCTGGTTGAGTTTCTTGGTTTCCACCCTGTGATGGAGGAGCTGGGAAACTGAGAAGTGAACTGGGGTTGCAGGGCCCCGGTGTTCCCTGAGCCGTCCCTGCGGTCCCCACAGCCCACCCACGTCCCACTGAGGGACCCCCAGAAGCACATCCCTGGTGGGTGACAACGCTCCTGGCCCCGGAGGGGGATCTGCCACCTGTGAAGGCAAAAAGGACGTTGGCACCCAGCACCAGGGGCTGGGATGAGTCCCTTGATCTACCTGACCCAGGGCAGTGGGGCTGGGGACACCCGGGGCAGCGGGATGCTCAGGGACATTGAGGATGGTGGGATGCTCGGGGACATCAAGGGCACCTGAGGCCAGAGCACTCACCTGGCAAGTGCAGGACAATTATCCCTGTCCCGCTGAGCCAGTCCTATCCTCGGGTGCCCCAGCAAACCTGGGAGCTGGGATTTCACCGCTGAAAAGCTGGGCCTGCTTCACGTCCATCAGCGGCTGCTCTCCCTGCCCAGCCTGCTGCAAGGCAGAGCCAGAATTAAAAAATACTAATAAAACACAAAAGTAGTCAAAATAAAATAGACTCGTTACAATGAAACCAACCTGAATAAACAAACACTGCCATGATTCAATTAATGAAGCAGTTAAGCATATAATATTGTTAAGCAAAGCAAAACAGCCTTTTGATGTGTTAATCATACTTGTGCCTGGCAAAAATCCTTGAAAGCAAAGAAATCTGGGCCCCCAGTTTGTGGGGGAGGCAGCGACATAGGGGGGGCCACTGGCAGGCACAGGGAGCGGGGTGAGGGTCCCCGGCATTGCCCCACGGCCGGGCGGTGGGATGGGGATGGAGCGGGGTGGGAAGGGGCCGGCGGGGACCCGCGTGCTGCCACTCACCTTTGCATGGCAAACACGTCCCTGATTTTATTTCACTTTCATTTAACCAAGGCAATTTCTAAGTAGCCCTGGGTCTGCGGCTGGCAGCGCCGGCTGCAGCCGTTTCTCTTGAATTTTATACAAAATGTTCTCCCAGTGGGAAAGAACCAATATCGGAGATCTTGAGCAAAACCTGCCCCTGGCTTCAGCCACGAAAATAAAATAAAATGGGAGGCGTGCAGAGCAGCGGCGGGTGAGGGCCCTGAGATCTGCTGTGGGCTGGAGCGTAGGGAGGACATTTCAGCCTCCGTGGGGGCGAGCACAGAGCGGGCAGCCCCCTGGGGCATTCCCACCTATTCCTTCTCAATCCCATCAGGAATCTCGGCCCTGAGAGCCGAGGAGAAGGGTGGTGACATGGAGGGGCTGCACGGAGGACAGGGACTGTCCCTCTCCCCAGGGCTCAGCCCTGTAGCAGCCACCAGAGAAGCCACTGCTTTTCCTCTGTGGGCGCAGCGATGAGGAGGGCTGAACCCCCTTATTTATCTCCCCTGGAAATGTGATTTATTTACACCTCTCCAGCCGGATCTGAGCCCCAGCACCCACCACCCCGCAGGAAGAGCTGGCAGCACCCATGGTCTCCGCAGCACCCACGGGGACAGCACCAGGGTCCCCAGCCCTGACCCCAGGGACAAGCAGTGCCCAGTGAGGTCCTGGGGCCGGCAGTGTCCCCCAGGCACCCCACGGCACGACGTGGCTGCCGGCCCCTGGCGCACACCGCGGCCCCGCCGCAGATAGTGCCATAAATCATGGTGACACCTCCTCGGGGCAGGACGGGGGCGATGACAGGGACCATCCATCTGCGTGTCACCCGCGCTGAACTGCGGGGGCAGGAACGGGGGCGGCGCGGGGGGGGCATCCGTAGCAGCCCCTTCGCTGGCGGCACCGGCAGGTCGAGACCCTTGGGATGACGGGGTTGGGGTGGGTTTCCCCTCTGGAAGTGATGGGGAGCATCACCCCACGCTGGGGGCCAGATCCGGGCCCGGGAGGGACGGAGCTGCACAACAAGGCGCGGGGCTGACAAAATTGCCATCAGAGTCAATAGAAAGTTTATTCAAATCATCCCCACCGCAAATTGTCTCCAGAAAGCGGTTCTGGAGCACTTCACAGAAGCCAAAAGCGCAGTTTAACGGGGCTCAGATGGATCCCACGGGAATTGCAAATCCCTCCGAGGGGTCTGGTGGGTGCTGCTCAGCCATCACGATGCCTTCCCGTCACCCTCCCAGCAGCAGAAATTGAATAATTGATGTAATTTGAATAACGCTAGGATTTTTAACGATACTGAAATGTGAAGATAAAAAGGGGTGTAGTCCAACGCCGATGCCAAACGGTTGTTACTGTGCACTTGGGGCAGGAGCACTGCGAGGAGGGTGCCGGTGCCGGGCGTGCCGAGAGCCGCGTTGATGAGCGGGAGAGGGGAGGCAGCGCCGGAGCCAGAAATAACGCAACATCCCCTCCCGACTCAGCAGAGCACTGAGAGGGGTGGGAATTATTTAAATGCAAAACCGTTATCACCCCAAATCGTATCCAGAGGGATCGATCGCTTTGCTCCGGCACTCCGGGCTCCTCGGCGGAGCTGCGCCGGCAGAGGGTCCCCAGCCCCTTGGGTCCCGGGGCCACTGGGAGAGTCCCCCAGGCCCTGGCCGCCTGCTCCAGCCCTGGCACGGGGCTCCACCGTGCCCCCGCCAACCCCTCTGCAGGTGAGCTGCTCCTCCGCAGTGGAGCAGAATGGGGCGGTTTGGGGGCGGGGGGTTCTTTTTTTGTTCTTTTTTTTTTTTGCTTAAACCCAGCCACACATCTTGCTGACACCAAGGAGGAGGGGAACCCACCATGGCTGCTATCACACCCCCACAACACCCATCACACCTCCACGGCACCCACCACACCACCATGGCACCCACAGCACCCACCAGACCGATTCTCCAGCCGCAGCATTGTGGCAGAGGCAGCTGAGCTCCTGCCCTGCATCGAACTGAGTTTACCGAATGATTTCTCTTACCAATTATATTGAGTTTAACAATAAATTCTTCCCTGGGTGTCCGCAAAGCTCCTACCAGAGCCTCCACTCCTGTCGCATCCCCAGGGCCCCCCACGATGCTCTCGGGGAGCTGGTGGCGGAGGAGCAGCATCCCCTTGGAAAAAGCCAAGCCAGGATTTTTTCCCAGCTCTATGTATTTGCCCTCGCACCCACCCCCCCGCCCCGTCCTCCCACCCCAGCTGGGTTTTGGCTCCAGTGCCTCGTGCCCACCCGGCTCAGCCGCGGTGATGCCAGTGCTGCTCCCTCTTACAGCTCCATTTAATCCCCTGCGATAAATAACAGCACAAAAGACTTTCTGAAGTTCTCAAACCTGCGTTTGCCGAGCAGCCTCCAGGCACTGTTTGTGAAGAGAGGTTATTAAATTGATTTTTTTTTTTTTTTCCCCTTTACATGCTCAATGAACATTAAAATTAAAGTTCTGCTTAGGCTCCCCCTGGGGCGAGGAGGGGCCGCGGTTCAGCGGAGGTGTGCCCACGTGCTGAACGCTCGAAGGCTGATCCCAGCATCACCGCGGTGTGCGGGATGGAGCTTGGTGTTGCTGGAGAGGGGGGACCGTGGCCCCAAGTGCTGGGGCCTCCACAGACCAGCGAGCACCCAAGAGAGGGGCCAAGAGCACCATGAGCTGCATCGGGGTGCTGGATGCTGAGAGGGGGACGGGGCTGCCCCCAGTCCGAGATCAAACATCCCCAGTGTGTCCGGTGGCCGGACCCAGTGCCAGGCTGTGTCCCCCTCCTGCCGTGGCGGTGTCCCCGGAGACCAGCACCGCAGAGCAGCCGGAGGGGACCGAGCAAACGCTGAGAGGCAGCCCCGGCTCGGGGAGCAGCCGCGCACCCATCAACGGGCGGAGCGGGGAGAAGGCAGTGCCAGCTTAATTATGGTGACTGATTGCTGGCGTCTGCCAGTGCGGTGGGGAGGGGGTCACAGGTGCCGTGCGGGGGCCAGCGCCAGGGTGGGTGGTCGGCCCTGCTGCTGCGTCACATCTGGGTGCTGCTCGGGGCACATCTGGGAGCTGCTCGGGGCAGGTTTTGCAGCATCACAAGGGAGGTGAGGGGTGACTGCAGGGGGGTAGCACCCCCGTTATCCTGCCGGGGACAGGCTTGGGCTCAGGGGAGGTCAGGAAGAGGCTCCCCATGGCCCCCCCTTCCTCCTCCTCAGCCCCATCACTTCTCCTCCTGCTCCAGCCCCAAGGACTCAAATCATTGCCTAATTTAGAAAAATGACGGGGAGACGGTTTTCCACTGACACAGTCACTACTGAAAATTTACTTCAAGGTTCATTGTTGGCAATGTCAAAAGTGATGAAAACCAATAAAAAGAACCAGCACAGCATGAATGTCTGGGTGACAGCGCGCGGGGGGGGCCGCCCCAGCCCCCTCGCCGCAGCCTGAGCCTGTACAGATAAAAGGTAATTGAAATGTTAGTTCCATTAATATTTCAGCGTGCCCCATATCTGACAGCCGCGCTCCTCACGCTCGCCCAGCCCTGTCTCTTTAGCTCCCCGGCTGCTGGGGGAGGAGGTTTCCCACAGCCCCAACCCAACGTGGGTGTCGGGCAGGACGGGGTGACACAGGGGGTGTCCTTAAGTGGCACCAGAGCAGGGTCCCCAACGCTGGCACGTGATGCTCAGCACCTCCCGCGGTGCGGCCGGGCTCAGCCCTGGTCCTGCAAGAGCTTGGGGTCACCCTGACATCAGCCCCAGGGTCGGGGCACATTGCACACTCTGCCCTGGCACATCCCACACCGTGCCCTGGCACATGGCACACCGGCACGTCACACTCATCTCACACCGTGCAGACACCCCCCCGCATCCGGCGGAGCTTTTCATCTCTCTCCGCGCCTGCCTCGCCGCATCCTCATCTATATCAAAGCATCAGGCAAATTAAATTGTTTGCAAAGTACTGTCTGCGCGTCTGTTTTATTCCTGCTTTGGGAAAACACGACGCTGCCGAGCCACGGCGGCTGTGCCATTTTGTTGAGTTTTCCCTGTAATGCCTGTTCAAAGCGTCGCCGCCGGCCCCACGCTCCCGCCTGCATCGGGCGAAGCGCTGCCGCCTCGCTGCCTGCCGCGAGCATCAAAGGCAGCGGCTGATCCCCGCGGCCGCCCCAGCACAGCCCTGGCGGGGAGCACGGGGAGGGCCCAGCTCGGGGAGCCTGCCAGGGGATTGGGGTTGGGGGGGGTTATGTGGTTCTGCTTTGGTTTGAAGGATGGGGAGGATGGGGGGAGCGCGCGAGCGAGGCGTCTGTGCTGGGAGACAGCACGGAGGGTCCCCCCTGGGTCCCAGGGGAGAGGGAGGAGGAGGCTGTTTTGGGAGCCGCAAGGTGTTGGTCAACCCTGGTTTGGGCACCTATAGGTGACAGCGGCTCGTGTCACCCCGGGAACGATTTGGGGATCCCAAAAGGGCCCCTCGGGATGGCGGCGGTCGCACCACCCCAGACCCCACTGCCGTCACAGCCCAGGGTCTCACACCACCCCGGCCGCCAAAGCAAACAAACAAAATAAACTCTTGCCACCAAATTGCTTCCCATAAATCCTCCGCTCCCCGCTGTGCTCCGGAAAAAGCTCTTTTTCTTCTCCATTGACCGGCGGTGGCTGGAAACCGCTGTGTCCCAGAGCCCGGGCACGGAGCTGCTGGCCCCAGCAGGGATGTTTGTCACTGTCCCGCAGAGCCGGGGTGGCAGCGGCAGGGAAGGGCAGACAGCAAGTCACCTTTTATCGAATTTGAGCTCTTCCTCACTGTTCTGCTGCTGTTTTTTTCCCCCTTTCTCAATTTTATGGCAAAGAATTGGATTTAACCTGATTTTTTTCTATCTGGTGGTGAAGCCAGCCTGCCTGCAGCGCTGCCATCCCGGCCTGGCAGCACCCAGGGTGCTCCCAGGGTGATGGGTGCTGCCCAGATCCAGCCCTCGCCATGGGTCTTGCCACGGGCACCTTCCCACTGGGGGCTGGGGAGAATATTTGTGTTAGCAAAAAAGCAGATTAAAAGCCGGGAGAGCAATTCGTTGCTGCTGAATTGCTAACGCGCTGCATGCAGCGGGATCTGCTGCAGTTGTCTTGGTCCTGAGCCACGGTAATTGTATTCTATGAAATATTTATTCATTTTCATTTCAATTTCATTTCCAACATGTATTTCCTATAAAATGATGTGGGGGAGAAAAAAAAAAAAAAAAAAGAAAATCACCCTGGATGCATTTATCATCATCACAGGTTCCTTCCCAAACCTTCCCCGAAGTGGCACCGCCGGGCAGGACCACACAGGCTGCCAGATCGGGTTTTTCTAAAAACTTTAAATGCCATTTTTCATTCTGCTGGGAGCCCGCGGGGACCCAGGTGGTTCAGGACCCACCGGAGCCCAGCTCCCGGCTCTCCTCCCGGCCCCCAGGAACCGCACAGCACTGAGTGACATGCCCCCGTGAGCAGTAAAATACACCCGTGCGTGATAAAATACCCCTACGCAGAGTAAAATACCCCAATGTAAAGTAAAATACCCCTATGCAGAGTAAAATGTCCCTTTGCAGAGTAAAATGCCCCTATGCACACTAAAATACACCTATACAAAAATACTCCTGCACACTAAAATCCCCCTAAACCTGCTGCAGATCCCGGGCTCGCTGCCAGGACACGGTGCCCGAGGGCATTTTGGACCCTGTGCCCACCCGGCATCGTGGGGAAGGTGGCACCCGCCGGCCACCGCACGTGTCCACCCGCCCTCGGGACCGTAAATTTAAGGTGATGACCATATAATCTCCATCACAATCTATATAAAACTCTTACCCCGCTTATTATTTCCAGGCTGATCGTATAAGCCATCTGATAAACAGTTGATTACTTCTCCTCCCAGCCCCATGCCCAATTTGCATACAATAAATATCGCCCTCGGAAGCGTGCACCGGAGAGCTGAACCTCGGCTCATGCTTTATTTATGAGAAATAAACACGAGATCAAGTTTGCATAATCAACACATATTTAATTTGTGAGTTCTTCCACTCGGGTCTCTGGCTGTAATCAGGCTCCGTGTGTGCGTCTGACAATCAGGTTGAAAATATCTTCATTAAGTGGCTGTCAGGTCTCGGAGCCGGGGTTCAGTTGCCGGTGGCAAAGCGCGCGGTGCCCAGGCGGGAGGAGAGTCCCGAGATGCTGCAGCCAGACGGGGCACGGCCGGGGAGCACAACTCCCCCACTTCTCACCAGCTTCACACGCGGGTCCCGAGAAGTTCCTTTTACTGCCTCTAAAACGGATTTTTACTTTACTATAATTTGTCGATCTTAGCTTCTTTGTGCATGCTAATATATGCAAAAAAACACTGGGGCTCCTATTAAAATGCCATGAAAATCTAATGAAATTAATGTTGGCAACAAATATTACCTAATGGAAGAGCCTCCGGGAAAAAAAAAAATGAGTGCAAATATATATTTGCACATATTTAAAGGACTCTGTCAAGTAGTTTAGCTTCACAGTTTAGATTTTATTAAAAAGGAGGGGGAGGAAGCACAGAGCATTTACCAAGCCCAACACGAGCAGAAGGGCTTTCATGAATTATATTTTTAATTTCAGTGAAAACTCTTGCTAATATAATTGAGACCCTCTCAGCTGTGCTGGATGCTCAGGTGGAGGAGCCTGGGGTGGAGGTGGGAGCTGAGCCATGGAGGAGAGCTGGGCTGGCCACGCTGCATCGCATCCGGTGTCGTGTCCACCGAGGATGCCTGGAGAGCATCAAGCCTGGAGAACGACTCGTTCAGGGAGCACCATGTCCAGAAAACTGCCCCTCCAGGGAGCTCCACATCCAGGGAGCATCCCAACCAGCGAGCATCCATCCCGCCCAGCGAGCATCCCGCCTTGCACCCGTGGAGCGCCGCATCCAGCGAGCAGCTGGTCTGGAGAGCAGCTCATCCAGCAAGTGTCATGTCCAGAGAGCAACTCACCCACAAGCACCACAGAGTCCTGGAATCACAGGATGGTTTGGGTTGGAAGGGACCTTAAAGATCATCCAGTTCCAACCTCCCATCATGGGCAGGGACACCTTCCACTAGCCCAGGTTGCCCAAAGCCCCGTCCAACCTGGCCTTGAACCCTTCCAGGGAGGGGGCAGCCACAGCTTCTCTGGGCAACCTGTGCCAGGGCCTCACCACCCTCACAGGGAAGAATTTCTTCCTTAGATCTCATCTAAATCTCCCCTCTGTAAGATTAAAACCATTACCCCTCATCCTATCCCTCCCCCCCGATCAAGAGTCCCTCCTCACCTTTCCTGTAGCCCCTTTCAGTCCTGGGAGGCCGCTCTAAGGTCTCCCCAGAGCTATAAGGTCCCTAGAGCTGTCATAAGGACATCCCATCTGGTGAGCATCACATTCAGGCACCGTCACATCGGGGGAGCATCCGCCTGGAGCGCACCCACCCCCCCGTCCAGCAGCAGCACGTCCAGCGAGCATCGCATCCAGTCAGCCCCAGACCCAGCACCCTGTGGGGGAGCGCAGGATGGGGCAGGAGCCGGGGCAGAGCCGATCACCGCGGCCCTGTGCTGCTCACGGGGGATTTGTGCCTCGGCTTGGCCCCGTGGCACAGCCGACGCTCCCCTCAGCCTCCTGAGAACCCGCGGTGAGGCAGCACCCACCCAAACCCCAGCCGCTGCCCACCGCCCAGCGCGCCACTTCAAACACCATCAATAATTCACTCTCATTTCTAACCTTCACAGCAGCACAGCCCAGGGAGCCAGCTCGGTCCTCAATTAGGTGGCAGAGCAGGGAAATTTGGCCCACCTGCTTTTTAGCATCCTCTTAGACGAAGGGGCACCTTGCACGGCCTGAGCCGCGCGTTAATTAACATGCTCGGCTGGGTGCTGGGTGCTGGGTGCTGGGGGCCATGCTGCTCGCCCAGCCACAACACGGCCGCTCACCGCAGGGACCAGCATCACTGAGGCCTCCCTGGAGAGGGGACACCCAATTATACGTGTTTATTAACTTACGTGTTAATGCTCTAAAGCCATCCGGCAATGACAGCTTATTATAAGCTTATCTCTCACAGAAGGCTACTCCTCGTCGGCAATTACAACAGCTACTATTAATTTCTCTTTAAAGGAGCCCTGGCAGGTAATATCTGCCCCTAAATTTAAGATTTGCAAAGAAAACCTAAGACCTTAGTGCAAATATTCCCATTAATTATTTTACATTTGGGGTTTTTTTATTCAAGTTGCAGCAGACACAGCACGTTTCCCCTTCAGGCTCACCAGCAGCTTTCAGGCAGCTTTGAAAAGTCTCCGTAAAGACGTGTCCTTGCCAAAAGCTTGGGGGTGAGCCCCATCCTGCCCCATGGGGGGGTGAGAGCTGCCCCCTCCCAACACGCGATCGGGTCCCCAGGGCCCAGGGTAGGGGCTGTGCCCAGGGAGGGTGATGGGGACTTATCGCTGATGGCTGGAACACACCAGCTTGGCTGATGGATGGGAGTTTGAGGGGGGACTGGATGATGCCCCCTCCTTGTCCCCATCACCACAGTCCCACCTGTGGGACTCAGCATCGCCTTGGCCAGTGGGACAGGGCAGGAGGGGACAGTCCCCGCAGCACCCGCGCCCCACCGATTGCTGCTCCAGTGACTGTGGCGAGCGGTAATAATAGATTTTATGAACCATAAAAGCCATCTTTAATGCTTAAGAGCTTGTATCCGTGGTGTAATGGTATTAAAACGCTGCTGGCGGGCAGCCATCCCGTCTGCCAAGGCGAGGGCCTGCCTGCCTGCCGGATTTTTCCCGCCGTGTTGCTGTTTTACCCACGAAAACAGACCGAACGCGCCGAGAGGAAAATCTGCCGTGACGCCTCCGGTGCTTGGCTGGCAGGAGCGCGGGGGAGGCGGTGGCTGAGCCCCGGCACGCTCGAGATATACGTGTGCTGGGGACACAGTGCCACAGCGCCCTGGCACGGGGACAGCCAGCCGCCAAGCCACGTCCCCAGGAAGGCACATCGAGGGCTTCAGTGCCATCCCCAGTCCCACACGGCAGCGCTGCGGGGATGGAGATGGGGACAAGGTCGCTGGCACGGCCACCTGATGGCTCGCGGCATGGTGGGGCATCGGGGTGTGCGAGGGGCAGGGCACGTCCTCCCAACTGTGCCTTGGGGGTCGGATAAACCCCGGGTGTGGGGTGGGAAAGAAACATCGCTTGAAGTAACGCTGAGCTGCGCAAAAACACTTGGCCCCCCTGTCCCAATCCCAACCCTCACCCCCATCCCCGCTGCTCCCCTGAAATTTGGAGGCTGTTGTCGCCCCTCCTGCCCATCCATGATTAACTTTCTCTTTAACCTCCCTAATCTCCACGACTTTTCCAGCCCTGGAGCCCCATCCCATCCCCAGTGGCTGCAGGGAGGGTGATGAACGAGGGGTTTCAGCTGCAGGATCCACAGCCATGGGAGCCTGTGCACGGAGAAGGGACGTGGCACCCGGGGACACCCCGGCACAGCCCCGGCACCGCACGGCACAGCCAGGGGAGCCCCGGCGAGCAGCCGGCAGCAGAAAAATATCAAATTTCCCAAATTGGATTTGAGTCCCAGCTTCACCTCCAGGAGGGAGCCATGCACGCCCCGCTAAGCCGGAGACGCAAAGGCCATCTGGCAGCATCGAGAGCCCCGTGCCTGCCCCTGCCCCTGCCACTGCCACTGCCATGGCCACCACCACCACCACGGCCATGGCCAAGCACGCCGAGCTTGCCCAGGGCACACTGCCCCGCAGGGAAAGCAAGTGAAGGGTGGCATTTCAGTGGCCAAAGGAAAACCACATGGGAGGGGACCGCTTTGACGCCGAGGGCACGCTGACATTTGTCCTGGAAAATAATCCAGAAAGAAAATTGTTCCAGGTCGAACCGACTCAACGTGTTTGCTCTGCAATGAGAATATTTGAGATTTCCTTTTCTTTTTCCAAGTTAAGCCTTTGCAAAAGCCTTCCCATAGATGTGCATATATATATATATATATATAAATATGAAGCTCTATTTTTATACTTATATAAAAATGAAGCTTATTTTCAACCATCAGCATGTCCAGAAAAAAAAGTGGCAGAATTTCACCTGGGAAGCGTCTGGATGAAAAGCTTTGAGCCCCAGGAGCCATCCACCTGCAGATCCCAGCCCAGAGCCCCTCTGCCTCCCCCAGCCCCCCCCAGGGAGGGGGGTCACTCTTCATTTTAAAAACCAATACCCCCCGCTTTGTCCATCTCTCTTCCCAAGTCCAAAATAGCTCCGGCGGTATCCGCTCGGCTCTTCCAGAAAGGATAGTTCAATATTTCTCTGCGAGCTGTGGGATGTCTGATGTTAGTGAGCACATTAAACAGGGGTATAAATTCGTAATGAGAGCCCTGAAATGAATGGTACTTATCATTTATGGATGGAATAATTAAAGAATCTGTACTTGGAGGTTTTACATGGTCCTGTAAATTGTCGTCCGTGGAAGTAAGGGAATAAGTAGAATTGAAACAGCTTCAATTTGGGTGGTTGAGGCAGCCCCTGGGTGCATCCAGGGCTGTGAGAGCCCCGAGGATGCCACTGCCGGTGGTGCTGAGGGGACATCCCCACTTCCACCCATGGTCCCCCTTCCTGGCTCCCAGAAAGAGCCAGCCTGGGCTCTTGGGAATTTGGAGATTTAAGCTTTTTCAATGATTTTCCTGCTCTGGGAAATGGCACGCTGACAGAGCCAGCCCTGGGGATCCTGCCTGCTGCTCGGCCCCAGCACGGGGTACGGCACGGCCCAGGGTGCCAGTGGCTGGCAGGTGATGCTCTGCTCTGGGCATCCCGAGGCTTTTTTTTGGGGGGGGGGGGGTTTCCTTGCAGGTGCCCCCCCCAGGGTCCACACACAGCCCAGCCACAGGTCATGGGGCTGCAGGGGGGTCTGGCCATGGGGCACCCCATGTCACAGGGCGGTGGGTGCAAGGGAGCACCCAGCCCACCCAAGCACCCCCAGGACACCCCAGTGTGCCCCGAGGGGCAGAGCTGCCTCTCCTGGCTTTGCGTCCTTCGTCCTATTTTAACTCTGATAATCTAAAATACTGTAACTATGGCAACTGCTGCAGGTGAGACTCATTACAGTTAATCCTCTAATTACTAACTACCTCTTCAATCAGTTGTAATTACTTTGGGGACACAGTTAACCTCTCATTAGAAACGCATGGCCACGTTTTACCAAAAGCACAAACAGTGACATGCCTGGTAATTTAGCACCGCGGCACTCAAGGCCACTCTCCGTCTTTTATGCCGGCACAATCTCATCCCTGTCATTAACCAGGAATGGTTGTCATGACAATTAATCATTCAATCCCTCATCAGCAACTTTTGCCAAATGTCACCCTGCTCTTGATCAAATGAGAAGGGAAAATTAAATGAATCAATTCAGCACCCTGGCATTTGTGCCTATTTTTTTGGGGTGGGGGGGTGTCGTGGGTAAGTTGGAGATTTACTCTGCCCACATGCTGGAGGCCTGGGGGGTCTGTCCTGGGGCTGGGGGGCACCCGGTGCCCTCCAAGGAGCGCCCCCCAGGGCTGGGGGTCACCCTGCACCCCTCAGGGCTCCCTGACCTGACAGTCCAACCCCCTGGGGCCACTGGGCCTTCAGCAGCCCCATGGCCATTGCCTTGGCCACCCAGATGTGCCACCCCCAGATGTGTGGCTGCGATGGCTCGGCCAGCCAGGTTAAGGCTGGCAACCTCCAGAGCAGAGCAGAGCAGAGCGCCCGCTCCTCCGCCCTGCCCCAATTTTGCAAACAATCCTCTCTCCGATCATTTTCCTTTTAAACCTGTAATTAGCTGGAGTCATTTGCTGCATGCAAATCCCAGCCCTTAATTACTGGCGCTAACCTTGAGCAGCGCTGGGGCTCCCGACGGCGTGTGCCCATGGCCGTGCCGGACCCCCCTGCACCCCCAGCCCGGGTCTGGGGCTTGCACAGGGTTGGGGGGCTGCCGGGGGTCTTGGTCCCACAAAAAAAGTGTCGGGGTCTCAGCACCATCATCCAGTGACGGGCTCTGCACCATCCTGCTGGTCCCTGGGAGAGGTTGTGGAGCCTTGTGGTGGGACATGAGTCCCCCAAAATATCCCGCCCTGACGTGGCACCGCTCTGCTCGGGGCTTCATTTATAATTCCTGGGGGCTGATCCAGGCCATGGGGAAGGCAGGGGGGTGCTCGTCTGGCTGCACGGACCCCGGGGAGACGGAGGAGGGTGCTGTGCGCCGGGGCGGCTGGGCATCAGTCCTGGGGGCTGTGTGCTGGCAGAGGGGGGGTTCTGGCACCCTAGGGCACCCCGAGGCCACGGCTCATCCCCGAGGGGTGCTGTGGGGAACACGATGTGGTCTCTGGGAAGGGATGGGGGTCTGCAGGGAGGCCGGGCAGGGCTGAGTCCATTCCCCCACCGCTGCCGGGGAAGGGGGAAGTTTCACTGCAACTCAATTAGCAGAGGTTGTAAAATCGCGTGAGGAAAGTTGGCATTTAGAGCTTGATGCGTTTGGACAGTGTGTCTCTCCCCCGCTCAGGGAAATCGATAACCCGTCAGAGGGCTGGGAGGGTCGGGCCCCACTGCTCGCACCGTGATCACCGTGAACAACGTCCACGGCGGTGCCTGTCCCAGAGCAGGCGGGTTGTCCGTGCCCCCCGTGCTGGAGATTGGGGTGCTGGGGGGTCCCGTGAGGCCGCTCCCATCCCCCCGCAGCAGCGAGCAGCATGGCTCAGTGCTTTTTTTATTTAATAACCTCGATTGTGAATTCCCGTCCTGTTTGCTCACACGTGCGTGGCTCGGCTCACGGTCCCGCTCCAGGGAGCCCATCTGTGCCAAAAGCCACCAGCACCCGCCTCCCTCAGTGCTGGCGGGTCTGTGCAAGGTTTGGGGGGGCCACGCTCACTCCCCAAACCAGGTGGGTGACACCATTCAGCGTCACCTCCCCGGGACGACATGGGAAGTGTCACTTTGCCTCAGGGTCACTTCTTTCCGCTCCACGTCCCACCGCAGTGCCAGCACCTCGGGGCAGCCAGGATGCGGCCCCTCTGGTGTGGGTGCGGGTGTGCAGCTCCAGGGGAAAATTACTGCTATGTTGGGGTGTCGTCTGAGGGTCCCTCCCATGGGCCAAATTGCCCCCGGGCGTAGGGAGAGCACCAGGTGCCTCTGGCATGGCTCCAGGCACCGTCGATGATGCCGGGCCATGCTGGGTGCTGGTGTTGCCTTTCCTGTCCCAGCTGTCCTGGCTACCTGGCGAGCCCCTGATTAATTCCTTGAAACCTGCAGTGCGCAAATGAGTAATAATCCCAGCAAACGCTAATTGGTGAGCTGCGTCCTGACAAATTGATTTGCCGACGCGATGGCGCGGCGGGGCTGTGTTAACATCGCACGCCCGGCCGGCCCCGCGTCTGCCGCGCAGGGGGGTCACGCTGGTCACGGATCCCGGAGCCACGGGGCCGGATGGCTCCTTCCTTTTTGGCTCCTGACTGCACCAGGGTGGCTGGAGACTGGGGGTGAAGCCAAAGCAGCACCCAAAGCCCTGCGACTTCACCCCGCTTGGGCTTGGGGGCTGCTGTTCCCTGGAGAGCAGAGTCTCCAACCACGGGAGCAACAGGCAGTGGGGAAGGAGCCTGGCTCCAGGAATACTCCAGGGATACTCCAGGGATACTCCAGGGATGCTCCAGGGATGCTCCAAGGGCTGCTGGTGGCCTGCACGGCCATGATGCTCCGGTGCCACTGGCTCACGTCAGGAGAGACCCAGAGGGAGCCGGGATGGTGCAGCCAGGCTCAATCTCAGCGCCTGAGAGTGGGACGAGTGGGGACAGTCCCTGCAGGGATGGGGACGGGCAAAGAGGGTGTCAGTGTCCCCCAGTGACACCCCCTGGGCTGGCAGCACACCCCTCCAAACCTGCCCTGGCCCTCCCGGCTCCACGGCAGCCAGGGGAAGCCCGGGGAGAGGTCATTCTATCTCCCCAGCGCCCAGGCAATGGTAGCACCAGCTCCTGTCCCCCCACAGCTCCCCCCAAGCCCCTCCATCGCGGGGCCAGGGTCCTGCCCTCCTGGCAACACCAGGAAAGGGACCACTCTGGCTCCAGATGGTTTTTGAGGGAGGGGGGATGCCTGGAGCAGGGAGCCGGGTGGTTCAGAGCAGGGATGGGACCCAACAGGAGCCATGGGACTGCACGGGGGGCACAGTCCTGTGACCCCAGTGGGGTCTGGTGAGGGGTCTCAGGTGGGGTCAGCAGGGCAGGAGCACCGGTCCCCACCACCCCAGCTCACCCCGGCACCCACACAGCTCACGGGTGACTTGTTGCTGCCGAGCTCGGCAGGCGGGAGCTGGGCAGGAGCCCGGGGCTGCGCCGCTGCCGCTCGCTCTCCTCAATTCTTTATGGCGCTGCATCTTTAATAGCTTTACAGAGCCCATTTAATGTGCTCCGAGACATGAAGTGCTGTCTAATCAGCACATTTAGGAGAATTGCCCACATCCTGGTCTCGCTGCCATAAAACAGTGCCCACAGAAGCATCTGTAATTAATGCTTTTTTTCGCTCGCTCCCTCTCTCTCCCACTGAATCAATTTATAAAGCGTGGACTTCCTCTGCGCTGGAGCTTTTAGGCTGTTTTACTCCGGCATCCGAGGTGACTAGGCAGCACTCGTCAATTAAGCAGCTGTGTATAATGGATGCTTCAGAGTAAAAAACACAGTCTGATTCCCAGAAATGATCAATGCGCATTTTTCTCACAAAAACACAGGCTCACACGTACCCACTGGGCTCTGCTCACCCTCCCGGGGCTGAGCGAGGCCACTGAAAAGGAAAGGGGGGGGGGGGGGAGGGGCGTGGAAAAGAGCTTCTCTTTTCTCCTGCCTTTGGAAGAGAAAAGATAAAACGGGCTGAGAATGAGGGACAGCTAATTACTGTCCCCCACCCGGGCAGGGACCTGCCTGCTGTCACCTGGAGCGGGTGCAAGGCCCCTGGGGACCCCAAATTGGGGGTCCTGTGCTGAGGGGAGCGGGTCAGTGTGGCCATGGAGGGTGGGAGGGAGCGTGCTGGGACACCCGGGGGGGTCCTGTCCGGTACGGCCCCCGGCACAGCCCCCGGCACCCCGGCTGGGGCTCTCCAGGAAAGTTGACAGGTTTTATTGCATGAGCCGGAGGTGGCTCCTAATTGGGAACAAGGAAATTAAAAAGGAGAGAAAGTGTGGCTAGTGGGGGGGGCCGGGCCAGCAGGGAAGGGCCAGCCGCCCACCCCTGCACGCCCTGCTCCATTTTGGGAGACTTCAAAGCCTTCCGGCGCACAAAGGCGGCTCCTTTGCTCTTTTGCCGTGGGGATCAAAGCCCCGTCATCGTGGGGAGAGCCCCCGCCAGTGCTCGGAAAGCTCAGCGATGCGCAATGCCGTGCGGCCCCCAGCCCCCCCCCAGGTCCCCCGACTCCCGGTGATGCCCAGCACCATCCGGCATTGCCACCTCCCACTGCCATGGGGTGCAATGGGACCAATGGGAGCTGAGCCCTCCTGCACCCTGTCCAGACCCCCAGCACCCTCCAGCACCCCAGTGCCATCACTGGCTCCAGCTCAGGGCTGGGAAGCCACCCCAGAGGAATGGTGTGGAGTTAGGAGATGACTCCCCAAGCCACGGGCTCTGGCAGCGCTGCCAGCACCCAGCCCCGAGCCACCCTACCCGCTCCCCGGACCTCCCCCGGCTGATGGTAACTTGCTCCAAAACTGAAAACTTATCATGGTGTTTAAATTGTTTTTAAGCCGGGCCTAATTGGGACCATACACCTGGGCACCGTGCTAGTTTCCAAGCGATAATTGACCTCATAAAGTGGTGGTGGCATGGCCGGGCTGTGGCAAGTGGGATGCTGGTGAGGATGGTCCCACAGGGGCAATCGCAGCCCGAGCGGGGCCAGGGATGCCCGATGCTGCCGGCGGGGCTGTCAGAGAAAAGCGAGGTGCTGCAGAGACAACGGCTTTTGAAAAAACAGGAGAGAAATCCTGATTTAAATCAATTATCTGCCTTGGAGGCAATAGGCTTGGGAACACCCTGCTGGCGACGCGGGCAGGTTTCGGTGTGGGGTAGCAGGGACAGCAAAGGAAGCAGAGCCCGAGGCCGGGGGGGCGGCAGAGACACGGCACCGCTGGCCGAGACGTCTGATTTCTCTTTCCCCCTGCAACGTCCTGGCTGATGGCCGCGGTGAAGCTTTTTATTTCTCTCCTGCAAAAATATCGATTTCAATCATTATGGCCGGGTCTCCTCGGGGCTCCCTCAGCCTCGTGCCTGCCTTGTCCTGCTGAGACCCGGAGCGGGGCCAGGCAGCGTTCTGCGGGGACGGGACAAGCGTTCTGGTGTCGTGGCTCTTGGCGCCTGTGTCACATCATCCCTGGCACCCGGCGAGCCCACGCCAAAGCAGGGACCAGACTCCTACGGTCCAAACTGGAGCATCTTTGGGCAAGCAAGCCCCTGCGGGTGGAGGCCAGGGGGCTGGGGAGGGCGCTGTGGGGCTGGGGACACCCCCCCAGCATGGTCACATTCCCTCCATCCCTCCCAGCTGATGCAGGAGGTTTCCCACTCCTTTCCCTTTGCTTCTGACTTTGCCCTAATAAATCCTCCTGGGAGCCGGTGCCCCCTAATAAACATCATTGGGAAAATCCAGGGAGACAGCGGGGCCACAGATCAGTCCTGGCCCCACGCTGCTCCCGCTGACCTCTGCCACGCCGGGGCAGCCGGTGTCTCTGCCTCCCTCTGTCCTCGGCTCTGTGGCTCAACCGCCATAACCGGATTTACGGCTGCGGGCTGGAATACATCACGCGGGGACGGAGCCGCTCAGACACTCTGTACGTCTCCATTAATCTTCCCCGGGTGCTGCGGGTCATCGGGCCCTGCTCCTTGGGAAGGAACCCCCCACTCCTGGGGGGAGAAGGAGCCACAACCCTGCCGCGGGGGGAGATGGGGCAGGAGGAGCAGATCTCGATGCCGCGGTGGCCGTGGTGCCACGGCCAGGCTGGAGCAGGGGGTCAGGCACGGGTGTGGACAGGGGGTTCCTGCCCGTCGCTTTGCCAGCGTGGTGCTCGCCCGGCTGCGGCACGGTGCTGCCTTCCCGGAGGTCACGGCTCAGCTGTAATGCCTCCTGAAGCCTGAATGTGTTTGCCTTCGGCAGTCTGCCGAAAATTAATATGCAGAGTGGGGGGGATCCTTCTCCCCCACGCGGGTGCCACGGCGGGAGCCGTTTGAGTGAGGGGAACATAAACCCGAGCTGAGCGCGCCTGCCACGGGAGCGGCGCAGGAGACGATGCTCTTATCAGAGCAGCGACACCGACAACCGGGCTTTATACATTTTTAATAAATCATTTTAAATTCTTGACTGTCAGGAGGATTGAATCAGGTGCTTCCTTGACTGAGAGGCTGAGGGGTTGTGCTGGCTCTCCTGGCAGCCCGGTTCTGCTGCTGACAGGCTTCATGGGGACTCCGGTCCCATTGCGTGGCATCACTCGGGGCCAGTGGGCATCTCTCAGGGCCACTGGCCATTGCTTAGAGCCACCAGGCATTGCTCAGGCCGCTGGGCACTGCTCAGGGCCACGGGCACCTGGCTGTCCTGCCACGGAGGCCTTGGGAATCGTTCACCTTCCTCTTCGCAATGACCGGTGCTCTCCGCCGTGACGGGGCCACTGAGAGCCTGGCAGAGCCGTGCCGAGCCGGGAGTGGCACAGAGGAGAGGGGGAACTTGCTGAAACAAGCAAATTGCAATGATTCCGCTTTTCCAAATGTCAGCAGATTTGGAGGGGAAAGAAGCAAATAAGTTAAAGGTGAAGATCTCCTGGGAATCTCCAGCTCGCTCCGATTTTGCTCCCACAGACAGGGGCTGCCCCCCTCGGCAGACACCCCCCTGTAATCCAGGCTGACAGCACACACCAGCACCGCTCCGTAAATGCAATTAAGCATCGTCATCGAGTCGTCTGGGGGAGAAGGAAAGTAGTTGCAGAGCAACGGAAGGGAAATAAAAAATCCGTGCAGGAGGGAGGCACTTAACACCGCGCACAAGGGATGGGGCAGGAGCAAACCCAGAAGCAGCAGCACGCCCGGCCCTGATTGTCTTGTTTCCAGGAACTGGTCACTCACAAACCCAAAAGGTTTTGGCCAAGGAGCTGGTGAATCCCCTGCGCTGGAGCTCTGACCCCCTGCCAAAGCGGGGAGGCCTGTCATGGGGACCCCCAGGTCCCCCTCAGCTGTGCCCCCTCCCAGCCTGGCGATGCTGCTGAGCGCTCCCGCACAAAGAGGCTGCAAAACGGCCCCATGCCGGATATTAAATGTTCCCAGGTGAGATAAAACCAAATCACCTGTCAGTCAGCCCCGTATCTCTCGTGGCATCAGAGGCTCGTGACTTAATAGGGCTAGAAAATGCACCGCAGGCTGGAATCTGCTCTTCCTTGCTTCCGTCCCTGCTCGCAAGGGCTTTCGCCCAGGTTTTTGAGCAAGGTTGAATTTTCCACAAAATGGGGAGGGAATTAAAAAGCACGGGATCTGCTCCATCGCTGGCAGGGGACCAAGAGGGGGGGACAGCAGAGAGAGAGGACGCGGTGACCCCAGGATGCTCGCTGGCCACTGCTGGGATGCAGAGCTGGCAAGAGGCCGTGCCAGGACACCCTTGGGGCTGCTGCTCTGTCGTGCCCCAGCCCCGCGAGCCCACGGGTGTTTCTTGCACGCCCACAGCGTGGGTGCTGTGATGTCCCCTCGGTGCTTTTACGGGGTGGGAAGGGTGTGGGGGGGCTCTTGCGGGAAGAGACTCCGTGCCTCGTCTCAGAGCTGGGAAGACCCTGAGGGAAGTCACAGGAGCGATGATCCATCATGTGCCAGTGACCCAGACGGGGATATTTTTAAGCAGGGAATAAAAATAGACTCTGGCTGACAACGAGTACTCGCTCCCGGCATTGCTGTCAAGGGGGCTGGGGGCTGTTGGGGGGGTGGGAGTTGGGGGCAGGCTGCACCCCAGCGCCTCACGCCCTGGCCAGCCCACCCCGAGTCCTGCAGCGTTCTCCTCCCACCACAGACGGTCAGTCCCGGTGTGTTCTTAGGGTGGCCTTTGTGCCACCGCCTGCGCCCTGGGGACCATCACCCTGCCCAGGCAAAGCCCTTCCTCCACAGCCTGCAAACGCCAGGTTGGCTGTGCCGGGCGGCCGATGGCCCCCTAGAAATCGTGCTGCCTAATGTATGGCTGCCTGTGAGAGAACGCAGCCTGCCGCTGGCCCCAGGACCTGACTGAAACGGGGATTTGTTTCAGCTGAATAACTTGCTGAATCTATAAATAAACTGGGGGCGGGAGGGGGAAGCAACCACAGAGCACAGGAGCCTCTGCCTTCCCGACCCCTGCAGCACCCAAGGCCGCTGCCCCCAATACTGCCCAGCTCTGCCACCACCCACGGCAGCGTCACCCAGGGCGACAGCGCGGAGGATGCTCCTGGGACATGGCTCCTTGCCCAAACGGGAGCTTTCTGTGCCCGGACCAGCAGCCTGCCCTCCGTGTCCCCCCTGGTTCCAGCTCTCCTGGCCTGGCCCTGGCACTTGGGGCACTTCTGGCCCCGGAGACCCCAGCAAGGGGCCGTACGGGACCAATTTCTCGCCTCGGGCTTCCCCGTGGGCAAACTCCACTCTCACACCGGTGAGATTTGGGACCCAGGAGCGAGCCCACGCACTGGAATGGGGTGAGGAGCAGCAGATCCTCCATGCCACAGCAGCGACTCAGAGAAACCCCCACTCCTGCCTTCTTCCTCCTCCTCCTCCCGCTTCACGCCTGGCTGCCCGTGGCTGCCTCACTCCGCTCCCCGCTCTCCATTTGCTTTCCCAACAGATGTTGGTGTCTCTCCTCTAACGAGCGTTTTAACGCCGGAATCTCTCTCGCCCCCTTGACTGGGAAGCAAAAAGCTTGACATCTCCCATCAGCACCAAAGTCACTTGCCCAAACACCCCGCACCCCGCCGCGGCCACTGGCACCGCGCTCCTCCGCACCGGAGCCACCGCGACACGGTGCCGGCTCCACCGGGAAGGTGCTCGACGTGTTTGTACGTCCCCCTGTGCCCTGTCCTTGCCTCTCCAGACCCCAATCCCAGCGGTGTTCCTCGGGGAACAACATTCAGAAACAGCTGGGAGCTGGGAAAATCCTCCCAGGATTTGCCGTGGAATGGGGACCGGGGTTTTTAGCCAAAAACCAGCCACAACAAGCACCCACCTGCCTGCCGACACCTTCCTAACACCAACAAACCCTCAGCCCGGTGGGCCGGCAGCCCCTCCACCCCTCGCCGTACCCCTGTGATATTAATGACAGGCAGGAGCTGGCGGGGGGGAGGCGAAGGTGCCGTGCCCCCGCCGTGTCCTTCAGCATCCCTTTGTGTCCCCGTTGCCAACGCGGGAGGGCTGCGAGCGGGGCAGGAGGCAGCGATCCCAAATATCGACGCCGGCCCCGATCAATGCTATCTCCTTTTTCCATGCCTATGAGCTCATTGATTTTTTTTTGTTGTTACCTCTCTGTTTATGTAATGTCTGAACTTTGCACAACTGAACCGTTTAATGTGCAGAAAAGAGCCCTGTTGCCATGAAAACGGACCTGCAAATGACAGCACGAATGCGGAGATATCCCTGTTTTATTGGGCCATACTGAATGTATTTTAACCTTGATAAGTCAATAACTTTTCGTACAAAAGGAACGAAAGCAGCCTCGGCTTTCAGAGCCTTGAATGCATTTAAAGCGGAGAGTAATGGCCCGGTTTTAATCCCCTGGAAATCTTTCTCATTCTAAGGGCCAGTCATTTCCAGAGCAGACTGACATTTTGGTCAAAGAATTACAGCGTGCATTTGTCAGGATGAGAGATGAAAACGCTCAGCGCTCTGGATTGCCAGCGCCGGTCAAAAATAATGATATTAAATTAAAGGGACACCGTCATCTTAAAGATCAGCGGTTACGATCCCGCGAATCTCCGCTTTGCGAGGGCAACGGCGAGCAGCCCGCACGGCAAACTTTGGGTGGGCTCCCCGGTGCCGCAGGGGAAGGACTTCCCCGCTGCCACCCCGGATCCGGCTGATGCATTATTTATTTGTGCTAAAGCAGATTGACTTTTAAAAATCTCTCTCCTCCAGCAGCCAGGGCCGGCCGCTTCCTTTTTGCAATTCAATCCCTCTGGATGCGGCCGCGGAGCCGGTCTCACTTTGCAGAGCTCATTCATTAGCAGATTAAGGCTCTCCTTGTGTTCCCAACATCACCGGGGGAAATTTATGTTCCGGCAAAGTATTCACGGGTTCTCTGAATCACAAAAGTGTTTCTCCTCTGTAAAGTCTTCAAAAAAAAAAAAAAAAAAAAGAAAAGAAAAAGATGTAAATGGGGAGGTCAGAACTGTTTAACAGTGTCTTCTGGAAGGCAGTGCGGAACACCCACCGTTTGAAGTTGGCTGTTTCAGGATGGAGCTCTTCCCCAGCAGAACGCCGTCACCCTTTCAAGTCCTTGTGAGTGACTTCAGGTGGTTAAAACATTTTCTGAGAAGAATGAGGGCTCCTTTTTTTTTTTTTGTGTCGAATAAAAAGCAATCTTTCTTCCTGACTTACTAATAGCTTTGATTAAATTATCTTTGAAAAATCTAAGTGCTGTTCACAAATCTATAATGGTTTTATTCTTATCGCTGGCCTATATTGCAACACAGAAAGCAGATAAATAAGCTGCAGAGAACGTACAAAGCTGCACAAGAACCTGCCAGATATACGAGCTAAAAATGTTTGAACTGAAACAAATGAATAGTATGAATAGCCCTGCTCAAAGAGGGAATTTATTCAATATAATGTATTTTCATAGGGAGGATAATACGTATTATAATTACACAGAGGAATCGCTCTCCTGAAAGCATATCTAGCTATTATTTTAATTTCTCAGCCTTCAGCGTTTGCTGGATCAGAAGTGGTGACTGGAGCATCTTCACATGTTTGGAGACACCGAGTCTCCTGAAACAGCCCCTGGGTTTCAGCTCTGCTCCCGCACGCCTCGGGCACCCGGGGAGCTGTCAGGGCTTCCCTGGATGGGGGAGCTGGAAAGGCCTGGAGAAGAAGCCAAACCACCCCAAAACTCCTCAAAGCTCAGCGCTGCAAGGGAGGAGCTGGAGAGGAGGGAGGCGGGAAGGCGGCGAGCTCCAGGGGCACAGGCTGGGCTGCTTCGGGGGCGCTTGGGGAGCTGAGCGTGCACCTGCATAGGGCTCCGTGGCGTCATTACGGGCAAGAGTGAACGGGCCGCTTCTCTAAATCCGCTCTAGCCACTTGCACTCCTGCTCTTACCGCCTGTAGCGGGGGTAACGCTGGGTTTGGGGAAAGAACGAGGAACTCCGGGACTTGTGCGGATGAGGGCAGGCTCAGCGCCGGCGGCGCTCGCTCTGGCCGGGTTGTCACCGTAACCGCGGGCAGAGGAACCTCGAAGAGTCATTCTGGAGTTTTAGAAATCAGACGTTCTTTATTGGAGCGCGGGGGGGTCGCTCCACCTAACGGGCACACGCTAAAACAAAAGTTCATCGTTTCTCTACCTTAAAGACATGAATATTTATACATTTTCCAAGAAGTCTCCGCCTTTCCACCTATCTACTATGTACATGATGCTGGCGTTGCAAAGCTACACTACGTGTGCGCGGGGGTCTCGGGTGGTCGTTTGGGGAGTAGCCCCCTACTCCTTTTTCCCTTTTATGGTCACAGGTCTTTTGAGGACATTTCCTTCTCCTTGGATGTTTCCCAGCTCTGTTGTCCTTTGTTACCCGCCTCGTTTGAGCGTTTCTGCCGGGATGGATCTATTCTCAAGGTTGGGATATTTTCTCTGTACATTTTAATCGCTCAGGCCTTGTTAAATACAAAGTTAAACATCGTTCGGTAAAAGAACTTCTTAATATTTCTGCCTTTGGGGCTCCCAGGGATGCACAGTTGGGTACGACATGACCGTGTGTGGTGTAATGCAACGTTTCTCTTATCAGTAATTGTTACAGGCCGCGACTTGCAGCCCTCAGGGCGGTTGGGTGGCCATGGCCACCGCCATGGCGGCTGCCGGTGCCGAGCCCCCCGCCCCGAGGGCCGAGCCCCCCCCCGGAGACACCCCCCGCCCTCCCTCCGGCGTCGGGACTACAACTCCCATCAGCCCCCGCGCGGAGGGGAGGGGGCGTGGCGCGGGGCACGCCGGGAAACACCGCCGCGCCGGAGCCGTCGAATTTTCCCGCGGAAAGGGGCGGGCGGGGCGGGGCGGGGAGGGCGGGGCCGGGCTGTGGCTCCGCCCCCTCCCGCAGGACGCGCGGCGGCGTCCCCTTGGTAACGCGCCGGGGGCGGGGCCGAGCCGCGTGCGGCCGCCGGGCCCCGCGCGGGGCCGCTCAGTGTCGCCGCAGCCGCGCACCGGGCGGGAGGCAGCGCCCGGGGGCCGCGCCCCGACACCGGCCTCGACACCGGCACCGGCACCGCCGCCGCCATGGAGCGCTGAGACGCGGCCGGCCCTGCCCCCCCCCTCCCCCCCCCCGTCCCCCCCCCCCCGCCGCTGCGCCACGGGCCGGCGGGCACCGATCGCCGCTGCACAAAGGAACCGGAGGGACCCGCGGTGTGATGCCCCCGGGGGTCCCCGCGCCGCCCGAGCCCATCCGCGCGGGGGTTATTTTATTTTAATTTTTTTTTTAAATTTTTTAAATTTTTTTTTTTTCCCTTCTTCCCCGGATATTTTTCTTTACCCTCCCCGCCCCCGGGGGCAGAGCACCGGGAGCCGCCGCACGCTGGCCGCGCACGGGGCGGGGCGGGCCGCCGGCGGGGCGCGGGGCCGGGCGGGCGCCGCCGCTGCTGCTGCGCGGCCCGGGGGGGGCGGCCCGGCGCGCCCCGCACCGCAGCGGCCGGAGCCGGCCCGGATCCAGCTCTGACGGTAACGGGGGGCCGGCGGCGGCGGGCACCGGGGGGGGGGGTGTGTGTCTGGGTGTGTGTGTTACCGACGGGGGGGCACGAGGGGCGGCGGGGGGGGACCGGCTCCGGCTCCCGGGGCGCATCAGGAGGCGGCGCCGCCGCCGCAGCGCGGTGCCCGGCGGTGCCCGGCGGTGCCCGGTTCTCCCCGGCCGCGCAGCCTCGGGCGCGGAGCCGCCGCTGGCTGGGGACCGGTTCTCCCGTCGCTACCGGAGAGGAACGGGAGCAACTTTCTTCTTTTTTTTTTTTTTTTTTCCTTCATATTTTTAATTTTTTTTTTATGGCTTTTTGGGTCGCCTGACTCGTAAGTGGAAATAAAATATCCACGGGTGCCTCCACGAGGAAAGCCGAGACACTTCCAGCGTGAGCCGTCCGGGAGCTGCCGCCTTCCTGCCGACCCCCGGCTGCCCCTTTTCGCCTGGGAAAAAAAAAAAAAAAAAGGGTTTTTTTTTTCCTCCTCCACCCGGGGAAGGGAGGCGGCCCCCGACCCCGCAGGGACAGCGGAGCGGGTGGTGGCGGAGCCCGGACACCCGCAGTGGACCCCGCGCTGGTGTGGATACCGCCGGTCACAAAGGAGAGGAGAGGGAAGGAGCCACCCTGCGCTGTGTTATTGAAAATCGCACGGCCCTGGCCGCCCCCCCGGGCCCGGGCAGCTCTGCCGAAGGAGAACCGTCTGCGGGCGAAGCCCAGCTCCCCGGAGAAGCTCCGCTGCGGAGGGAGCATCCCTGTGGCACCTGCTGGACCGTCGGCGCTGGGAATATGATTCACCGGGGACGAGGCGTCGTGGTCCCTGAGAGCTCGTGGCTGAGCATCCGCCGACCGGCGACGAGCGGGCCATGCCGCCTCTCCGGCTCGGTCCCCAGCAGAAAACGAGGTGTTCCCGGTGCTGGCGGAGGCGGCTCATCCCCCAGCATCCCAATCCAGCTCTGGAGAGAGCCGTGAGATCGTGGGAATTAATGGCCGGAGAGGCAGGGCCTGGATGCCGAGAGCCGGCGGCGCGGCACGGCTCGCTGCAGGGCACCGCCTGCCACCGCCGCTCGCTCCGGCTGCCCGGTTTGATTTCCCAGAAGAGGCAGCGGCAAAGTTTTACAGCCGCGCTCGGTGTTTTCCCAGGGATGAATTTGCTCGGCGTCGGGCAGCGGTGCTTTGCCTGGCTCGGGTTGTCGGGGTGCAGGTGTCTCTGTCGGGAGTTTTTATATCTATATGTGTGTCTATATGTGCATCCTGCGAGGATGTTTGGAGGCTGCAGGCAGCTCGCCCGGGTGGGCAACGTGTTATTGTGGAGGGCAGGGTGCGAAGGGCGCGTGGCCGTGGGGCTCTGCGGGCGTGGGGGCAGAGCCACGTGGCCCCTCTCTCGGTCAGGAGCGTCCCATCTCTTGCTCAGGATGATTTTGTGGGATTTGGCAGTTTTATACCTTCCCGTGCCCGTGTTTTGTGGGGTTTTACCGTCCGGCATGCCGGGCATGTGCCGCTGCTTGCTGGTCCAGGTGGCCATGCGTGTGCCCGTGCCGCTCCGGTGGGACCCTGTGCCGAGCCTCTAGTGCCGAGGGGTGAGGTTGGAAACATCCCTGCGAGAGGGCACCCAGCATCCCAAGCCCTCGGGAGGGACTTTTCTTATTAAGGAACCTTAAAACTTTGAGGTGTGGATTTTCCGGTGCCGGTGGCCGTGCCGGGGCGAGCCGCGTGCCGTCGGGTCGGGCCGCCTTGAAGCCGTAGCGGAAGGAGAGGGAAGCTCTCGCCGCGGTGCCTTCCTCTGACCTTGTGTGTAGAGCAGGGGAAGAGAAAGCCCTTCCCGGCTGCGGGAGCCTGGCTTATTTTCCCGGCTTTAGGAATGGTTTTTCCTGCCAGCTCAATGGGTCGGTACCGGTGGGCCACGTTCTGTGTGCCAGAGCAGCGCCGGCTGCGAGATGGGCCCCGTTTCAGCTGACTGTATCATTAAAAATTGAATATCTTGCCGTGAATATTTATCCCCAGGCTGGAGCAGAGAAGCCTACGGAGGGACGAGATGGGGTGGCTGCTGCCGGGCTGTGACCCAGGGGACAGAGCCCCTCCGAGGAGGTCAGGTCCCCTCATTTTTTAAGCCCCTCTGGTTATCTGTCTTTTTAGAGCCTGAAACATCCCTGAGCGGGCTGCGGAGGAGCCTGTTCCCTCCCGGTGCTTGGTTTTTAATTGCAGGCTGCTGCCCTGCCCCGGGAAGGGCCGAGGGTCTCCCGGGTCCCACGACCCCGCGGCGGTGGTCGCACTGAGCACGATGCTCTGCGCCCGCCGCTGCCCCCCGCGCTCCCCGCCGGCTGCGCAGGATTAGTGCCGGGTCTCTGCGTCCCTGCCAGGCGGCAGAGTTAATTTTTGCCTGAAGCAGGTTTCCTGCGTGAACCTGAACTTGTGCGGGGAAGATCTGCGGGGAAGCCGGGCGGCCCCGCTCCCCTCTCCGGCCTGATCCTGGCCCACCTGCGGCGCAGGGAGCGACGGCCTCGGAAAGATTTGGTGAGAGCCAGCCCACCCTCGCTCTCGGGGTGCGGAGGGCAGGGGTGCGGGTCCCACCCCTGAGCGTGGTGCGTGCCGGGGCGATGGGGTTGGTGGCGGGAGCCTCTGTGGCTCCGTTTGGGGACGGAGCAGGATGCCCTTTCCTGGCGGGATAAGGGCCTTCGCTGGTGGTGTTCGGATGCTGGGACTGGGGGAGTGGGACCCCCCCAAGGCTTGGGGGGTGCTGCCCGCAGGGATGCTGCAGCTGGCGGGGTGGGCCGGGGGGGGGGCTGCACCTGCCGGGACCCCGCTCCCAGCCCCGCCGGCATCTGTGCCGCCGCATGTCCGTCTGCAGCGGGCGCATGCATGCAAAAATAAGACATTTCTTCTTTCTCTTCTGCCTGCGCATTCCTCAAAAAGCTAATATTCATGAAAGGTAATTCAATCAAACCGCGATGCCTATCAGCTAATGCAGCAAAGCTGGCGCAGGGGTGAGAATGGGAGCCAGGAACACAAAAGCCCTGTTTTATTACCTCCTGCTTGCCTGAGAATTGCTTTTCTCCCTCGAGTGAGCCGGCTAAAGCTGGCTTTATTATGTTAACCTATTTGCGTGTCAAGAGCTATTGTGCCTCTCTTTATCTGTGTTTGTATTTGCTCGATGCAGGGAATAAAAGGACGAGGCGAAAATGGATGGCTGGTCAGTGCTTTGCACTCTGGGGGCACTGATTGGTTGCTAAGTGATTTGCATCCCCGGTAATCGCTTTTATCTGGGAAGGATGTCGTGTATAATTATAAGCCTACTGACATCTTTTGAAATCTGCCTAATGGGTGTTTTTAATTTACATGGGAAGCAGGGGCTATTTGTGTTGCTCTGATTACAGGTTGGGCGAGTATATGGTTTAAAATATAGATATTTCCATAGACGTGGGGGACCGTGAGTGACTAGGCTGTGATTTTTGGCAAGTCCCTGCTCTCCCAGGGACGGGTGGAAGAGCAGAAGTCACCGCGCATGAGTTTGGGGCTTCACCTCTTAGCCCCCCCCCCCCGCCCCCGCGCAGCCTGGGGTGCTGCTGGCCTGCACGCATCGTTCCTGTAGCCATCGCGGGCAATAAAACGGGGTGGGCTCCTGGCTGCTGCGAGCCGGGCCCGGCTGCGCTTGTTGTGGCTCTTTACCCCCAGGAGCTCCCCTCCGCAGCCTGGGATGAGGCATGGTGGGGGTCACAGCAGCGAGCGCCCGCTCCAGGCATCCCCGCCAGCCTGGGGGTGATGGTGCCGATCAGGGCGGCGTTGGGGAGCTGCTGTGCTGGTGGTGGGGAGCCCCGGCTCTGCGGTTCCCCGCTCAGCCCCCCGATGTGCCGGGTGCTTCGCCAGGTCAGCGGGTAAATATTTAACAGGTGCCTGGTGCTTTGGGTGAGCCCCGCCGAGTCGTGGTTCTGGGGAACCGTGCGATCCTGCGTCTGTATTTGAGCTGCAGCCTGGGGGGTCGCGAGGCCGCGGCAGAGCCGCTGTGGTCACTTATGGCAAATAAAGCCCCCGATTGCCTGCGGTCCCGCCCTGGGCACCTGCGCCCAACCGGGGGGCACACCAGAGCCTGCGGAGGTGTTTGTGGGGGTCTGGGAGTGCTCCTGGTGCCATGGGTGCACCCCTCGGGTGGGCAGCGGGATGTGGATGCGCCGAGCCCCGGTGCGGAGGAGCCCCGGCTGCCAAGCAGTCCGGCCGGAGCGCGGTGCCATGCCGGCTTTCTTGCTTTCTGGCTCCATGCTGGTAAATTGTCGTGGTGCCTTTGGGGCTGCCAGGGAAGGGCAGAGCTCTGAAGTGGGGGTTGTGGTGAGATGAGGGGTGTTGGGGTCCCGTGTGCCAGGGTCCCGTGTGCCAGGGTCCCGTGTGCCGGGACTGGGCCATCTCCAACGCACAGAGGTCGGCGCTCATGATGGGCGTGAGGGCTGGGCTCCCTCTGCCCTGGGTGCTGGGTGCCCTGGGTGAGGGTGCAGGGCAGGTCACGGGGAGCAAGTTACCCATGTGGGCAGTTCAGATCAGCTGCCTTCCTCCTCCTCTTCCTCCTCCAGGAACGACCACGGCTGAGCCCAAAGTGCCGTGGCTCCCTCCGGCCGCGTGCCAGGTGACCCCCTGGGTTTGCAGTGCTGGGGTGCTTTTGTGGCAGCACCGTGCCGTGCCAGTGAGAAACAGGGGGCCCGGGAGAGGTTGATATGGTGGGGGTGAGCACCAGACCCTGCACCCCAGGGTGCTGCACCCCCCTGCGTGGGCAGCCCGGTCCTGTCCAGGCTGGTGAGCAGTGCGGGCGACGCTATTTATGGCTGGCTGTAAACAAACTCCCAATGAAAGAAAGTTAATGACCTGAGACTGACGGGAGCCTGCTGGGAATTTTTATAGCCCCTGGGACTCCTTTCGCTAAAGAGAGAATACATCAGCGTTTTAACCCAAAACGGCAAGCCGTGCGGTGCGGGGGCCGGGGGACAGCCCCAGCGCAGGGAGACGTTTCGGCAGGGCTGGCCCTGGGTGAGGAGGGGGGTTTTGGTGGGGGGATCTAGCTCTTGGCCCTGGCCCTATCCCCTGCGTGGGACCGGGGTGCGCAGCCCCCTCCTCGCCCTGGCAAGGGGAGGCACGTCCTCGGCTTGGGGGCTCTCCAAGGCTTTCGCCATCTGCCTCTTGTAGGTCATCTCTGCCGTGCTCCAGGCTCGAGCGAGGGCTGGCTTAGCGTCACTAGTAACCACACACTAATAAAGCCTTAATACCCTGCAGCAGGGAGATTTCCCTGTCAGAGAATAAATATTCATATTGCTTTCCAATTCAGCCTCGGTTGCACAACAAGGGCGCTGTAGGGGAGACGGAGACGCTGCGGCGTGGGGTGCTCTGCCGCCGCGCTGGCCTGCCCTGCCCCGCCGTCGTGTTTCGTGTCGCGTCCCAGCTAATTGCGGGGTGCGAATATCGTGGCCGGTGCTCTCGGGGGACGGGGTGGCGAGCACGGCGCGGGGTGCTCTGCTCACCGCCTGCTCCCTCCGCCGCGCCTCGCGCGCACAGCCTCCATCTGCACGCGACGCTTGATTTACTGAGAAGAGCTGGCAGTTAAACCTGACAAATTGAAGGCGGTTTTAAGTGGTTCAGGTTAATTAATAGTCAGGGAAGTATCAATTTTTTAAGGGATGCTCTTGGCTCGCAGGGAGAACTGGAGCTTGACTTTCCCTTTGGAAAGCAACACCATCTGCGTGGGTCCCCCCGGGCAGGGGGATGGAGCCGGGCTCGGTGCTGAGCGCGGTGCCACCGCTCTTCGGTTTCCCACCCACAGCCTCGCGTTTCTGCTTAAATTTCTCACCCCACGTGGCTGGTGCTGAGGGAGGTGCCAGGATGGGGAGGGATGGGGCTGTCCTGCGTGACTGTGGTGCCAAAGCCTTGCCGCTCGCCTCGGTGCCCTTTGGGGGTCCGGTTGTCCCCTCTCTTTTCCGGATGACGTGCTGCTGCTGGGGTCCATGTCGTGGCAGCCGCTCCGGTAACCGGGGTGCTTTGGCCATAGCGGTGCAATCGGGTGGCCACAGCGTCCTCGGTCCCGTGGGGAACCCGCAGGTGAGCACCAGCGTTAATAGGACCATCAGGCTTTATCCTGGGCTGGGACTGGGAGCCGATGTGGGTGAACTGGAGCAGCATCCACTCTCCTTGGTTCATGTGTGCGCGACCCATATGCTTCAATCCGCCGAGCTCGCGCCGTAGGAACGCCACCGGGGTTGTTCAGATATTAAAAACATCACAATGAAAAAAGCTTAAACTTCCCGGTAAGGAGCAGAGGTAGAAAAGCAGCAGTGACCAGTCTCCGGGCGCGTGCAGCACAGAAAGCCTCCGAGCTGCGTGTGATAAAGACTCGACGGTACAGCGACCCGTGTCTGTGGTGGGCTGGCGTGCCGGTGCCGCGGGCTGTGGCGGGGTGGGCACCTCCGGGCTCTCGCTCGGGGCCGTGTCCCGGGCTGGGTCCCCGAGCAGCACAAACCCTTTGCTGGGCCATGTGCTCCATCTTTCTGAGCGTAGACTGGGATGCAGGTGGAAGTGGTGGTTTTGCAGCAGCCCTAATGCTTGGGAATATGAGAGATTAAGGTTAGTGACCATTTTTTAACTCAATAAAGGGGAAGACAAGCTGGAGTCTGCAGTCCAGAGATATAATTAGTTCGCAGCAGTGGTGCTTTCTTGATTTAGCTTCAGAGAGCAGAACAAGACAAGGATGTTATACCCAATTAGCAATAACATACAGTCTGAGCCTCGCTAGGTGAGATAACAAGCCATTTTTATAGCTCTTCTTTATGGACTTTTTTTTGGAAAAGGGGGGGAAGGAGGAGAGGGACCGAGTCTTTATTTCTTTTCACCTGGGAACAATTATTAGTGAGCTCAGAAAGCCCAAAGCTGAGTTGGCCAACACAGATGACAAAAAAAAAAAAAAAAAAGAAAAGCTGAAACAGCCTGGAGCTGGGCTGAAGCCGTGTGTCCGTCTGTCCATCTATCCCGGCGGGCTGCGTGGTGGCCCTGGGGGAGCCAGGGGGAAGCTGGGTGGGTGACACCCATGTCCCGGCAAGGACACGGCCAAGGGCCACCCACACACCGTGGATGTGTCCCCTCTGCTGCTGTGAGGGTTTGTGGCACGTGGGCTGGCAGCACTGCTTGCTGCAGGGTGGCCCTTGGCGCTGCCGGCAGCTTGGCTGCACCCCGAGCCGTGTCCCCCAGCCCCCCGCAATGTGACCCTGAGCCGTGTCCCCCCTGCGGGCATCGCTGGTCCCCGGTGAGGTGACCCCCAGCCGTGTCCTCTGCACAGCACCGGTCAGCAGGCAGCTGCCTGCCAGCGCCGCGCTCCCGCTTTATGTGACGGGTCGATGGCCCATTGATTTTTCCTCCCGTGTAAACCTGGGCGGGTTGGGGCTGGGGGGGGTTTTCGTGCACGTCTGGCTCCGCTCTCCCGTGGCCACGCTCGGAGCATCCCGTGCTGGTGTCCGCAGCCCACCCTCTCCTCTGTGCAGTGGTGAAACTCAAGGCCATCAAAAAACCAGCTGTGTAGAGCGTCTAGAAAACTCAGGTTTCATTAATCAGCTTTTAGTAACGGGCTCTGGTGTTTACGTGGATTTTTTGCTGGCTGCTCTCCCCGGGGCAGCACTACCAGCCCCTCCTGTGGCGCTGTGGCCCCCCATGGGGACCCGGCTGCATTTGGGGCATCCATGGGAGCAGGGTGGCTCAGTGCCTCCCTCGGGGCACAGCCAGCCTGGGGCATCCCTGGGGACACCCCTGCCTCGGAGGGGTCTTGCGGTGGGGCACATTCTCCCTCCTGGCGTGTCCCCCCCGCAGCCACCCCACTCCCGTGGGGCTGGGGCAGGGTGCTGCTGTCCCCTCCCTTATCCTTCCCGTCCCCTTGTTGGGGAGTTTTACAGGTTGACAGGCTGTGGCCCCCACTACCGGGGGGGGCTCTGGCTGCACAGGACCATCCTGGAGCCCACCCTGGGGAGCATCTCCCCTTGCACACACAGGGCTGATGGGGCCATCCCGACTCTCATCCCCACCGGGAGAAGCCGCCGCAGAGCCGCTCTCCGGACTATTAACGCCCCACAATGATCATCAGCTCTCGTCGTAATCATTAAGACTATTAGAAAGAAATGTTGGCTTGCAGCTAATGTCAGACTTTCCGTTCTGCTTTGCAAACGCACACAATTAATGCCAATCAGCCGGGGGAGGCAGCCAGCTCGCAATCACGGCTGCTCCGGCGCGGCTGTCAGCTCTTGCCATCCCGGCTTGTACATTTTCATACAATTGCTATAAACATCTGAGGGAAACTCCGCGTTCTTCGGCAGGCGCGGGTATTGTTCTCTGTTCCTTTTAATTACTCGGCATTCAGCAGCTCATCCGGCCTCGGATCGGTGGGGGAGAGAAAGGCTTTGTAAAACAAATATATAAATCTTGAGAGATGCCTTATTTTCCCCATTCGTTGGCTGTGTTAGGTTATCTATGGCTAAATAAGAAAAGCCTCTATAATTTTTCTTTGGCTTTTTCTTTTTCCCCCCCTTCTCTGTGTTGCTTTCTCCCCACAGGGCCACGGGCCTGGTCCCTCTCCCCCAGGGAGCCCCAAAAGCAGGGCGAGCTCGGGAGAAGGGGGGGGAAGAGCCGGAATTACTTGACCGGATGGTGGTATAATCCTCGTTACAAAAGTACACATCAATTATAAGAATTCCTACAGTAATCTTAGAAATCTATCTTTTCTGCTGAACCAGCTCATTAAAGAGCACCATTCATTTCCATCTCTCCGGGTGAGAAGGGTTTAAATCTCCAGAGCTTTGTATTACAAAATAGACTTAGGGTGATGGACTCTCGTTAAATATTAAAAGAAAGAAGTTGATTTTTTTTTTTTCCGTCTCCCCTCTTTTCCCCCAGACTGGCAGCGCAGATGAAGCGTAGCGTGAGGAGGCGAGGGTGGGGGGCTGAGGGGGGCCCCCGCTGTGAATAGCTTCCCCATCTGTCAGCAGGGCGATGCGGGGCTGCGCTCGATGGGCGCCTTTGAGGACCCCCACACCTCCCCTCACTCAGGGACCCGCTCAGCGCCGGGGAGGAGGAGGCAGGGAGGTTGCCCTGGGCCACCCTGGCAAGTCCCTGAGCCTGCGCCAGGCCCGGCTGCCGGCACAGGCTGGGCTTTTGTCTGCCAGCGAGGCAGTGGCCGGCCGCGGGGCGAGGGACAGGCACAGAGCCCCTTTGTGTGCAGCTGCACCCCGAGGCGAGCAGGGGCAGCGGCGACGGAGCAGGATGGGGAGTTGGTACCCAGGGATGGGGGGCGGGATGCAGGGATGGGGAGCGGGATGCAGGGATGGGGAGCGGGACCTGGGGACGGAGAGCAGCGGCCAGCTGGGGTCGAGGGCGGCGCGGGGCGATGTGTGCGCTGCTGCGGAGGCTCTGTGCAAACACGTTAATTTGTTTTCTTTCTTGCCTCGCCTTTCAGGGTAATTGGTTGCATTTGAAGCCTTTGTGAAAGCCTTTGATTATAGTAATTTCAGCAGCGCGATCTACCCTGGATTCCTTCGTCAGATTCTTTCACAGCTCAGGCGCTCGGGGCTGTAATTACCGAGCGGCGCGCGCCGGGCTGCCGTGCACGGGGCGGCCGGACGGCCCGGGGAACCGCGGTGCTGCCGCAACCACCGCGGGAGCCCCGGTCACCGTGGGGGGCAGGAGGAGCCGTGCCGGGGAGCTTTGGTCTGTGCAGTGTCGAGTCTGTTGGGTCTCAAGCTGGGGATGTGGGTGTTTCATGGGCCTAGAGAGTGGATGCCGGTGCCGGGCTGGGGTCTTGCCTCGTTGGTGCTTTTAATTGCTGCTCTGGAGGCGTCCCCAGAGCCGCTTGGCTTTTCTGCCCCCCCAGGCACACCCCTGTGGGGTACCAGATTGGAGGGGATCTGTAGGTAGAGGCAGATCTGGCGCACGCAGCCAGAGTCCGGCTTTGCCAAAACCACTGAAGGTGCCCAAGCGGGGCCCTGACCTTTGCTCCCCCCTCGCTCCTGGCAGTGGGTTCCCAATCCCACGTCATGACCCTCTTGGCAGCGGCGTGGCAGTGTCTGCCACTTCCAATTACCCACGCCCGCTCAGCGCCGCGGCCTCCCCGCACCCAGCACCAGCCCGGGGGTTTCTTCCTCCCCAGCAGGATGGCAGCAGGTCAGGGGGAACATTGCACCAGAGTCCCCACCCTCCCAGCTCAGGGACCCTTGGGGACCCCCCGGCGCTGCCCAGGGCTCCAGCTGCCCAGGCCTGGGGTGCTGGAGACGCTTGGCTTTCCAGAATCATTATTAACCTGTTCGAGAGCTGTTCCTGCTCGCAGCTAAAATAGATCTTTAATCTCTGCCCAAAATAGCTCATTTGATGAGAGGC
This sequence comes from Strix uralensis, assembly GCF_047716275.1. Classification (NCBI taxonomy): domain Eukaryota; kingdom Metazoa; phylum Chordata; class Aves; order Strigiformes; family Strigidae; genus Strix; species Strix uralensis. Next base: position 16,599,921 of record NC_133988.1, read on the forward strand.
CTCCTTAAAGCTGACACATAAATTTAACCAGGCTGCCCGAGCCCTGCGTGAGGATGTCTGCGAACGCTCAACAGCACTCGAATTGTTTTTTTTTTAATTCCATCATTACGGACACATCTGATACCTTATTTCTTCCATCGGGTCATTTGTAGCAGTCAGAAGGCAATTTGCTCGTGTCCTCTGCTCCGGGCTGTGGCCCCGTCCCGGCCTCCCTGGCCCCGCTCACGAGTGAAAGGATATTTTGGGGTATTTTTTGATGTTGATTTTCTTGAACAGTCCAAGCGGTTTCTCCTTGGAGCCGCAGCGGGAGCAGAAGCCTCAGCTCTGGGTGGGATAGGAGACACTTTTCCTTGTTTCTGCCTTAGAGGGGATGCTCTGCCCAGGTCCTGGCATGGGCTCGTGGCCCTCGCTGCCCGCCCCGGTGCTGCTCTGTCCCTGGCAATGTGCCGCAGCTGCTGAGCTCTGTGCCAGCCCCAAAAAGGCACCGTCCCGCTGGCAGCGGGGCAGCAAAATGGTCCCTCCAGAAGTAGAGCAGGCTTGGGGGAAGTGGGAAATGGGGATGCTCACCATGTCGGAGCGGTGGCCACCCCCCAGGTCGGACCCTCAGGCTGAGGATGCAGCTCGGCTCGGTGCCAGCCGGGTCCTGGGCTCACCCTGGGCACTTTTCCCACGTCCGCAGGGTTCAGGTCGGGAGAAGCTGCCTGAGCAGCTCCCCCAGCCCCCCTCTCCCCCGTCGCCCCAGCGAGATCCCGAGCAGCAAAATAATCACTTCCAGCATCATTATCCGTCGCAAACCCCAGCTTCCAATTTTAATCAGAGGAGCTGGTGTTGCTTTAAGATCTGCGGGTTTTAAAGATCACAAGAGGGGTTAGAGAAAATTACCCTTGACTCTTACATGCTAATGTAATCTCTAACCAGATCTGCAGCACTGCAGCTAAAATTGCTTTTTAGATTAACATTTAATTATTAACAGGGCCCCCTGAAAGGCCTGGGGCTGGAGCATGCGGAGGGGAGCGGATTAGCCGGGCAGGATGGAGCGGCGGCTGGGCGAGGGGAAGGTCGTGGCGCGGCCGGCAGCACCGCGCCGTGCTTTATTGCAGCCCTCGGCACGGCGGCGTCAAACTTTCTGCTTTATTTTATCCGGTGCTCGCCGTGATTTACGGCGGGGTGACCTTTCCCGCGCTCACCCGTTGCAGGACCGAGCTGCGGCGTCACTTGCCGAGCGCCATGTCCCCTCCACCGCCTTGGCCCCGGGGGCCGTAAATCTGCTGCTGGATGGGAGGTGGGCACAAGCTGGCACGGCAGCTGCCGAAACCCCGCTCGCCCTGGCGTAGGATGGGCACCCTCGGTGTGCAGAGGGGAAGCCTTCCTCCTCCAGCACCTCCTCACCCTCGCAGGAGGGACGCCAGCTGATGGGAAACCAGTGGCCACGGGCCGGTGGCAGCGACCGTGCCGGGGCTGCTGTGGCGGTAGCACTGGTGTCCCCAGGCCGCGGGGAGGGGGAGCTCCTCGTCGGGGTGGTGGGTTTCTCCTCCATCCCAGCGCAGAGGGACGAATGACAAGGGACAGGGGTGTCCCCGGTCACAGCAGGTAGCCCTGGCGAGTGGGTTTGTTGTACTCAGCGTGCCGGGGACTGGCGAGGATTTCTGCTTAATTTATCAGTGCTGCCGGCTTGTGAGGTTGCTGCCAGCCTTGGCCTTGCTCCCACGCTGCCTGTCCGTCCGTCTGTCTGGCACTGTCAGAAGGCTCTTGTGCCTCTCCCAGCCGCGGTGACCCGGTCACCTCCTGTCCTTGTGCCGAACCCAGCCCTGTCCTTTAATACCCGGGGGGAGATGCGTCGGCGTGACTCAAACAGCTTTGCACTCCCTCTCCCAGCCCCAAAAACTCCCTTTTTATGGGTTTGCACCCTAGGCCGCCCCAGTAACGCCTGGGCGAAGATGCACATACATTGCACCGAGACCTTGGCCCTCCCTTTTCCCAGGCTGCCCCTGTCCCTCCCTCCACCCTTGTGCTGCCTGGCCAGTGGCATAAGACCCAGTTCAGGCTGAGATTTTAAAAGTTGCTTTTTTTTTTTTTTTTCCTCCCCCCTCCCGTCACATTTTCTTTTATCTAAATCCTCGCCTGCGAAAGCCTCTATCGACAGCTGCGCTGGCCTTATCTCGCCGGAGGGACCTTCGCGGGGCTCTCGGAGAAGATAAGCCCGACTTATCAGCCGCTGATGTCAGAGGAGGTGCCAAACCCTCCCGTCACGGGGGCTTTAGACATAGAGGGTGGTGTTTTTTTTTTTTTTATTAAAGTCACAAAGACCTTGGGCTTATAAATAGTGCGATGGAGAGATAGGGCTTTGAAATTAGTTGGCCTGGGGTGGGGGGGTGGGAAGGAGCGGTCGGAGAGGGGCTGGGGAAGGATGGAGGGGGATGATGCTGGGGCTGTGGAGCGGTGCCATGGGGCTCCTGGGGGAACCCTGCGGGTGTCCCTGAGGGACCCCACTCCTGGTGTCCCCAAGGGACCCCGCTCCTGGCACCCCCGAAAGTGGGACCCGCTCACCCTGTGCTGCAGTGGGGACGTCGGCGCAGGCTGGGCAGAGGCCGTGCAGACTCGGGGCGGTTCGGCAAAAGTGCTGAGTGTTGTCTTTCCTGCCACGAAAGAGCCAGAGCAGCTTGAACTAAATCGGATCCTGCTGATTGGAATTAGTTCAAATGCAGATGGAGCTAACTAAGCCGGTGCTAAGCGTTCGGACAGCCCAGTGCCCAATTCCCATCAGCTGATTCAGGGGCTTTTCTGAGCGGCATTAATGAAATGCCACCGCGGCAACAGATGCCCATTGTGCCGGGTGCCCACCTACTCACCTACGGGTGCTTTGGGGGGCTGGGGGGTGCCTGGTGGGGTGCTGGGATGGAGGGATGATGTCGCGGCGCCAGGGCCCTCATGGTTGTTAAGGTGGGGTGAAGCGCGGCGTAGCTGTCGGGAACATGGTCTCCGCTGCGTGACGCTGGGAGACGGGGGCAAACCTGGGCTCTGAATTAATCGGCGGCTTTATTTAGTCTGGCATGTGGCTCCCGTGTCTCTCCCGGCTGATGCCGATGCTGCGCGTGGCCGAGGTCGGGGCGGCCCCGGGAGGGTGCTGGGCTATGTGTGGGTGCGTGGCACGGCCCAGGGAGCGGCGCTGCGGGTGTCCCCAGGGGACCTGCATTGCGGGGTCCCCAGGGTCAAGGGCACACGCAGGTCCTGTGACCGACCACCAGCATCCCCCCGCCCCAGGGCTGCAGCCTCGCCCTCCCTCTTCTCACGCCCCGGATTTGGTACCCGGATTTGGTACCTGAATTTGGTACCCGGCCGGCGGCCGCATCCTGCCCAGTGGGGGTGGGTTGGCCTCTTGGCTCACCCCACACCACCCCCTCCCCAGGTGCTTTCTCCTCGCTCTCAGCCCCCTATTTTCCCCGGGGATCTGATGCATGGGACATGGGAACAGGGACAACGGGGCAGTGTCCCGGCAAGGAGCCCGCGAGGAGGTGACATCCGCCTGTTAATCGGCCAGATGGTGACAGCCGGGGGGATGAGGTCACAGCGTAGGTGAGGCTGAGGTGTGGCAGGAGCCACTGCCCGGTGCAGCTACCCCCCTGCATGGCCGTGGGTGCCCTGACATGTGTCCCCACCGCGGGGACAGGGTTGGCGTGATGCAGCCGCCGCCGAAAGCGGCTGGTGGGCACGTGCCGGGGGAGCCGAGGCACGCCGGGAGCGGGGCTGTGTAACGAACCCTGAGTCCCGGCGGGGAGAGGCGAGCTCCCTGGCAGTCAAGTGCACTGAGCCTCTGAATAAGAAGCACTTCATTCTCTTTTCAAACTGTATAATTTCTGCCTGATTGTAATGGCATATTTTAAAATTACCAGAAATCGAAGCCAGAAAATGGATACGGCTGCTTTTACTGCGAGCTGCGTTAACAAAGGATATGTAATGCATGAAATAAAAACACCTCCCTGCCCCCCTCCTTTTTTTTTTTAAGACAGTAATAGGAGAAAATTGGTTTTGAAACTGAATAAAAGTCCCTTTCAGAGGAAATCATTTCTTTCAGGGTACCTTTGCTGAAAGTAAAATAGTGAATAATGAAAGGTGGTTACATGATTGTCTTTCATTTAGAGAGCGTGAGGACAGATGGAATCTGGGAGAAATGCACGATTGGAATAATTGCATGGTAACAAGGCGCTTGTTGTGAAATTAGTATCTTAAGAAAGTAGTGAAAAAGGCTTTTACTCATGAATACTTCATTATTAGGAGAAAACAGCACAATTTGGGTTCTCCAGACACCTGCTTGGTATTCGATGACTTCCTCCTCCCCTCCTGCTCCTCACACCTTGTGCTAACGAGTCTCTCCCATCCCCGGTGGTGGCGGTGGGGGAGGACGGGGCGAGACCCCCAGCCCCCTCAGGCACAGCCTGGCCACGGTACCGTCGTCCGTGCACCCGCAGCGGCTGTTGCGAAGGGTGACGTTGAAACCGGCGGAGCACGGAGAGCGGCGGGCAGGGCTCGGGGAGCGGCCACCCGCGCTTTGCTGCCCAGCGGGTGATGGTCGCGGGCTCTGCCACCGCACAGCTCCTGCGTGCCCGCCCCGGCACCGCTCGCCAGCACCGGGGATGCAGGAAACATCCCAGATGGCTGCGGGAGGACACGAATCCCCTGCGACGGAGCGGGTGACGAGATGTACCCGGCCCTGGCACCCGGCCGTGGCACCCAGCCACCAGTAGACATTCAGCTGGGAGAGTGATGGCTCAGAACCCGCGACGCTGGCGGACAGGCACCGCTGCCGCCTTTTCTGCCGCTCCTGCCCACGTCTCCCTACACTCTCTGAGCAGGAATATCGCTCCCCGCGCCAGCCGGAGCAGTGGGAGGGTGTCAGCAGCAACTGGTTATAATTCATGCCCTCCGCGGCGGCTCGTGAAGGATGTACAATTAGCGGAGCGGTGGCGGCGATGACTTTGGCCTGACCCCTCCAGCTTTTGTCGAGCAGATTCTGATGCCAGCTGGGAGCTGGCGACGGATCCCAGGACCCCAAGCGGGATTTTAACGCCGTTTTTCCTCGGCCGGAGCCGGCGGGGTTGCTCACTGCTGGGAGGTGCCGGCTGGCGCGGTCTGGCACTGCCGGGAGCGCAGTGCCGGAGGGATGCCCCAGCGCTGCCCCGTTCCCGGTGGGACGGACAAAAATCTTTGCAGGAAGCATAAATCACCTGCTGAGACCTTCATATTTATTTTACATACCTTCATATTTACTTAAGGCTTCCAGAGGGGTTTGTCCTCTCCAAAGGAGCAGCGTGCCCGGCGCTGGGAGCTCCTGCCTCCAGCCTGGAGAGCAGCTGGGTGGGCAGGGGGGTGGTGGGCAGCGGGGCGGGCAGGTCCCCTCGCCTCACTGGTGTGTTTCGTCTCTCGGCAGGGCAAGGGCCGGCGGCGGGGCTGCCCGCCAGGACACCCAGACCATGCTGGCCTGCCTGCAGCGGACCCAGAACCCCCCAGCCCAGCACCTCGCCTGCCCCAACAAGGCGCTGGAGCCGCGCAAGTGTAAGTGCCCCAGGGGGGTGTGGGGGGTGTGCGCCCGCGCCCGCTTTGATGCCGCTTCCCTTATTGAAAAAGACATTTATTTAACCGATAATTAAAAAGAGCAGGAGAAGACGGGGGGACGGGGGGGGAGGAAGGAGACAAGATAAGCAAATTAAATTGGGTTGCTCTGGTTGATAAGTCGAACTTCAGAAAATGTTGCAGAGCTGTCTGGGAAGCGTGGCGGCGGCAGAGGATGCTGCTGTCGCCTGCTCCGCGGCCCCCCAAACCTCCCCGGCCCTTCCCCCCCTAATTACTTTCCCCATTTTGCTGCAGCTCGCCTTCCCCAGGAGCTGGCCTTTCAGATAAGCTGTAAACTAGTTACATTAAAATGGGATCCAAAAGGTCACTCCAGTAAAGCACCTGTCTCTCCCAGCCTTTGTCTCTCAATCCAAACCGTGATTAAATGTATATTTAATGAGCCTGCTTTAGGCAGGCGTGTTTGACCTCCCCGGCTGGGAAAGACGCATTAAGATTCTCAAGTGATGAATGTGTGTTTTAAAGAGGGGAGTGGATATTTTTCTGCTGGTCTCAGTTGGATTTTTAAACATTGCCGGCTGAAGACAAATCAGCTGCTAAAGCTCTGCTTGTTAGTCTGTGACAGCCCCCAGGCATTTGTTTAATGATCTGTATTTTCCCGGAGACATTTTTTCCCCTCTTACCTGGGCGCCCCGATGCAACCAAGAGAGCTGGGCGCAGGGTTTGGGTGATGCTTGGCCACCCTGGGGACCCCCGGCATTGTTTCGGCGGGGCTGGGGGGTCACATTGGCAGCCAGGAGGGTTATTTTGGGGTGAATCTCCCCAAGCTCCAGCGCAGCATCGCTGCAGGGAGCAGGGCACCCAGGCCAGAGGCAGGGTGATGGGCGCCTGCCCGTCCCAGTGTCGCAGGCGGGGAAGCAATTTGTGCATCAGCGATCATAGGGGCAGGCGGGATCGGAGCCTCCTGAGCTGTTTGGCCCCCCCGAGCACCCATCAGGGTGTCAGCTCTGGGGGGGTCTTGGTGAGTCTGCGAAGCGGGTGGGTGCGTGCGTGGACCCCCGCGCGCTCGCAGCGGAGCTCACGGCGCCGCTCGCGTCTCCTTCTTATTAGTGTCTGGAAGGAAAACGGATGTTGCTCTTGTAAAATTATTCCTAATCCGTCACGCCTGAGCAGCATGCGGCGGCGCAGGGCTGGCACGAGGGCCTGGCTCCCGGCGTGCCTCGTTGCCACAGGCTAATTAGCTCAGCTGTGCCCACACGGTCCGAGACCTGTGGACAGGCTGAGCCTGGCAGGGTTTTCAGGAGACTGGAGGCGTTTGGCACCGGGTGTCTTTGCGTCGAGCCCAGCGTGATGCTGAGCTCAAGATACACCCGCCCGTCCCCGCAGCGTTTCCCTGTCGCAGCTCGGAGCCGGGGGCCGGCTCAGCTCGTAGGGGATGGGGCCCAGGAGCACCGTCCTGCCAGGGGGGTTGGCGCTCCCCAGCATTCCTGCCGTAGATGATGCTAAAACAAGGTTTGGAGAGCAGGAGCCCATACGTGGTGTCACCACGCAGCAAAGCACCCATGGGTGGGGAGAGCTGCTCTTGGATGCAGCCCCCCACATCCTGGGAGGGTCCCAGCCCTGGGGGGTCCCTGAGCCGCACAAGAGGGGGGCAGGTTGCTGAGGTCTGACCCCACGCCGGGCCCCAGCAGGCGTCGGGGAGCGGTGGATCGGGGTTTTTTCACTGATCACACCCCATTCCTCAGGGCAGGACGGTGCTCACCTGAGATTTTTGAGGCTTGTCCCGCACTAGGGCATGTCCCCCGGGGCGGGCAGTGTGTGGCCGTAGCCAAGCTCCCCGGCTGGACCCCTGCGCCGCGCTCACCGCCGGCTGCCGCCAGCCAGGTCACCTTAATCAAAGTTTAGCTGCCCGTCTGCTTCCGCTCATTATGGGCAAATCCAGCACGTCTCGCTCCTCTCTGCCTCCTGCTAGTGCAAATTAAATTGCAGGTGACATCCAGGGCCACGCATCTGGTTTGGAACACGATTTTGCCTCCTTTATTTATGGCAGCCGCGGTAAGCGTGGCGCAGAGGGGCCGGGGAGCCGGCGCGCGGGGCTGAGCCTCCTGCCGCCTCCTAAACGCCCGCGTAGGTAATCGACAAAGATAGTGTTCTCTTAAAACGAGGCACAATTTAGAAGTGCCTCTGATTACTTAATTTGCTCCTGAGTATCTCAGTAATTATCTTTATGGGTCTTATTTCTGTCCTCTGGCATTGTTTCTGTCGATATTAAATGAGTCTGGCTCTCGGCACATTGGCCGTCTGGCCCGGCACCACTGTGAAATGCTATTATCCTGCCCGCGCCGCTGATTAATTTTTGTATTAATTTCACGTAAAAGGTGAGCTGACTAATTTTCCTGCCCGTGCTGGGAGCTGACGGCCCCGGCGCCTTCGCCCCCTGATTCTACCCCTTCACTCTCCTGCTATTTACCGTCCCCCCGTCTCAGCGCCCCATCCCGTGGGTGCCTTCGCCGCGGTGCTCGCCGCTGCCAGCTCATGGCAGCAGCCGGTTTCTCTCACCCGTAACCCCGGGGCTGCGCCGTGGGCACCAGCCCGGTGTGGCGGCGTTGCATCCTTGAAGAGGATGTGGGTGGATGAGGATGAGGATGAGGATGCAGGAGGGCGCCCGGAGCCCTGCCAGCCCTGCCTGCGTCTGCCCGCCTCCAGCCGAGGAGCAGGAGCCTGCAGAGAAGCAGCATCCTCAGGAAAATATCACGTCCAATTAACTCCAGCAGCCTGGTCCCTTTTGATTTTATTCTGTGTGCATTACAGGAATCCTGAGCTTTATTTAAATTATAAATCAAATAATACCACTCTCAGCTTGGCCAAACTCTTTGCTGCTCTTGCTCTCTGCAGTAATGTCGTGGTGGCTTATATTTAATTAAATGTTACTTTCCATGTGCCCTCCTTCAGCCTGCACTGCTCTGCCGTCAGCCCAGGGCTGGGCAGGGGGGTGCAGGATATGTGGGATCCATAGGGAGCTGGGAGTTATGGGGAGCCCCCGGAGCCCCCTCTGTGCCAACATCACATTTTGCCGCTGCTTCTCACCCTTGTACGTCCTTCGGGGGGGGCTGGAGGGGCTGGGTGGTGCCGGGGGGCCCGTGCAACCTCTTTCGGGGTGGCGGAAGCCCCCCCCCCCCCCGGCTGGGTAATTAAAACGCTAATGAGAGGTGATGGCTGAGGCACAGAGAGCAGCAAAATGCCGGGGACCTGGCTCCAGGGTCACCCACACCTCTCCCCACTCGCCTGTGGGGACTCTCATCAGTGATAAAACTGTTTAATTGCCTATGGGATAAAGCCCCGTTTAATGGCTTCTCGTTACCCAATTCAACTTATTCCAAGGGCATTTTCATTAAAGTAACTGCAGCAAGGCTCTGCTTTTGTACACACCCATAAAATATCATTTTAATTTCATGAGGGGTTACACATGAGTGAAATAAGATTAATTCTTTCATTTTCAGTTTCTGGAAGGGATCGGTTAATGATGGTTCTGTGTATTTATATACGTGCCATAAAAAGGAGTTCAATTAACTGCCGTGCCCAAAATGTGCTGTTGACTTGCACTTTCCCTGCCAGGAAACGCTGCAAAACCACTTTTCGATCGGTCACGTGCGCGGTGGGGATGGATGGGGGCGGGGGGGCTGCTTGGGGCAGCCTCTCTGGGTGCGACCATATCCCTCCAGGTCCCAGCCTTGGTCCTTGGGTGGGTTTCACTGGTAACGCCCCGGCACACAGCGGGGTTTTGGGTGGTGTCCAAACTGTCCAGGATTGCACCGCTCCATCGACCGCCGAGCCAGTCCCCGGGCACTGTGTGGGGCTGCAGAGCCAGGGGTGCCCACCCTGCTCCCCTCGGCAGGGACGGGGTGTCATGGGCGCGTTCAGCATGCAAAGCCTGTGTGATAAAATTAATCAAATGCTAATTGACTGTTGATGATAGAGCAGAGGGACTGGGGAGCGACTGGGGTGAGCTGCAGGGCTGCTGGCTGCGGTGGGGACCCTCCAGGTCCTGGGGTCCCCTTGGTGGCTGCGGGTAGGGGGGTGTTGGGGCAGTGTTGGGTGTCAGAAGGGTGGTGCTGGGGTGGCATCACAGACTCATCTTGGCTGGAAAAGCCCTTGAAGCTCCTCCAGTCCAACCATGAACCTCACACTGACCATTCCCAACTCCACCAGATCCCTCAGCGCTGGGTCAACCCGACTCTTCAACCCCTCCAGGGATGGGGACTCCCCCCCTGCCCTGGGCAGCCCATTCCAACGCCCAACAACCCCTTCTGCAAAGAAATCCTTCCTAAGAGCCAGTCTGACCCTGCCCTGGCGCAGCTTGATGCCATTCCCTCTTGGCCTGGCGCTGGTTCCTTGGCTCAAGAGACTCATCCCCCCTCTCTGCACCCTCCTTTCAAGGAGTTGTAGATACCTGAAAGGATCGGCGTGATATTGGGTTGGCACTGGGGAGGTATCAGGATGGCATTGGAACAGCACTGGGGTGACATTGGGACAGTGTGAGGATGGCATTGGGGTGGCATCAGGGTTTGCCTTGGGGTGGCACTGGGGCATCTCACGGCCACGGTACTGCCCTCCCCACGCAGCTCCCGCCCGGCGCTGTTTGCCGGTGGACGCGGTGGCACGGCGGCACGCGCGGCGCTAATACCTCGTGGAGGAGACAAATGGGAAGTGACACGTGTGTGTGTAGACGGGTATTTGTGGTGACGCTTTGACTGCAGATAATAAAGTGCTCGCCCTGAGGTGATCCAATTCAGCAGCCGCCTCGGCAGAGCCGCGCGCCGTCGAGGGGGAGAAGAAAGGGGAGGAAAAAAAGGCCCGTCTGAAATGACATGTCAGCCTAAAAAGGGAACGTGTTAACGGATGAATATCTGGGGACGGCGAAGCCCGGCGCTTCCCTTTGTGCTTTGTCATGAATTTTGTTGTCTTTGCAGATTACGGCTCCTGCGCGGCTGCCGCGCGGGGTTTGCCACCTACGTTTATTCAGATGGATTTCTCCCGCTATTATTTCTGTAGTTGGTTTTAATTTAAGCCCCCGAAGCCGGGGAGCATTTGTCTCTCGGCTCCTCGCGCTGAGGATGCTCTGCCGGAGGATGCTTTTGTCCTGGCTCCATGCCGGGGGCTGGGGTGCTGGGGGCGGGGGGGGGTGTGTGTCCTGCAGCGGGGGGGTTTTGCAGCGGGGACGCAGCATTTTGGGGGGTAGCTGTGGTGATGCTGAGGGTGCTGGTCACGGGTGGTTTGTGGCCCTGCCCCCCCGCCAGAGGGGTGGCCCCCTACACCGGCAGGGTCCCCAGCCCCCCGGCGCATCCGCCGCAGCGCGGTGGCCTCTGCGCCACCCATCCTGGGGACACCGTCACCATAGAAACCACCGCACTTCACAGGGTGGGAAAGCCGGTGCGATGTGACAGCAGCCCAACCTGCCTGGCGCAGAGCGAGCGGCGCGGGGCTGGGGGGGGACACACAGCACCGGCTGCACCCCCTCTGCTTGGCTGCACCCCAAAACCAGCTCAGGGGACATGTGGGGCCCGTGCCAGCTCTGTGGGGGCTGGGGGCTGCATGCCCATGGGTCACGCTGGGGCAGGACAGCATCCCCCAGTGAGCCCCCCAGCTCCACCGGGGACCCCCTGAGACTGGCTCTGCTCTCAACTAGGGTCACTGGCCCCAGCCCCCTGCTCCCTGGCCACAGGCCCCTGCGGGGCCGGGGCAGCCTGTTCCTGCCCAGGAAGCTTTGCTACCTGGGGCTGGGACCTAAACTTCAAGGCTTTTATTGATTTGTTAAATGTACCAGGTTTTGTTTGTTTTCTTCCAAGTGTTTTCCAAATATTGAGGTTTCTTCCAAGTGTTTTGCAAATATTTAGGGTTTAGCTCTCCCAAAATCTGCTCCCAGTGTTGCAGGCAGAGAAAAAGGGTGTTTCTGATGCTTTTTTGAAGCTTCAAAGACATTGGGATCTCCTTGCTGCGAGGGGACCAGGGAGCCTGATCCCAAAGCCAGGGGATGAGCTCTCAGCTTTTGCTGAGTTTAATTCATTTGCAGGCTGCAGCACGATTATTTTTTAATAAGAGCCATTGGCACGCCGATCACTGAGCGGCTGCTCAGGTCCCCAGCGTCTCCTCCTGCCTCTGCCCGGCGCGCTCTCAGCATCGCTCCCCTTCCCGCCCCCTCCTGCCCCTGCGCAAATTAAAAATCCTTCCTAATTGCCGCCCTTTTGCCCCGCAGGCTCGGGGAGGCAGAGCAGGAGGGAAACGGGAGCTCAGCGCTGGAAACCCCAGCGCTTTCCTGTAAGAGGGGCCAGGCAGGACCGGGAGGACGAGGTCTGGCAGGATGCTCAGGGCAGAAATGCCCCTTCCCCGGGTGGTTGTGGAGACGGGACCAGGCCAGGGGAGGGTGGGCAGAGCAGCCGGGGCTTCACCTTGCAGTTTGGGGCAGAAAACCGAGACTGGTCCCACTGGGCAGCTCTTGCCGTCTCGCCCTCCCCGGGATGGGGTTACCCTGAGGTGGGGGTGTCCCGCTGCCGGTAACAGCCCCGACAAACCCGGGGGTGAAAAGCGTCTTCCTTTGGGGCCCTGGGCGAGGCGCCAGGTACCTTCCAGCTGCGGCTTCGCCTTTGGCAGCTTTATTCAGATTTACTGCTGAGATTACTTTTTTCATTTGTTGCAAAATATTTTAGTGCTTTCGATGTGTAAAAATAAGGTTTGTCCCATCTTATCTCGCAGAGGAGCAAAGGAATGGAGGGGAGGGAGGGAGGGAGGGAGGGAGGCAGTGCGTGTCTTCCGTGCCGGCTGTTAACTGCTTAGGTGCCACATGCTGCCACCACCTCCCTGCTTGGCTTGGTCCCGCTGAGCCCTTGCTCAGGGCTGTGGTGCTGATCCCCGGGATGTACCCCCTGTGCACCCCGATGTCCTGCTCGCCGTCCCCTCCCAGAGCAGAGCAACTGCAGCGTCTCCTGCAGCATCATGGCCTGAAAATTAAAGCCATAAATTGCTGCTGCACGCGCTCGCCCTTCTCCAGGGATGAAGGGGCTCAGCCAGGGATGCTGCCACCGGCGCCAGGCTGGGGGCACCTGGGGCAGCCGGGCTGTGGGAGCAACGTGGAGCATCCTTCCTGGTCCTGAGCATCCTTCCTGGTGCCAAGCATCCTTCCTGGCCTTCCTGGTCCTGAGCATCCTTCCCAGTACTGAGCATCCTTCCTGGTCCTGAGTATCCTTCCTTCTACCAAGCATCTTTCCCATTATTGAGCATCCTTCCTGATGATGAGTATCCATCCCAGTGCTGAGCATCCTTCCTGTCCTTCTGGTACTGAGCGTCCTTCCTGGTCGTGAACATCCTTCGCAGTGTCAAGCATTCTTCCCATTATTGAGCATCCTTCCTGATGATGAGCACCCTTCCCAGCGCTGAGCATCCTTCCTGGTGCTGTGCATCTTTCCTGGCGCCGTTTTGCTCTCGCAACTGCTTGAACCGAGCAGACACTGATTGCCAGAGCCCCGGTGCTGCCGCTCCTGTGCCGTCACCGAGCTCCTCGGGTGCCAAATTGTTCGCCTGACTGACAGCTGAGCAGCCCAGACAGGTCTATTATTTCTATGGGGCCCGGGCCCCGCGGGCCTGCAATTTAGGTCTGCGCTATTAACCCTGCCTTGTTCTCCACTTTGTAACCGCTTTAGTGCCTTTAAAAGTGTGCAGTTAAAATCAGGGTTAATTAGGGGCCCGGCAGCTGGGCTTTGCTGGCGCCCATTGTGTCCCAGCGGAGCCGGTGCTGGGGTAATTGGGGACTGTTGTGGGTTCGTGCTGGCCGACTCCTGCGCCACACAAGCCCCGAATCGTCAGCCTCTGGTTAGCCTCGGTCTCTCCTGCCACAAGGATGGCTTTGGTTGGCTTCCCTCCCCTCCTTTCTCCCCATCTTTTCTTCTTCCCCAGCCCTCGCAGGCCTGGGGCGACAGGGATGCAGGAGGTCCTGGGGATGGGGGGATGAAGGGATGAGGGGGATGTTGGGGCTGCAGGAGGTGCGGGGGATGCTGGGGGTGCCAGGGATGCTGACAGCGGGTGCACACGCCAGAGGAGGCTTTTGGGGGGTTCCTCAGGGCACCCCCATCCCTCACCTGCCACCCCCCATCCGTGTTGGACATTTTGCACGGAGCTGCCTTGCTCTGGGCACGGCAGGGCCGGAGCTCCCCGACCCATAAACCGAGATTTATTCCGGATCGCGGCACCGGTGGGGTCTGGGATTTACATCTGTGTCTCAAACCGGGTTTGGTGGCCAATTTGCTAAAGTAAAAAGTTGTTTAGCTGGAGGCATAATCTTATAAGCCTGTGCTGCCATTATAATGGCTTCTCGTTTCTGCCTGGCTTTCCAATAATGCTTTGAGCAGAAGCTTGGAGTAATATAAAAAGCCATCGGATTATTACTGCGGGCGATGCATTTTCCATTTACAGTAATAAAATACTGAAGAAACAAAACAATTTAAAATTCCAATAAAATTCAAACCAAATCTTTGGCTGCTGAGCAGATTCAATTATTTAGCTGTTATTGAGTGCAGGCTGGAAAAATAGAGCAGGTCAGGGAGGGAGGGGGAGCCCGGAGCTGGGGGTGTGCCGGCCGCAGCCCGTGGGGATGCCGGCGAGGGAGGGGGGAGCCGGGAGCCGGCGAAGCATCTGCTGGGAGAAGCGGTGGGTGCCTGTGCCCGGGCCGGCGTGCTGCCAGCGCCTGGGTTTGGTTTAGGGGTGGCAAGAACCGGGGCTGCCCGTGTGTCACCCGCCGGGGGTCCGCGGTGAAGCCCGCCAGCCCCGGTGTGACGGCTCCGATGGTTCAAGTGTAAGAGGAGGTGGGCGAAGCCGGCGGCAAGAGCGGCTGGTGTCAGGCGGGCTGCCTGCGCCTGACGGGTGACGGCGGTGGTTCAGGAGAGTTTGCATCTCGCAGTAATTACAGCCCGTTAGAAAGCAGTAATTACTGTGGAGAGGGGGAGCGGTAGAGCCGCGCAGCCGCCAGCGCGCCGGGAGCCGCCGGGAAATCGGTCGCTCTGTAATTTTCCCGGCGGGGGTTCAGTGCGTCACCCTGATATGTGACAACACACCGAATTGGTGGCTTGTCACAGCCAACCCAGCTGGCGCGAAGAGGCGACAAAGGCGGCTCCCGTCCCCCCCCCCCCCGCCCCGGCTGGCTCTCGGTCAGCCCGTGGCGCTCCCGGGGCTCATGGGTGGGAAGCCCTCGGCCAAGCTGGGCTCGCCCGGGCAAGGCAGCTCTGCCCGTCCCACGGGGGGCAGCGGGGGGGACTGCACGGGGCTGTCCTGAAAGTGTCACCCGCAGACCCGGCGCTCAGGGACGGGGTGTCAGTGACTCGCGCCGGGGAGCCGTGGTGCCCACGGGTGATGCCGTGTCCCTCCCTCCGGCAGCGACCCCTCTTTTTTTTAATTGTTTTTGCTTGGAAAGGAGCGTTTCTGTGGAACGGGCTCATTAGGGATTCTGCAAGTGTCACCAGCTAATTAGTGTCATGTTAATTGAGTATTCACGATGCTGCCACCTCCAAGGACAGCGGTGCCGGCATGAAGGGGAATGCAGATGTGCGTGGCTCGCCGTGCCGTGCCGGCGGGCAGGCGGGGGCCCAGCAGCACCCAGCACCCACACTCACACGCACCCCCGCAGCTCGGGGGCTGCTCTGAAGGTGCCACCCGGGCTCCGGAGCTTTATGGTGGTCGGACGGTCGATGCCCGGGACGTGCCCGGCGGCGCAGCCCGGGATGCCGTGTGCCTGCACGTGTCCCGCCGTGGGGAGCTGCTGCTGCCGTCCCTCCTGTCTCCCGGCAGCTACATTAAATCCTACTCAAAGGCCCTGGTTTTAATTGGCTTAATATACTCGTTAATAACAATGTCTATTTAAGACACCTGTAAAAAGCCCATAACATTAGCTTAATGGGAGGACTGGCTGGTGAACGCTCTGTTAAATTACTGCTGCACCGCTCTGATGAGAGGACGGAGAGCGGCTCCCCGAACACCGCGCTGCTGCCCGGGGGGTGACGTGGAGCCCTGCAGCTCCCAATGCCCCCACCTCCCCCCCGAATCCTGGTTTTGATGTGGTGCCTGGTTCCTCCGGGCATGCCTGTGCGTGCGGGCAGCGGCGCCGGAGCATCCCTGGGAGCAGGGTCGAGCCAGGCATTGCAGATGGGTTTAACGACTTCGTTGGGTGTGTTGAACGCGGCCGGCGGCGCAGCTCTGCCACGGTGGCTTTGTCACCTGGCACCTGGTGGCATCAGGAATCGCTGGTCCTGGTGGCATCCGGGGCAAAGTGCTCCCCAGTGTCCCCTTCCCCCAGGTACCGTGGGGCTGCGCTGCCAAAATTGCCTGGCAGCAGGGGAAGGGGCCCTGGGAGGGCTGGGGCTCCTCAGTGGGGGGGTGCCAGCCCTAAACACCCCCCCTGATTTGACCATCTCTTCCTTGCTAAGCCTGGCGCCGGGTCCAGCATTCCCGGGGTGCTGCGGATGTCCCCTGGCAGGGCCGGGGGTTTTGGGACAGCTCGGGAGCAAACATCGTCCCCCACGTGCCGGCGTGTATGTGCGTGCGCCTCTGTGTGTGTGTGGAGATTTTAAACACCTAATTTATTCCATCTATTAGATAGATTTTGTAGATTTAATCATTTTCACAGTTGGTGGCTCATTGGATACTCAAGATAAACTCCAAATGAAAGTATAATGGGTACGACAAATGAGTTTTCACACCAGAATGGCAGAAACTTGCTCGGGAAAGAGTTTGAAAGGAACAAAAATATATACATATATAATTTTTTTTTCTGCAGTGGCTTTTGCTGACTCCAGTAGGTTACCACAGTTAATTTCACCAGTTTTGTTCATCTGTAAAATTGCATAAAAGTGACATTTTTGTGCTCATTATAGGAACTGCTGATTTATGGCTGGTAAATGCAATGCTTTTCCATTTTTGGTGAGGTTCTCGTAGCAGCGCAAAGCACCCATGAAATTGCTTGTATAATGTAGTTTAAATCCAATCTCGGAGAAAGATTCCCCCGTTGGGTAAAGTGACATTTCCATTCTCCACACCGAGTTTATTTTAGGCCACTTACAAGTGACTCCGTCAGCGGGAGGGGGCAGGTTGGTGCCGTGACCTGGTTTCTGCCGGGAGCGGGTGGGAGCTGGGGGTTGGGGGCGGGGGGGTGATGGGTCCCCCTCCTCCTGCCGGCACCGGATTCACCCTACGCTTCGCTCCCGCAGGCGAGACGGCGGCACCCATGCATTCCCCACGCTACCCCAGCCCCGCCGAGCTGGACGCCTACGCACAGAAGGTGGCCAACAGCCCGCTGACCATCAAGATCTTCCCCACCAACATCAGGGTCCCCCAGCACAAGCACCTTAACCGGACGGTCAACGGCTACGACACCACGGGGCAGCGCTACAGCCCCTACCCCCTGCACGCCGGCGGCTACCAGGGGCTCCTGGCCATCGTCAAAGCCTCTGGCAAAAGCGTGGTGAAGAATTCGGAGGGGAAGCGGACTAAGCTCTCGCCCGCCCAGGTCGGCGTCGCTCCCTACCCCGCGTCAAGCACTTTAGCTCAAGGTCCCTCCTGCGCCGGGCAGCTGAGCTACCACGGTGGCCAGAAGCAGCTGGAGGGTCCCGTGCCCCCCAACGTGACGGTGGCGGCTTCGGTGCTGCCGCTGGCGGGCCGGAGCCTGGCCCTGCCGCCGTCCAACCTGCCCTCCATCCAGAGCATCATCTACCAGATCAATCAGCAGTGCCAGGCGCAGGGCACCCAGCCTGGCTGCCCGGCTGTCGTGGCCACCAACCCCAGCCCGGCCAAGCACGGCGCCTTCCCCGGCACCGCTGCCTACGCTGGTGCCGTCCTGCCGGAGTGCCGCAAGGGCGCCGAGCTGGCGCTGGGCTCCAACCCGGCCCTGGGAGCCAAGGCGGGCGTTTACCCCGAGGGCATGGACTACCTGGTCTGGCAGCAGAAGCAGCAGCAGCAGCACCTGCGAATGTACAGCGGGGGCAGCGGCGGCGGTGGGGGGGCCCTCAGCAAGTCCCCCGAGACCTGCGCGGGCGCCTCGCGTCCCTACGCCCTGGGCGGCGCGGCCGAGAAGGTGAGCTCGTCCCCCTTGAACTGCATGCACGGCAACTTCTCGGTGGGGCAATACTTCGCCCCGCCTTGGAACAGCATCTTGGTGACCCCCAACAGCGACTGTTACAACCCACCGGAGCTGGGGGCCGGGCCCCGTGATTTGGGGGTGCCCCCCAGCGAGGGGCTGCCCAGCAAGACGCTCTGCAATACCTCCATCCTCAGCAGCAGCCTCCAGTCCCTGGAGTATCTCATCAACGACATCCACCCGCCCTGCATCAAGGAGCAGATGCTGGGCAAGGGCTACGAGACCGTGTCTGTGCCAAGGCTCTTGGACCACCAGCACGCCCACATCCGCCTGCCCGTCTACAGATAAGGAATTGATGCTGCTTTTCCCAAACCCAGGGCGAGGACTTCGGCGCGAGCCGTGCTCCCCTCCGGCACCGCGCGGGTACCGGACCGTGGCGGCGAGGGCGGGGGGACGGGGAGGGGGACACGGGGTCGGCTGCCGAAAGGGCTCCCGGGACACTGGCATTTCACCGGGGTCCCCAGACTGGATACACCCGCAACCCGCTGGAAGCCGAGCGACGAAGGGACCGCTTGTCTATATAGCTCAGAAATCATTTTATCTCCACGAATGTGAACAGGGAATCGCTACGAGTTGCTGCTATCCAGGGAGAGGAGGCTCCGCTCCGCGCGCCCGGCCGGCTCGGTGCGGGGCAGAGCCCGGTGCCGCGGCCGGCCGGGAGCGTCGCCGCAGCCGGGGCCAGCCCGGCAGCCGCGGCGGCCGCAGGGAGCTTGAGCCTGACCTGTAGCTGAAGTCCGTAACTTGCACTGCTTTGATTAAAGCTAATAATTGGGGACAGTCTGGAGGCTATTTAAGAAAAACACTTGAAAACTTGAATAGATTTTTTTTTGTTTCTTTAATTTTTTATTTTTTTTTTTAGTTGGCTAGGCTGTACATCTACGTGTTGGCTGCTACAGAGTCTCCTCCCACCCCTCTTCCTCCTCATCCTCCTCCTCTCGCCCGGCCCTGTGTTGGCCACCGGCTCCTATTCCCACTCAACTGGGAGGTTCGGTCCCCCCAGCGGGACCCCCAGCCCCTCTCCTGCCCTCCAGCACCCCCCGGGAACCCACCTGGATCTCACACTTCCAGGGTGCTTTTTTTCCCCCCCTTACTGTCAGTTCTACCTTGGTTCTGGGTTAGAGGCGACCGCGGTACCGGGGTGCTCACATACCTCCTTTTTTCTCCTTTTTTTTTTTTTTTTAAAAAAAAAAAAAGTTCCAAAATGCTCATTATGGTCCGTTATTCACTATGTGTAATTATGTGTTTAATAGATTTATTCATTTAAAAAAGGCTCCGCACCACAAAATACAAAGTGTTTTGATGTTTAAAGGAAGAAAAAGAAAAATACCCCGATGAAACCCAAGGTGATTGTGCTCGGAAAAGAGGTACTGTATCCCTGAAAGGCCTGTTCAAGCACTAAGTGCATTTACAAATCTCTGAGAATGTTTTTTTTTTATACTAAAATTGACCATTATATTCTACTGTGAGAAGTGCTGGCTGCACTATATTGTTTTAAAAATGAGAGAAAACAAATGGAAAAAAAAAATCAAAAAAAAAAAAAAACCAACACAAAACCCACAAGCCGTGTGTCCGGATGGTGTTTTTCCCAAAGTAAAACCAGGATATCGCTGGACGTGTGCTCTGGAGTCTCTTTGCTTTGCTGTGGGCTCCCCTGGGCCCCCCCCTGGAGCTGGGACACCCCCCCCCTCCCTGCTCCCCGCCTTCCTCCCTGCAGATTTATAGGTGCAGGAGGAGCACCTATAAATAACCTGCTAACAATGCTGAGCCATTAATCCCGGCCCCAGCGCCAGCCCCCGCCTCGCACCCAAAGGGCACCCAAATCCCCCGGGATTAGGGCTGCGGCCCCACGTGCCCCCGCGGGATGCTCCCCGCTGGCAGCCCGGAGGGCCGGGTGATGGGCGCCGGGGGTCGGGTACCACAGCCCCATCCCGGGACCCGCAGCCGCTGCCGGTGCAGCGATGGCATCTCTCCCGCCAACCAGCCGAGTTTGTCACCAAGTTTGTCCCCTGGTTCCTGGTGCCGGGGCAGCATGGGGCCTCTCTGGCTGCCCCGCTCCGCCTGGGGGGCTGCTCTCCCCTAACCCAGCCCACCCCCTTTTACTCAGCCCTGGCAGCAGCTTCCCAGCCCAAACAATGAGCCGGTTGCATTAAGATAATAGTATTAAATCCCAAATAGCTCTGGGTGGGGGACGCTCCCCGCGTCCCGCGGCGGTGACATATGGCGTGTCACACCGGCATCCCGGCCGGGGCGGGGGCTGAGGGCGGCGGGGGCAGCCTGCGACCCCCAGCGTGGCTGCGAGCGCACGGGTGGGGATTGTTTTATTTTCCACTTACCCACCTCCAGAATTGGAACCATTTTTAACCAGGTACTTGCCCATGGCTGTTGCCACCAGCTGCGGGCCCGGGTCCGGTGGAAACCCACGGCAGCGCTGCAGGCGTAGTGCTGCCTGCTCCTGCCCGGGGCTGGTTTGCCATGAGCAAAGCTTTATTATTATTATTTTTTTTTCCCTTGTGCTTCTCTCCCCCAGCCAGGACAGGGATGGGGACAGGGACATGGACGCAGCCGTGCAGCCACGTGCCCGGAGCCGGGGCGCGCGGCTCCATTTGTCTCGTTTTTTGCTCTCTTGCGGCGCGCGTGGTTCTGCCGATATTTATGGCGTGCCGGGAGGGGACCGCTCCGTCACCGGCAGCGAGCGGCGTGACAGCCGATCCAGGGAACAAAGAGAAATTGGGACAAAAGGAAATTTTCACAGAGGTTAACGTTACTGGGTTGGAGGGGGGGGGATGCCATTGCCTGCCTGCGCATTAAAATTAGACCGGCTGGAGGGAAATATTTGCTTGGATCTCTGTCATTAAAAAGACGAAAGGTGAGGCTGAAGCACGGCGGGTCTGGTGGGTCCCCCTGTGCTGGGCATGGGGTGCGGTGCCGGCTGCAGCCCCCCCGTGGGGCTGCCCCCTGCATTGGGGGCTACCAAAGCAGGGGGACCCTACTGAGGCCCAGGCGCCGAGGAGCCTCACTGGGGGCCCCGGGAGAAACTGCCCCATAGCCGGTGCCCCTCGGAGGGGGCATTCATTAGCGCTGCCTCCATCATATTTCCCACGTTGCCATAAATCAGGGCGAGCGGCTGGGAGCGACGGCGCGATCCATCTTGCAGGCCTTGCAGTCGTTACATTTCATTAGGAGGTGCGCGGGGTTTTTATTATTTAGCAGGTTAATTCTGCCCTCAGCTAGCTCCCTCTCGGAGGAGG